>NC_136796.1:17091900-17394400 GCF_951216825.1 Electrona antarctica | reverse complement strand
ATTGTTCTCCACAGAGTGGGGGCGCTAGGGTTCAAGTGGTTCATTCTTGCTCCGTTTGCATGCATGTGTGTTGAGAAATAAACGGATTCCTGGCTGCCCAGCACTTCAGTCTACTGATCAATAAATTACTGATCACTACTGGAAACATGTTGTTATTCCCCTGATAAGCAACAACATGTTATCTAACTTATCTTTCAGGGGCGCTAGCTTTTGGTGTGTGCACACACTTTATCCTACACAAACATTAAATGCCATTGACCAATGAATGGACAATGTTGAGTGTTCGTGTAAACACAAACATTGCGAACATTGATATGTTGTATAGGAGGCTTTCAACTCTCAACTGTCAGTAAGACGTTGGCGATACATCCGAAGGACATATAGGTATATTGAATACCTACTTTTAAAACATAAAGGTTGTCATGTCCATGTCCTTCTCATGCAATTCTCGATTCTTACCCAACAACAATAATTGAGTCTGAACTATCTGGCAACATAGGTGCTGATAACAAAATAATGTAACATGCAACTCTACTGATTGTGTCTGATCGGCTGATATTTCTCCCCATAGCATGCATTGTTGCCTGCAGTGCAAGGCTGACATTCTCATTAACATCAAATGACCTGTATTAGATTTAGGGGAGACGGGTAGGGGTTCAGCAGGATGTAAGACACCGACTGTACAGTGGAGACTGTGTATCCAGCAGTCAGTATGCAGCCTATAGTGGCCATCACAGCAGAGAGATTGTCTGGGAATGCCCATTTTTTTAATTGAGGTTTTCAGGCCGGGTAGGGCGTAAAATGTGTGCTAATTAATAAGGCCCCTAGGTAGGGCCGGGCCGGGCCTTAATTTTCGGGCCTATTGATTGAGATCTCTAGTTTTTGCCGGCTGCCGGGCGCGGCTGCGCTAATAACTTTAGGGCGGGCCTGTCTAGAGTTTGAATGGACAGGTATCAGTCAACAGGTAGACATCGAAGAGGAAGGAAGGCTGGGGAAGGATCAACTTAATGGAAGGTCAGAACAGGTCAGCTCCATATATGGAGATCTAAGGGTTTGAGGTTTGAAGTCAGATGGGAAGTTGCTGGCCGGCTCCATATGCAGATCTAGCTGATGATCCAGTCTTCTCCATGTATGGCTATACAGGGTTTCGATGAGGTCAGTGTTGTGATCTTCATATATGGAGGTGGCCATATATGGAGCGTGTCACAAGGCATAACGGACGGACAGACGGACTGTCTGACAGTTTTAGCGTGGCTGACTGGTTTTGCAGGTTTTCATAGTAATCAGATCACGACGCGTTGTTTATTGATAAATAAGCCTACAACAATTTATTTGTATTGTTAAATGTTGCTTTTTTTGTTTGTCTTTTTAAAAGGAACATACATAAATGAACAAACGTTAATGTATACATTTATGCATATTACATTTGGGGTATTAAAAAATAAAATAAAATCAACAACCGTTAATTAACCGGATAATGCTATCAGCTACCCGGCTGGGAAATTAACCCTTACTGACATCCCTATTCCTACCCTAATATTTAATGTTTTATGTAAAGCTAAAGCACTTTGAATTTCCTTGTTTAATTGTGCTACACTTACAGGTGTCTTGCTGCAACCACTGACGTTGACGATCGTGGATTTTCTAAATTTATGTGATGAATAAAAAAATGTCACATGATTACAGGCCTATATGAGATAATAAGAAAGGCACACTAGAGTTATAGTTCCATTGGGGTTCTTGAATTGCCTGGTATATGCAATATATTAAACACGACATACACTAAATGGATACAACATATGAATTAATTGTCAATGATATTATAATCCTATCCCCCAACTACCATCAGATTCCTACTGGAATAATGGACTGCAATTTTATTGAACCACTTAAACACTACAGTATTGAACAGGGTCCCCCCTGTATCACTAGATGCATGTACAGTATTTCCCTTTGGACCAAATCTCTTCACCGAATATAGCCAATCCATGTTGTGAGCTTGCAAATTGGCTTTGTCTTCACAGAATGTTCTCCGCAGAGTGGCGGGGCTAGGGTTCAAGTGGTTAATTCTTGCTCCGTTTGCCTGCATGTGTGATCCTTGTGTATTCCTGGCTGTCATGCTCCTGAGAATGAAATTAATAAGACGAGGTGACATGGACTCAGGAGTCAGTACCAGGAGTGTCTTGATGCTCAGTTCTGCCCTGAGTCTAATCGATTACTGGAGACATATTCACTGTTATTCCCCTGATATGCAACAATAACTTTCACGAAGAGGACTTGTTATTGATTCTCAGGCAACAACAATAATTGAGTCTGAACTAACTGGCAACATACTGTGTAGGTGCTGATAACAACATAATGTAACATATGCTATACTGATTGTGTCTGATCGACTGATATTTCCTCCCATAGCTTGCATTGTTGCCTGCAGTGCAAGGCTGACATTCACATTAACATCAAATGACCTGCATTGGATATAGGGGAGAGGAGCAGGGGTACAGCAGGATGTAATGTAAGACAACGACTGTACAGTGGAGCCTGTGTATCCAGCAGTCAGTATGCAGCCTATTGGCCATCACAGCAGAGAGATTTAAACAGATTTAATTGAGATTTTATTGGTGTGCCCGGAGATTAAACCAGATAAATCAGGATGGTGGTGTTGACAGGCAAGCTTCAGGCAGCATGGGACCTTCTACAGCAGTGGTTTTCAACCAGTGGTCCGGGGACCACCATCGGGCCTTGATGGGGTTCCAGGTGGTGCCCAGCTAAATGATGGAGAGTTGGTAACCAAATGGACCCTTATAGATCTTTAACTCTTCAACTGTCTCACTCTTTAACTCTTCAATAATTCAATTATTGTTAAACATCTGCATTACTTAATTTACAAGAAGTCTACACATTTGCAGTGGCTCAGGGGTAGAGTGGCTTGGAGAACAGCCGGATGGGAACCGCAAGGCTCCTAGCTCGAACCCGGGCTCCCCCAGAGTCACTGTCCTCCAGCAAGACGCTATAAACCCCTAAATCCCGATGTGCAGGTTGGTGCCTTGCGTGGTTTCCTCTGCCATCGGTGTATGAATGTGTATGAATGTGTGTGTGAAAGGGTGAATGCACAATCTATGTAAAGCGCTTTGGTTAAAAAAAGTCCTATATACATTTTCGATTTAAGTGGCTGATTTTAATAAGGTCTGCTATAGAGCGTCGCAGTCCTGCCCCCTACCAGGGCTCAGGAAATGATTCTCTGTTCATTTTCCTCATAGACTTTTCAGAAAGTATTTATTTAAAGACGGTTACGCCGCGGACAAAGCCAACTCTTGTCGTGACAAATCATGACAATAAACACAATGTTTTGGGCCAAACAAAGAATTAGAAAGTAGAAAAAAACACTTTTTTTTGTTGTTTTTCTCCTTTGTAATTGTTTGTTTGGTCCAAAATATTGTGTTTATTGTCATGATTTACTGTCACGACTGGAGTTGGCTTTGTCCGCGGCATAACCGTCTTTAAATAAATACTTTTTGAAATGTCTATGGGAAAAATGCATTGGGATTCATTTCCTGGGCCTGGCGTCGTCATGACAGGGGGCAGACGCAAGTCCCCTGTGAGGGCACACAATATAATTCCCCATTAATTTGTCCATAGACGTTTCAAAACTGGGTGGGAATATTGACGTGAATAAGGTCGGACATGTATGGGGGGGCGAGATCATGAATGAGGATCTTGTAGTCGATACGGTATTTGATGGGGAGTGGAGTGGGTGTAAAACAGGGGTGATGTGACTTATGACAGGGGTTCTGGTGATGATACGTGCTGCAGCGTTCCGGACTAGTTGGAGCTTATCGAGGAGTTTGTGGGGGAAACCAAAAAGAAGGGAATTGCAATAATCCAAGCGGGAGGTGACGAGAGAGTGAACCAGGATTGCCGATTGAGTGAGGGGCGGAGGCGGTTGATATTTTTTAGGTAGAGTTTGCTTCCCCTCCACTACAGTTTATGTCAGACTTATGAAAAGCTGTCTCTCAATCCTGGCAGTATCTGTGTGCGCGTGCGTGTGCGTGTGCGTGTGCGTGTGTGTGTGTGTGTGTGTGTGTGTTTCCCTGCTGGATATGAATTTTCAGTTTACATGTTTCCTTGACCTTTCATGTTATCTTTGCATAACAGACAGAAACACTGGTGGCAGATCTTTATTTTAGTTCTGAACTTGAAGGTTCTTTTCCACAAGATTTAAAATGGATATCAGTTCTAATGTGTCTGGAAGGAGATATAGACTACTGATATGTTGTCAAGACATTATACTGCTTAAAGCATGTCATACATTTGCAGTTTGTTCCCAGGGCCTTACTTTGTACAAACAAGTCAACATACATTGTAACAATAATATTAGGAAGAAATACTACTACTGTAGTGCCGGCTGGGAGGCGAACCCGGGACCCCTATTCTACAGGCACGTACGTTACCAGTCGACTAAATTGAGCCATGGCCCAATGGGCGAGTAGCAATGCAGCACTGTATAGCCTACAGTCGTCGTCCCCCATCTGGAAGCGTGTCCACGCACACCAGCCAGGACCTAGGCTCGACTGACTGGGGGGACCTCCACCCTAGGCAGGTAACGTGCTGTCGACTATAGGTTAAGGTCTGTAACGTCGAGGAACCAGGGGTACCTATTTACACCGCTGCCACCAATGTAGCGCCGGCCGGGAGGCGAAACCGGGACCCCTATTCCACAGCCACGTACGTTACCAGTCAACTAAAGAGCCATGTCCCAACGGGCGAGTAGCAATGCAGCACCGTATAGCCTACACTACTCATCATCATCATCATCATCATCATCATCATCATCATCATCATCATCATCATCATATCTGTCTCCTCAAGAGATGAGGATCGATTTCCACCACCATGCAGACATTAAAATTCCACAGGTAAATACAGTAGAAAACAAAATGCAGCAGCTGGTTTGTTCAAAGCCCAGGGGGCAGCAGACATGCTGCATGAGGGCTAGCAGGTGTTTATCACAGTGAGAGACTCACTCAGGAGTCAATAGAGGCCAATGACTCACCAATACCAGTGTGATCAATACTGATGACCTTTACCACCTCAACGTGGTTTCACAGCTTCACATCCTGTTTAGTAGTAGAAAGTAACTACCGGTAAGTACTGCACTTAAGTACTATGTTTAGGTAGGCTACTTATTATTTACATGTCCATTTTTCAATGCTATTTGAAAAATGTAGTTAATTTTACTGGATTTAATTATTACTATAGAATACATGCATCAACGAATAAAGCCGAGGGGAGAAAAGGGTAACCTGACTCCGCCAGATGGGGCAGCAGAGACTACACTGGGTTCCCCCCTCCTGCTCCCATCTGGGAACTCTCGGGGAACGCAGTGTACTCTCTGCTGCCCCATCTGGCGGAGTCAGGTTAGGAAAAGGGCACTCTTCTGGTGAAATAAATCGGAGGGTTACACGGTAACCCAGGTTCTCTGAGTGGAGAGACTGGCTCTCCACTACAAATTATTCAATTTGTACGGGAACTGACCCCTCGGGGCAGTGTTCATGGATATCTCTTTAAGACACATCATCTACGGTGGCCCTGCCCAGATGCCAATCAGCGGGCTATTTAAGCCCCGTCTGGGCATGGCCACTTCGATTAACTCTTGATTGACACGAATTTCGGAGCGGCTCTTTCGTGGAGAGCCAGTCTCTCCACTCAGAGAACCTGGGTTACCGTGTAACCCTCCGTTCTCTATCGTGTTCGAGACTGGCTCTCCACTACAAATGATTCAATTTGTACGGGAACGCTCTAAGACACACCGCAATGAAATAAGCAGACCCGGCTGCCCCTGCGGCAGCTCGAGGCAGTTTAACCTCGAATTCCCTTAGAGCCTATACGTGGTGAGCGCCATGAGTCTGACCGTGGCTATCCTTGCCACAGGCGCTTGCCAACATGCTCTAAAACTCCACTATTCGTACCAAGTAAGTAATACTCGTGGCCTAGGCGCAAGACGCAACCTAGGCTCAGCTGGCCCAGCCAGACGCTGCGGCCAGTCAACAATACTTGTGGCCTAGGCGCAAGATGCCACCTAGGCTCAGCTGGCCCAGCATGATGCTAGGCCATTGACCACCGGGGTGAAGGGCTGCTCAAGCCAGCCCGTCAGATGCCCGGCCGACCTGACCGGTCAAGGTGCCGGTGATCCTACCGCTGAGTAGCACGCAGGAGCGACTCCCACAGGGGGAGCGGATGTCACCACGTTCCATCGGTAGGACAGGGTAAATGTAGACAGAGTCGACCATGTCGCTGCTGTGTAGATCTCTGCCAGAGATGCACCATTCTACAGCAACCAGGGGGCTGTCATCCCATGGGCAGAGTGTGCCCGCCTTTCAGGCGACACTGGCACTCCTGCCTGCTTGTATTCCTGTTGGATCACCCCTGTGATCCGGTGGGACAGTCCAGCCTTCGACCGTGGTCCACCCGAGCACCCCTGCTAAAACACACGAAGCGCTGGTCCATCACTTTGTGGGCCTACGTGTGGCCCTGACAGACGACTCCAACGCTCTAGCGGGGCAGAGTGGGTGACCAGCTATGTCTGCACACTTCGTCCGTCTGCATGTGAAGCGAGGACAGAGCTCAATCACCTGATTGAGATGTGCCCCTGAGAGAACCTTGGGGAGAAGGTTGGGTCGAGGTGTAAAACTACTCCATCACCCGGCCGAGCTTGTTATGGGTTGACAGAGCTCGCAACTCCCACATTTCTCCTTGCAGACGTGACAGCCAACAAACTGCTGTCTTGAGTGACATTATGTCAGGCTCACTGACTAAATGATTTTGAAGGGGGCTCATCATAGAGCCTCCAGGGCTAACAGCCTGGCCCCCAAATGGGACTGGTGGGGCCCTAACCTGAGCTCCTCTGAGCCCCAGGGTGCCCTTTGGGAAATGTAACCAGGTTACTGCAGTCTGCAGGGACATGCCCTCCTGCTTAAGTCCGCCCGTCGGACAGTAGGCCAACAGACTGTTGAAGCCATGTCCTGCTGCGGAGCCCCGCACGATTAGTGAGGATGGTGCTGGCTGCCACATGGATACCACACTGGTATAACCTGCTAAATGCGGATGGCATCGACACAGAGTCCGTCCCACAGATCTCAGATAGAGGGACATCTCGTCATCAGTGCATGGGCCACAAGGCCCTGCACGGATTGTGCCCCCATCTCTGTTGGGGCTGGCCTGCCTGCCCACCTATATGCCTGCTAGATTGTTTCACAACCCAATGAGGGAGCCCAGTCCTGGAGACCATCTGCCAAAGACAGTTTGGCCCATTAGGGGCCCTGACAGGGCCCAACAGTGACTGCAATCCTGCTTCACCCCCCTGCTTAGGAGGGTGGGAAGGGTGCAGCTCAACAGGCTGACCGGCTCGTACTCCGATCAGGCCGTATGGTAGAATGCAGGGATGGGTGCCAGCCCCACCTAACCATTGCCATGTAGGAAGCGGCAGCATCCTTCATGCACTGATAGGGACATTCTTGTGGCTGACACTGCTAACAACAAGAATGCTGTCCTGCGAGAAGCCACCCAAGTGTCCACGCTTAACTGGCTCATGCCGCAAGGCAGACAGTACCACCTCCCGTGGGGGACTGCCGACCTAATGTGCGAGGGATTAACGGTGCGAGCACCCTTCAGTAACTGGGTGATCTTCGTGTTGCCCTTGTGTGGGACAGCGGTCCGCCGTGTCACCAGGTCACCGGCGTAGCCCATTACCCCTGGATAAGGAGGGAGCTCACTCCGTGGCTCTGATAACCGGTTTCCCCCACACACAATTACACCCAGGCGCTTAAACGGCCATGCCATAATACACCCTTATGGTGGTTCTGCTCACCCCTGACAGTCTCGTCACACTCTGCTGTGTGAACAGACGGAACTATACACGTTTACATACATGTAAACTGACACTGTCAGCAACACGCCCGCATAGTGCCTGACCGTAAATGACAGATAATGCACTGGTCACATGTTCAGGGGAGCCGGGGGAACAAAGTGCACCGTGGTTGCCCTCAGCCCTAAGGGGCGGAGGCCCAAGCTGGCTCACTGTAATCGGGATGAGCCCTGAAGGTGGCCCGTCACTGGAGCGAGCCTAGGTGCCCAACGTGCTGCCGGAGCCACATTGTTGTGGCACTTCACCTCTTGAGCAAACGCACAACAGCCGGTCACCCAATTTAGGATGTGACGGCTCTCCCGATGCCAGGGTCTCAGGACTGCGTCAACGCAGGGGGCTAGGTATATGCTGAATGGGAGGACACAGAACTCCATTCGAGCATGGCAGGCCAGTTGCCTCGGAGGCCGGTCTGTCAAACCCTAGCCCTTCCTTGACCGGGGAGTGTTGTATGTAGCATACAACCCACCTAAGATATGGTGGAACCTACCCAGGAGTCCACCTGAATTGACAGCCACTGTCTCGAGAGACAGCAGGCGGGGGGCTGGGTTCCCTGAGCAGTCAGGACTGAGGAGTGGGCTCAGTGCGCTGAGCACGTCTAGCCATACCCCGCCGGTTGGCCTCCAACCGGCGGGGTATGGCTAGACGTGCTCAGCGCACTGAGCCCACTCCTCAGTGGGTATGGCCCACTCCGCCAGCGCCATGTGTAAGCAGGTGCTGGCGGCATTGAAAAAATAGCCCTGTGTTGGCTAGCTGCGCCTAGACAGCCATGAGTTTGTGACTTCTCTGGATGAGAAGAGCTTTCTCTGTGGTTTCAAACCGGTAACCGGATTCTACCACGCAGAGTCACACCTAGGTGCGTAAACGGGCCCCCGGACCGCGGCGGCAGCGATCAGCGACAGCAGATGGCCTCAGAGATCCGCCGACTGGGTCAGCTCTCTCTGGGTTCTACCCCGCTGGCCGCCGCAGCGGTATACAGCCGCGATGTTTAACCCGGAGTTTCTTCCGACGGGGCTCCATCAACGGGGTCGGTTTCACGCTTGGGACCCTTTGGCCACGCCGAGCGCCGTCGCAAGGTTTCCCCCAACGTGGTCAGGTTTCACCAGGGACGGACGCACGGACAAGACTGAGGCTTCCTCCGCGAGCGGGTTCGGCACTCAGCTTGTTTGCTGTTGTTGTTTGTGGAGCTACGCGGCGCCCTGAGAGGAGTCGTCGAGACGACCGGCTCTCTTCTTACCTCCGGTAAGCGGACTGTGTGACACGCAGCTGTATGTTGTTTATATATTATATATTGTTTTAGTGTCAAAACTGCTGAGATACACGAAACGTCTGCTCTCGTGGAAATCAAAAAATCGAAAGTGGCCATGCCCAGACGGGGCTTAAATAGCCCGCTGATTGGCATCTGGGCAGGGCCACCGTAGATGATGTGTCTTAAAGAGATATCCATGAACACTGCCCCGAGGGGTCAGTTCCCGTACAAATTGAATAATTTGTAGTGGAGAGCCAGTCTCGAACACGATAGAGAACAGCCATCACCAACATCTGTCAGCTCAACTACTGTAAATAGAACCTGACATAAACTGCTTATAATGCTGTAAATACAACCTAAACTCATTACTGTAGGTGAACTTCTCTTTGAGGCCCTATGTGTGGTTCTCTATGCACTTTATTTATGTGATTTTTACCTGTGTATTGACTGTAGTTCAATTCTGGATAAGGTAGTCTGCTAATCTTAATTCATTAATTGTAAATTGAGTGCAATGCTTCAGACAGGGACAGAACCAGTGTGAAACAATCTGCCATGTTGTTTCATGCCCATTAGTTCTCTTAGGCTGTTGTCTGCTTGTGTTAGTCAGTGGCAGCAAGACGAATGGCCTCCAATGAAGTCAGAATTGCTTCAGAGCTGGATTCCGTGTCAGTCTGGGATCCACACTCTCTCTCTGTTATAGATTTTTGAAGGTTAATCGACTGAAATGAAACTAAATCTAAACTCCAGTTTGGATGTATTAAGAGCATGGTGATTTATTCATCCTCTAAACACTAGGTATCCATCACCAGCAGCCAAACTAAAGAATGTTGAGAAATCAATAAGACCTAGGAGAGTACTCCACCTAATGTGTCTGTATCAATCAACTGGACCTGGTTAAAGAGACTAATCATTAGAGCCCAGGCCAAGACCCATGTGATCGATTTTTTTGGTTCCAATGACGACTCCAATTTTGGAGAGTCCTAGAGACCTAGACCACCGTAAAACAAGAAATGCAGATCTATAGAAAAAGTGTTCCTCGAAGCATGGGTCTCCACCGGGTCAGGTAGGTTATTGTGGGCAGCGATGTTCGGAATGCGCCAATCAGGATGGAACATGAAATATTGGACAAATCTGTCTTCACTTGACTATAGAGATAATCTGTACCAATTTGCGTGATGTTTTAATATATAAAATAAAATAACTTCAATAATTGCTATTGTATTTTATGTTTTTTTATCGTTGATTAGTCACCTTTACAACGAGGTATAACTTGTAAGGAGCGTGTAATCATGCATGTTCATGATTTGAGGCATTTTGTTCTAAACTCGTGGAAGCCAATCTTAGCCAATCAGGATAGAATATGAAAGATCTGAAAGACCCGTTTTGTTTAAGGACAATAGAGATACTATGCACTGATTTGCATGATGTTTGGATAAAACCTGTAGGAGTACTGTAAAATAATTCCTCCTGATGGTGCTATAACAGGCCCAATACACAAAGATGACACTTTACATGTACTGTATGTGATTGCTGTATTGTATCAATAGTGCACCAAGGTCTGACGTAATTTACACATCCTACCTGGCAATTCTGCCATTCTGAGTACCATTGATATTTTTAGTTTTATATACTTTGTACTTAATTTGTCTTGTAAAGCACAAATTAGTTACAATTTCGCAAAACAGACCATTAAATATGACTATCGTAAACGATGAAGAGTACCTCAATATCGAGACAGTTTGTTTATTTTTGATCGACAATGGAGATGATTTTAATGTTGCTCTCAGTCTCCATAGACAAAATACTTCCGGGAACCAGGAGATGAGCGAGGCACGTCAGGACTTCTGTGCTCTGTACAGTACGTAGTACGTATAATACTAGTGTAAGCGACGTGGGTGTGGGTGCAGAATATAATCAGTTCGACACTGTAAAGGTTCACTAGAACAAATACGTTATTCATACAGAAGGCACATTCCTTTTATGCTTTTTATCCCCGCCAGGAGGCCAGAATGGCCGAAGGTGAGGATTATGTTTTCACTCAGTGAGTCTGTCCCTCTGTTTATAATATCAATCATCCTGTTTAAATGTATTTTTATTTCTTTATTGCACACATTTTCACAACCTTTTCAAGGTTTTTACACAAGGTTACTCCAGTACAATGTATGCACCTTTGTTTTGCATTTGTTCTAGTTTTTGATTTTGAAAAGATATATACTAAACCTATACAGTACCTCTGAGATTATAACGCGTCTTTGTATGGAAAATATTCTGGATACTGTCCGGGACCATGCTGTTATTTGCTTTTATTGTAACTGTTTAAGTAGAGCGGTTTCGGTTTTGAAGTCCACTAGTTCTCTGAATTTGAGATCGTTTGCTTTTATGAATAATGCATTGGTTGGCTGCCACTGCAGCAATCAACTTTCAAGGAGATGGAGGGATGGTGGAACATAATAATGTCCTCTGATCAAAGAGACATACATAGTGATAGATGATAGTGATCCTCTGGGAAAAGGTAAGTGGCGGGACGGACCAAGCTGGATGTGGAAGGGAGTAAGAAGAAATGGCAGTGGTGGAGAAAGTTCACATGTTTTACTTTTACGACTTCACCACTTTTTGGTTCTAAAATTCTAGTCCTTTTCTTTCCCCCTACTCCTTCTGTGTCTTATAGGAGGGCTGTGGGCAGTTCAGAAACCCGTCTTCCAGTGACATCATCGATGAGGAATCCAAGTTAATAGAAACGGCATGCTTTCTATTCCTGAAAAGTTACAATGCAATAATGGAAGCCATCGTTCTCACGATAATACAAATCTAAATACCTTATTTTTTTTTGTTTACCCCGCGTCTCTGCCTAATGATGATATCACAGGAAGAAAAATCTAAATACCTTTTTTTTCGGAACTGCCCACAGCCCTCCTATGAGACACAGGCAGAGGAGAAAATATTTGTGCTATTTTAGTGAGGTCCAATTAGACTAGTAAAAGTAAAAGTATCAATACTACAAAAAAAAAGCCTTAATAAAGACATGGCCTTGCCTTGGGACTTTTAAACAGGGAGGAGGAACCATTTTGCACTCTATGAATAAGTCACACTAAAGGAGACATTTCAGCCTAGATGGTTATAGGCCTAAAGATTAAAAGATTATTGAGGCAGAGGCCAAGTTTTTCTCTAATACAAAATATTGGCTCAGGGATAATATAACCTTTGCTGGTGTCTATTATCAAAAAGATACAAATTACTTTTAACGTCAGTTATCGATTTCTGGGAGGCCAATCCACAATGATGTCAAGACGTGATGAATGTATATTCCAAGTACAGTTAGAGGACGTTCAATATGATTCTGGGCGGTATTCAAAATATGAAATGGAATGTTTCAATAACCTTACAAAATAAAAATCACAGGAAGGTAGAAAATGAAGAAGATTCACTATTATTAGACCTGTGTTTAAAAAACATTAACAAGGCACGACACAGTCATATTTATCAGGTCGTACTCAATAGCGCCACCACCAGACCAGGTGGCATGAAGTACTTCACTCTGGCCGTAGATGCCATAGCCTGGGAGGACCGCCACTCAAGTGTATGGGTCCCCCATTGAGGTCTCTCCATTGGGTTAGAGAGGACAACCAATGATGAAAATAAGGATGATAAATGTATTGTTAAATGATTGTCCGGAACTGCAGTAGAAGATCTGTGAACTGGATAAAATCCTACCTTGAGGGAGGAGAACAAGTGGTTGATGTCAATGAAACCATGTCCCACGTCCCTCCCAGTGAACTGGGGTTCCCCAAAGAAGCATAGGGCCGTTACTGTTCCTTCGACATGAAAGCAGCCTATCACTGCAATTTGTCCTTGTGCGCTGATAGATCCCCTTGCAGAGCCTGACCAGGGCCTTTTGTGGTTCTGGTTCTAGACAACCATTTATCCGACCGACACTAGACACTAGGCTGTGTGGTGGTGTGGAACGCATGTGTCAATTTTGTCAAGTCAGTGGGGCGAACGGTTTGCACACACACGCGCGCACACGCACACACACACACACACACACACACACACAATTGTAAGATATGGGAAAATTGTCTACTGTTCTGCTTCTACAACTACACTGAATCAGGAGACCACAAGGGGAAGTAGATTTTATTTCCCATCGAAATGAGGTGTCATTCAATGCCTCCATTTTCCCCCTTTCTCCTTTACATAATATTCCCCAGGACTTGTTTGTGTTATCCTTTCAGCCAAACATGTCTTACTGTGCTGAGAAGATTACATTTCTGACTTATAAAGCAATCAATCAACAAAAAATATGTCACTTTACATTTACATTTCTCGGAGTAGTTGAAAAACCCTTGACACCAGGCAAACAACACTATACAAACTCTCCCTCGAGCAAAGATAAAAACCATGCAGAGTTGTAGACGCAAGTGACAAGTTTACCCGTGTTGTGCAGCTTACTGTACTCGTGGAAAAAGGGAAAGAAAATAACTGTACCATACATGAAAACAAGAAACACTTTCCTGGGGTTTGGGTAATATGTGTTTTTAGATATTTTAGTATTTCTAAGTGTCTGTGATGTCATGGACTGGTCTCACTGCTGGATTACTACAATGACCATAATGCTTTGCTGCACTCACCCCACCTTGTAGAGAGGGAGAGGGCTGTCTTACTGAGACAACATGTAGTCCAGGAAGGTAGTGGGACCAGTGTCCATGACTTCACTGGCACTTTGAAATACAAAGAAAAATAATTATTAAACACATAAAACCCCCAGGAAAGTGTTTATTGTCTCCCAAACATCATTAAAATAAGATCTAGTTGCAAAAGGGGTGAAGTGGCCCTTTAACCGTTTCAATTACACCTGCAGCATTCAAGAATCTTGGTTCTAGCTCTAGTACAGATATATTCATGCGTACAGAAAACTAAGTCATGGTATCAACTGATATTTCTATCGACAAAAATCACTGAGTGGTGCAACTCCGTGTGGGGGTCCCCAGGAGGTCCTTGGGTGGTGGTTGTGGTGGTTGACTGAGAGAGACAGAGAGACTGAGACATTAGACATGGCACATACATGGCCCATACACTATTGTAGATCGGGCTCCTACACAAGATTCACAAGACTCCTGCTCATGTTACGCAGCTGTCTCACTCTCTAGCTCTCCCACCCCCCAACCTGAACCAAAACTTAACTTCCCTGAAGTTTCCATCCTGTCCTCTGCTAATAATATACAACGGAACATTTTGAACTGGGACCAGAACGTTCTATTGCATGGAAAGCAAGCCAGGCTTAACTGAGGTGATGTGTTCTGTTCTTTTCTGTCTGTCTAGTCTCTCCTTCACTCCATTCAGTACCGGGGACACTGAGTGCAATTGCACTGAATGCAATTTTATGCCCCTCCAGCTTAGAATAGATGTAGCACTATTTGACAGTGCAGCAACACAATTTATTGGGTGGGTGCATATTCAAATTAATGTGTGTCTGCGTCGATACCAAACCATCAAAAAAATATACCTGCTCCATTATGTTGCAGCCTCTATTTGTTTGAACTTTCTGAGTAAGCGATTTTTATAATTACCCTCCAAATAACTACTTCAAAGAAGGTCTTTCATCCTGTGATACTAGTTTTGCTATATTTCTAGAGGGAAACTATAGTGCGTACCGGTAACTGCGTAAACTTTGGTTACATAAGACAAAGAGTAAAAATGACTTTTGTTTGGGGGCAGAAAGTACAAATGAGAGGTCACAGCCCCCTTATACCCCCTGGTGGTGCGGGCTGCTTTTGGATCATTTCAGAATTGAACTAGCTTAACTACAAGCTCACAAACGGGTCTAAAAGTGCATTGTGAGCTTATTTTCACTTTTCATTGTATGACAAAGCATACAAGGCTTCATTAGTTAAAACGACCAAAAAGAGATTCCACCAATTTATCATGGTCTTCTGTTGTTTGGGAGGCTGTGCTTTAACTGGTAGACACTAGACAGCCCTTCCTCAAAGTTCTATTAGGTGGTGGTGAAGTTTTATTTCACTCTGTTTAACTTTAGGCAAAAGGGTCTTTCTGTGTGGAGTTTGCACATTCTCCCCGAGTCCCCGTGTCCCCTAGGCCCTATAGGGCATGGGTTCCCAAACTTTTCAGCCTGCGACCCCAAAATAATGCTACCATTGACTCGTGACCCCAACCTAACCCCGGAGGACATTTTATGCAGTTAAAGGAGCATTCAGTGATTTGGAAAAAACCCTGGTCCGCCCTGGTAACAAGCTGTGCACATGCACACGCTCTACAGTGGGGGAAGTACAACAGACCAACAGCACATGCACCAAGGCCCGCCCCACTCGATCATGATGGGAGGAAGGCCCCTCTCATCCTGATTGGATGAAAGCTTTGCCACCCAATGCCCAAACTGAAACTAGGGTTTTTTGACTCCAGTGGCTCACTGGGGACAGGGAGGAACTCCTTATGGTCAGCACACTTTATAGTAGGGAGGATTATCCAAAAAATAAGAAAAAATAAGTGATATTTGAATTAAGTGAAATCACTGAATATACCTTTAACTACATGCAATGTAATGTTATTACTGTGATTATGGTAAGCTCACATTTCATATATTTCACTAGCACTAGCAACCCGAACACCCCCCCCCCCCCCCCTTTAAGTCCCAAAATACTCAGTGTCATCATCAGTGTCACGAGCCCAACTTTGGGAACCCATGCCGTAGGGTAGGTAGCCTCACAAAAAACATGCAGTGAGTAGTGTTAAGAAGTTGAGTGCTAATTAGACCAGTGATTATGTTGTTTATCAGAGCTGTACTGGCTCAGTCAACTGTGATTCCACACTGATAGGAGAGGAGGGCATCTCACTGTATCTCTCAGAGGAACTTTACTAAAAAAGAATCAATGTGAACTGAGTGGTGCAACTCAGTGAACTGCAGCTGCACCCTGAAGTGTAAAGAGGTGACAAACGGTGCCTCAGACTCCCCAGATGGTGTTACTGGGTGGGGGTGTGGGGGGAGGAGGTAGCTCCGTGGCCGAACCCACCATCAAGAGCGCTAGTTTGATTGAACTCCAAGACTCCTGATGTCCCAACAGGAGGGACAGAGACTGATACCGGAGCTGCCAACACTGTTGCCCACAGCGGGGCGACGGCAATTCTGGCTACATCTCAGAGCTGCATGAGGCAATTATAACCTGTGTGTGTGTGTGTGTGTGTGTGTGTGTGTGTGTGTGTGTGTGTGTGTGTGTGTGTGTTTTTGGGGGGGGGGGACACTGGTGGTGGAGGTAGCGCGCACAAGACATTTGGTGTTGACCAGTTGAATGGTTCAAAGTCAGCTCTGGACAGACATACCCTCTAACAGACGGCTTGTAGGGGTTGAGGATATTCCGTGGTCACAAGTGCGGAAGTGCTGACTAGATGTAACGTCTTGTCTAGAGGTTGCCGAATAGATGGGATTCCGGGTTTAGAGATGGAAGCTTTAACTTAGGTTTAAAGTTAGATTTATCTTCTTGAAGTAACTCTACAGAAATCTTAAATCCGTCAGAGAATATTTGCTGGCACGAGGCCTTATAAAAGGAGGGAGTGACGTAACGACTAGGTAGTCGTGACGTCAACCCTGACACGGCTAGCCTGCTACAGAGCCACGCTCGTGCACCCCCTGTGGTGCGAGCGCCTTCTAGGGGTCTGTGACATGAAAAGGCTAATGATGGTGGTGCTATGGTTTTATTTAACATATTATGCTAATATATGGCAAGTATATGCAGAATGCCATATTCAGGTTCATATGTGCATATACAGTATGTGGATATATACTTGTATATACATAATGGATATCAGTGTTGTTCAAGTTACTTTTAAAAAGTAGTTAGAGTTACTACTCTGAAAAACGAACTAATTACTTTACTAGTTACTAAATTATAGAAGTAACTACTGTAGTTACTTCTATAAAAAAACGTTTTTGTTGTTCCGCACAGTAAGAGAAAAGACAACTCCCTGCAATGTTATGTTGGATCTGCTTTTTAGGTACTCGATCAAGCGCATCAGTTCCGACCATAGGGACTCCGAATCCCCCGTACCTAAACAGTAGATCCAAAACGACAGGTGGTAGCTGGGGTGGAGGAGGGTGAGCAGCAAAGTTTGCATACAGCAGCGCAGCAGAATCAGCAGCAGCAAGCAAGCAGGAGGAGGAGTGCAAACCCTTCCAGTTTAAATAGAGCGTCGCAGTCCCGCTGCTTTCATGACGACGCCAGGCCCAGGAAATAATTCCCAATGCATTTTCCCCATAGACATTTCAAAAAGTATTTATTTAAAGACCTTTTAAGCGTTGTGCGAAGCCAACTCGAGCTGTGACAAATCATGACAACAAACACAATATTTTGATTTGTCACGACAAGAGTTGGCTTTGTCCGCGGCGTAAACGTCTTTAAATAAATACTTTTTGAAAAGTCTATGAGGAAAATGAACGGGGAATTCTTTTCCGGGTCTCTCGGGGGGGGGGCGGGACTGCGACGCTCTATAGCCGGTATGAAGATGGAGTGAGTGAATCATGTGAATGAGAGCGAGATGCTGAGGCGGCCCAATAACGGCCGGCAGCGACTGCACTGAGGTTTCCTGACTGAACTTGCTCTGCGCATGTCTGTGACAGGCGCGGTGCTCATATCTCACAAAAAAAGAAAAAAAACATTGACACCAACTTTACTAACGTAAGATCCGCCCTACTCGGTCTCTGATTGGCTTACCCTGAAATCTGGCCTAGGTTAACCAATCCCCTCTTCTGCAACGTGCTTTGCTCAAGTTAGAGTGAGAATCCATGTGGTCTCCCGACGCTAGTTTGAGAGCACAAAGCTGTCAACAGAGAGCACAGAGAGGCTTACCCAGATAGAGACTCCTGCACATAGCACTGAGAGCAGTCGCCTGTAAGATGACAGATAGACTCACAGCGCTGCAGGGGGAAATGTTTCACTTGGATCACATCATCACATAACATAACGCGGGTAACGCATGTACAATAACTATAAGGCCGTTGCGGAATGGGAAAGTGTATTGTTACATATAATGTTACACGTTAGGAACGCGTTAGTCACAACACTGGTGAATATAGGAAATATATGTCTCTATATAGCTTATGTGACATATATGCAGACGGCCAATTTCGAATAATACAGTATGTCATATATGTTGTACATATAAAAATATATATCTTCATATATTTCGGGGGGGGGGCGTCAGCTAGGTTGGGAGGTAACGGGGTGCACAGCCAAAAGCGTTTGGGAACCGAACCGCTGGTAGGCCTATAGACAAATCCAGAGTAGCGCGGTCACCGCGGTGCACTGTAGGCAATCAATGTTGCAGTGTCAAGCTTAATATGACACTGCAGCTACGTATTGACAGAGCAGCGCTCTGCGATCTACAAACCATAACCCAGCGCCCCCTGATGCTCAAACATTACAACAGCCCTGAGGCACAGAACACATAATTGCAACTTGGAACAGTCTGCCATGATGCAGCAACCCATTACGGCTGATCCTATCAGCCGAGGGTTAATGAATACTTTAATTACCGATAAGAGAACAGGCTTAGTTTGTTACCAATACAATATGCTTCTAAATATAAATGCATGGCTTTCTTCAGTCACAGCAGTGTTATGTGTTATGCTGCACTTATCTAACGGTTCTCAACGTGGGGTGAGAGGACCACCAGGGATCCTTGAGAGTGTTCCAAACGGTCCCCACACAAATGATTGATTGTTTGGAACCAAATGGACACTACAGGTCTCAGGTCTGTACACTCTAAATGGTAAATGGTACATTTATATAGCGCCTTTATCCAAGGCGCTTTACATAGATACATTCACCCATTCACACACACATTCATACACCGCTTGCGGAGGAAGCCATGCAAGGTACCAACGAACACATCAGGAGCAATTTGGGGTTCAGTGTCTTGCCCAAGGACACTTCGACATGTAGACAGGAGGAGCCGGGATTCGAACCGCCGACCCATGGATCATTGGACGACCTGCTCTACCTCTTGAGCCACAGTCGCCCCACTCTAAGAGTTCAAACCGAGGATTTTACAATTTGGGTCGGGTCCCAGAGATTAAAACAAAAACTGGGGGTCCTTGAAATTAAAAAAGGTTGAGAAGAATCAACAGGCTCTTCTAGGAGATTCTATGAACGTCTCCCGGCCTCTACAATATCAAACTTTCCAGTTGAAGGATCAGAGAAGGATAAATCAAATTTAGCAGTAAAATGCTTCAAGGCATGAAGCCAGATTTATACTTCTTGGTAAGATGTTAGGATATAAGTCATGACACATCACTGCCATACATAATTTGTGGTGACAGCTAGCAGAACGTCAGCACTGTAGCAGACAGATGGCTATTTATACCTGACAAACAGTCACATTTTCACTCAGTTTCCTGCATGAGGACATCTCCTCTAAAGTGGGAACGCTAAGGCTAAGCTTCAGGGATTTCTTTACACAAGATATTTTCCAATTTTTATGGAAAACGGGGAGAAAGACAAACCCAGGGGGAAAGGAGAATGACCAAGATTGCATACAAAAAATAAGGGTTTATTCACTAGTCCTAAACAAAACCGCAGTCAAATATGCTCTGAACATTAACAGAAACACATCAACAACAAACTAATTTGTACACATGTCAACACAAGACATCAGGATGAAGCAGCCACATTAGAAAAGTTAGTCTCCAGGTTTTCTTCAGAATATGTATGACACATGGTTTACTACGGCACTATGGCACATTACAGTATGAGTCAACTAGTACTAGTCTCAAACGTGTTATTTTCAAGGACCTGCACCATAGCTCTGAGAGTGTACAAGTGTAACCAAACACACCCTAGGGTCCATTTGGTTCCATTTGTACACTCTCGAGTTACAGACCTGTTATCGCCATGCAGGGCTATCTCTTTGTGTTTCTGCCTACTCATTTTGTATGTCCGCGTCAAAAAGATTATTTTGGCAAAAATGTCCACCACAAGCCAAGCCCCCAGCTGACCCAAGCTGTTTAAAACTCCTGTGCTGCATGGCCTTTACACCAGTGGAATTCATCATCATAGCAACCTGACATGATCACATCCCATATAGAGCCTGTTGAAGAATGAAATTTAGGAAAGTTCACTCATGCAATGGACAGATGGATGCATCCTGAGTTATGCCCCCTGTCATAGACAGGCACACACCAGCTCTGAGTGTTTGTTTCCCCCACAAAGCAGTCAATTGTAAATAAGTGTTCCTCCACAGCATTGTAAATATCAACTCCTCTGGTTGTACTTTTCAGTGGAAGTTAAGGTCAAAATCTCTTTTGTGGAAGTAATCAAGTGCATTGTTGTAAAAACTACTTGAAAACCATACTTGAATAAAAGTACAGATCAAAGCCACCTATAAGAATAGTAATTTAGTCAAAGTCACATAAAGTAGCTCACATTAATTGATTTAGTTTCAAGAGTGCTTTTTTATTTTTTTATTCCCTCAACACGGGATTTGAGAATCCTGTGTCCATTACCTCAGGTCCAGATTATTAGTAGTACCACCACCACCAATGATAATGACATCCTACTATAAATGCACCACGTCTCTGTACGTGTGTGTGTGTGTGTGTGTGTGTGTGTGTGTGTGTGTGTGTGTGTGTGTGTGTGTGTGTGTGTGTGTGTGTGTGTGTGTGTGTGTGTGTACGTCTGTAATCCACGTAACTCGAGAACCGTTCGTCCCACCGACTTCAAATTTGACACAGGCATTCCACACCACCACAGGGAGTGCAGTGCCTGGTGTCGAGTCGGTCAGATACACGGTTGTCGGTTGTCCAGAACCACTATAAAAGGCACTGGTCAGGTTCTGCCAGTGGACCTCACCTGTAGATTCCATGACGTCACATTGAGATTAGGCAACACACTTCATGCCTGACACAGAACTCGGACAGTTATGTTTATGTTATTTCCATAATGTTGCTGATATCTGAGGTGGGTGGGTCCTTGGTAGCTTGATGCTCAGTGACATCATAGAAGGTATGTTTGTTTCCCTGTCTATACATCCCTGTTTTTTTCGCAGGTGTTCTGATGAATTTCACCCAAAATTTGTGCTAAATCCCATACTCCCACGATGGGCTATTTTATCTCTGTCACTGGACCATTCTCCCAGGGATGGATGGGCCAAAGGAGAAGTTCTCAGCTCCATTAAAAATACCCCCCCGGACCCCCCATGATCTTTTTTAATGTTGAAATATTAAAGAAGAGTACCTCAAATTGAATTGTTGTACTTTAATATATTTTCATTATTTTTATGAGAAATAATTCTTTATGGAATATATTACATCCTATACCCGGGTTTATGATGGTGTGACAACAGTTGGGTTTAATGTTCTAGGGTAAACCTGCATGGTCAATTCCTCAGTAGTGTTGATTGATTCAATGATTCACAGTCACTATTGAGCCAGCACTGCCTGCACATGTCCAAATTGAACCAAATAGTTCCAATTGGTTTGTAAACTTTCCGAGTTAAATTAAGGCTTAAGGCTGATGCTTGTACTGTAGATATGCTACGTTTGCTGTTTTTGCTAACAGTAGGCTAACATTTTAGGACATATGAGGTTTAATTCCACCCGACAGAGATGATATTAGTGATATTGATGATGATATTAGTATTGGACTAGTGGTTTTGGCACTGTGGCATTTTCATCATAGTCCAAATAGAAAAACTAATTAAGATGTATTGTAGAGTTGAAACCTTATTCTTGTTCTGCAGCTTTGTGTATTGATTATAATCTAAAGTTTTGTGTGCTCCAGTGTGTTTCTCAGTTTTAGTTCTTCTAAGTTTCCCAGTGTGTTTATTGAACAACAATAATGATGTCAAGAAGTAGTTCTGCTTAAGTAAGTAAGATATTGTAGAACTTGTTCAACCCCTTAACACTAATCCAGACATACAGTACTTGCATCATCAGTCTTTTCTGGCATCAAAGTGAAGAAAAATTACTTTTTCTTGTTTTAAACCAAACTGACAATAACAGAAAAATAACTCTGGCTCAAGCAAACGGCTTCTCGTTAATCTTTTATCTAGCACTGTCTGGCAGCACCACAAGCACCGACAACCAAGGGAGACAAAATATTTTCCTCGCAGTCAATTTGATTCGGCTGATAAATTGTTCTTCCAAGTCTTGATCAACAGCAGTCAAATTATGTGAATTAATTGAGAAAATACTGATCCATTTCTAAATCAATAATGAGATAACCTATAACCATATACAGTACCTCTCTACAGCGTTCATCTTCCTGACTTACACTGACATGGACTCATTTCATATTCCCCTCCACACTAACAATATGTTTTGAGTTGATAGGAGTTGCATGAGAGAAATGCCAGTGTTGATTAATTACGTGCTTGTATAATAAACGTCTGCAACCACATTATCATCAATGTTCTGCTATGCATTTTTCCTCTCCACAGTAGAAGCCAGAAGAGGCAGGTAGTAGGGTGTAACAAATGAATGCAGGGAGCCATGAGGGATTGGGAACTGTTTGATACACATGAGGCAGGTGCAACCACACACTGTGAGCTGGCTCTGCCAGCTTTTAACTTTCTGCTTCCTCTCCATGGTGAGACACAACTTTAGGGCCTGTGGGGTAACTTTAAAAACACGTGGCTATTGGATGGAAACCTTGTTTGCCCCAAAGACCCTTTATAGTTTTCAGGAAGTGGAAAGCAAGAACTTGCGTTCCAACAGATCCAATGTAGCTATTTAGTCACAAGCTCTTGTTAATAGCAGTTGCCCAGTTTTAACCTTCTCCCATTCCTCTCCAAGGCCAGACACAACTTTGGGCACCTTTAATAAGATTTAGACAGTGAGGTAAGGGCAAGACTGCTTAAAGATAAAAGTAATCCACCCAATGCATTCTTTGCCATTTTGTATTTTAATTAGTCAGACGTTATTTGCAGGAGAACAAATTAGTGTGCAGGAGAACAAATTAGTGCGGTATTAATCAGTCAATGTGTGCAGGACATAGTGGTAATTAAGACGTTTACTGGGTGTTGGTTGGACTGATAACTTTCAATAGGACCTCTGGGTTAAATTAGTGTGTGTGTGTGTGTGTGTGTGTGTGTGTGTGTGTGTGTGTGTGTGTGTGTGTGTGTGTGTGTGTGTGCGTGCGTGTGCGCACATGCGTGCGTGTGTGTGTTTATGGTGTATGTTTACCTACAACAAAACTGTTTTGTCAGAGTTAGCTCGCTAAAAAGCACTGTCGGTGGCCTGTATACTCACTCCTTGATAAATGTGAAACTTTCCTTGCAGCTCTCATATTCCTCAACTCCTACATGAGTAGGCCTACTCCTACGTCCATGGGTTCTCCCAAGTCCCAACAAGAGATTGGCTCTGATATATGAGTCCTGTTCTTCACTGTTCTTCTACCCTCACTCACAGTGTTGCTCAACTAGAGGTTTTCCTGGCGGTGTTGAGGGGTTTGGCTCATACAAGATTCAAGCCCAACACTACTTTAACAGCAAAGAAGAAGAAGAAGAAAAACGAAACAAAGAAAAAAAGAAAAAGGGCAGGAAAACGTGACCTGGATTAATAATGTTCTGGATAGGATGCATGCACAGTTGCACACACACACACACACAGTTGCGCGCGCACACACACACACACACACACACACACACACACACACACACACACACACACACACACACACACACACACACACACACACACACACACACACACACACACACACACACACACACACACACACACACACACACACACACACACACACACACACACACACACACGTCCTGGCAACACTCAATATTGCTCCCGCTGTGCTCCTGATTGGTCATTTGCTCACCGATTGGTTGATTGGCACTTGCAGGCCACCATTCTGGGCCACTCTGGACCTGCTCGCAGCCTTGCTGTCATCAACGGATTGTTGCAGCAGGTGGGAGACAGGGCAGATGGCAAGAGGGGGGGAGAGGCCACGTTGGGGTCACTATAAGACCCTACGATTACTTTTGGACCTGCTTGTATTGGCCAAGCTGCACACAAGATGTGAATCTGCTCGTCCATGACAGCTGTGGACTGCAGAGGCACAAAGACCCCACCTGGATTTCACACAGGGAACCTGGAACCACGGCCTGCACCGTTTTACACGGCTCCAGATCAGAGACGCTAACTGTTACCACCAGTGGTGGAAAAAGTACTCACATGTTTCAATACTGCAATGTGGAAATACTGCTGTTACAAGTAATTTACTCGAGTGAAAGTATACAAGTATTGGTATCAAAATGTTCTTAACCCATTCAGAACAGGAACCCCTGTTGGTGTTCTAATTTAGCTATTGAAAAATAGCAGATCTACAAGCCGCTCATATAGAGCGGCACCGAGTGCTGCGCTACGAGCTTGTATATCTGCTATTTTAGGAAAAATCGTGAAAGAGTGGCACAAATCTTTGAATATATACTTTCAGAGCGAACATTTTTTACTCAAATCTTTGCTTCTGGGAGGGTCCCTGGAACAACAGTTTCAGAAGGGGGTCCGCAGCCAAATACAGATAATTCTGGGGGTCCTTGACATGAAATAGGTTGAGCACCACTGACATAGAAACAGGTTTTTCAGAAAACTGTCATGATTTAGAAGACATTTTGTAGAATCGAGCTTAGGTCTAAATGGGTTAAGTACCAAAAGTAAAAGTAATCGTCCCATTTCACGTTTTCAAATGTATATATATTTTTGAAAATAGCAGATCTACAAGCACACAACGCGTCGCGATGTGAAGCGTTGTAAGCTTGTAGATCGGCTGTTTTCAAATGGCTGAAATCTATCTGAAGTGGGTAATGTATGTTCTGTAATAATAATCAAAATCTATAATCTATAAGTAACTATAATATTTTTAAATAATTGCAATGGAGTAAACGTATACAATATTTGCCTCTGAGATGTAGTGGAGTAGAAGTAAAAGTATTGGAAATTGGAAATGATCAAGTAAAGTACCTAGGCCTACAGTACTTCAGTAAATGTACTTAGTTACTTTTCACCACTGGTTATACCACAACAACATAGGTGGAGGAGTACAGGATTTAAAGGATATAAAATTGTCCGATTTCCAGGATGTTATTGAGTTAGATTGAAATCCCTCAAGCAGGGTAGTAAAACACTTTGGCAAATCCTGTTGTTGATGTATGAAATGAAATAAACCATGGAAAGTGTTTTTACACAACATTTATTCAGCACAGGGGAACAGAGGCAGTTGCTTGCTGCTTAAAACAATTAGTTTAATCAATAGCCTATCACATACTGTAGCCTACATGGGCAACTGGCGGCCAAGGGGCCACCTTAGCTTAATGGGGCCCGCATGTCAATTATCCAACCCCAACATCGGAATGCTGACATATTATTGATTTCAGCTATACCGTAGCAAAGATGGCCGACCTGCAAGCTCAAAAGGGGTCGCACTATACTACGCATTTTGAGTGCTTGTAGATCGGCTATCTTTTGCTATACGTTTGTGTGACATACAGTAGAATGACGATAAGTAGGGCATTCATTACTGACCAACAATCAATGCAATGTGGCCCTCTGGAGTGAGTGTGGAAATATAGTGGCCCTCTCCATCATCAAAGTTGCCCTCCCCTGGCCTATCAAACATGAACAGTCCCTGTACTGTATCTTCCGGAAGGAGCTTTTAATTTTTTATTTGGCTCTATTCAAGGAAGTATACCAGCCACACATGAGCATGTCAGAGTGTTTTAATCTGATCATCATTACAATGTCTAGGGAGGTAAAATTGCGAGATGAATAATAAATAAACACTAATAAGAGATGAGGGGATTGGCGCAAACATGTGATGTTAAGACCCCCCCGCTGGGGGTTCTCAGTGTGAGAAATAAGAGCAGTGGAGTGAGAATTATATCAAGGCCATTTGCATTCGTCACACGCTCAGCGCACGAGAGCTGAGCGTGCTCCGCGCATGGGAGCTGGCAGCCCTGAAATGTAAAGTAAATGCAGAGTAAATTATACACTGAGGCTGTAAACGAAAGCCGATGAAATGCCAAGAGCAAATGTTTAGTTCAATTACACTCAATTTGCACAAAAGGGAGTTAAGGGACTTAATAGTGTGAGCAAGAACTATACAGAATCGTTATATTAAGATTATTCAGTGTGAGCAAGAAATGTACAAGACAATGGATCGATTATTGTGATTAGTGATGGAAAGTAATACGTAAATTTACTGCAGGGCTGTACTTTTTAAATTGTTGAGGTACATTTACTTCACTTGAGTATATGCATGATTTATTTTGACTCCTCCATTACATCTCAGAGGCAATTATTGCACTTTTTGATGCCAATACTTTTCTACATACATTTATTTTACTCAAGTAATAATGTGAACACAAGGTAGTATTTCTACCTTGTGGTATTGCTACTTTTGAATAATCTGAGTAGCCTATATGCTACTGGTTATGGGGTGGGCTGGGGTATTTTAATTAGATAATGACTTCTTCTGAATCATTGATGTATCAACCACATAGTAGTATTTCCCCATGGGAGATAAGATCCATCAGATGGTGTTGATGAGCATGTGCAGCTCGCTCCACATCGATCAGAATTGTCCAACCAGGAGAGCAGGGTGTAATTATTATCTCTCTGGGACTTCTGACTGCATCCATGATCAATCCACACTATAGATAACGTGTGACGTGTTGTTGGACAGTCTGTGTGTAATGGTAGAGGCGGGAGACCAACACACATGGCTATGGAGCAGCAGGCTGTTAAAGGACAAGTTAGTTTCTGTTTGTTCAATAACAGGAGTCCCCATGTCTCCAGCTCTCTTTCTAGCAAACAGAAAATGTATTTTCGGGTCGGGAAACTCTCTCTGCGTTGTGTTTACGGAATGGACATGGGGATTCGAGGTCACAATTCAGCCGAAACTGTGGCATATTTATTTTTGCATAGAAATAAACACAATCAAATGCAGCAGGCATTAGACACAGCACACCTCTGCAGTACACCAACCTTCTCTCAGCTGGCATCAAGCAAGAGAGACAATAACTTACACAATTACAATTAATACACAATACACAATCTGTCACAAAACATTCACATTACATCACAATACAAATACACTTGACATTAAATACACCACCGGCTAAACTGTATTTTATATAAAAGGAAATAAAGCAACAAAATACATTTAGTACAACATACAATAAATCATGGGAGCAACAAAAACATACCTGCGTAGAAATAAACACAATCAAATGCAGCAGGCATTAGACACAGCACACCTCTGCAGTACACCAACCTGTAATGAGTGACAATTGACAAAATAATTGACAATCAAGCATGCTGCAGTCTCTGCTGTGTGTGTGCGTGTGTTAAAGTGCTGAGTCCTCACAAGTGCTGTTAAACAAAACTCTACCAAAACGTCACTAAAAAGTTTGTCAAAATACTTAAACCTTAGCTAAACAAACACATAGTAACATATAGAACTGAATTACAACATCATTTCACCGTTTGCATTGGTTAAATACACTTAAAACAACTTTAGAACAAAAATCTACTAAGAGCAGAGAACTAACCCACCTTCTCTCAGCTGGCTTCTTCTTTACTTCTTATTTTTGTTTAAAGGCGGTTGGCATCCAGTGTTTGGCGCATTACCGCCACCTTCTGACCCAAATTATGGATCAAACTTAAACTAACTGCCATATCAAAACACAACTAAAATAAAAAGTTAACAATGTCCACCCATTGTGATCCCACCCCATCCCCTATTCCATTCAGTTACTCAGACCCTCAGGCACTGAGAAATCCTCCCTCAGCACAGCGTCCAGATCTTCCCCAGTGACATCCACCTCAAGAATCTTCTGGCTGCTTCCAGCACCATCTTTATTCTTTCCGACGGCGACTTCCTTGAGATTTCGACAGCACAGTTTATCACCATAGCTATAAAAGCCAGGAACCGGGTCTTATCCATACATATACAGATGCCATGTCCATTTTCCCTTCCCTCTTTTTCTGTGTCCCTCTTCATTGTGCTTCTCCACTCTCTTTACCACCTCTGCATAAGACATTTCTTTCATTTATGCCTTCATCTTGTGTATCTTAAGCTCCTTCACTTTCCTCGCACACTTGACCCAGCATAATGCTCTCCTCCACAGTGCATGCACTTTGCCTGCTCTTTCCCTGTACACTCTCCTTTACAGTTCTCTTTCCCACACCTCCCACATCTTTTCTTTCCCCTACACACAGATGCTACGCGCCCATACTCTTGGCAGCAATAGCATCTTAGTGGTGCTCTTTCAAAAGGCCTAACACGGAAACATATACACGATCTGGCAAAACATCACCCTGAAATGTAAGACAAACTGACGAGCTGTCCTCCCGTTTCCCCTCCCTGAATCGTGTCATCCTCCTTATCGCACCAACTCCTTCAATATCAAAATCCTCCGGCTTCATCGATAATGGCACGCCACTAATTACTCCCCTCGTTTTCTTTCCTCTCAGGTAAATAACATTCACTGAGCGATCATTAAAGTACATAATTTGTATTGCTTTCTCTGCTTGGTCTCGGTTACTGCACTCAATCACCACCAAACCACTATAGTAATCCTCACAGCCTTCACCCTGCCAACCATTTTCTCCACAAACTTTCCCACCGCTTGAGGCTCACTAAAAAGCCCGTCGGTTTGGGTGTCCGAACTCATCCCGACCACATATCTTGCGATATCTTCGTCACTCTCTGAAGCTCCTTCCTTCTTTCTTTTCTTTGTATTTCCATAAGCTCTTGGATCCTCAAAATCACTTCTTTCATCCTCTGATGATTCCTTCTCCGACTCCATTTCAAACCGACCGCCACCGAGCAACCGAGGAACTTCCTCTCGCCTCTCTCAGCTGGCATCAAAGCAAGAGAGAGAAGGGGAAGGAAACGCAGGTAGATTACATCACTGCAGGAAGGAGTGACTTCAAAATAAAACAACAACACATAGCTCCCAAAACATTACAAAATAAAAGTGACAATAAATAATATAGCATGCAAGGGATCTTTGGTGGAATGCATTCAATATATCTTATATACCTGCTACACAGACACAATTGGGAGTTTGGAACTGGACAATCTTAAAGGGATTGTGACATTTAAAACAAAAATAATTGAGTTCTTGTACCCAAAAAACCTGAACTTTTAACATTCAGTAGATTTTCTGTGGTCTGGGATTTTCTGGCTCAAACAAGTGCTCTGATTTTCCTGCTGTTTGTTAGGTCACAGCCTGCAAATCCCATATATGTCCATGGGATTTGGCAGCAGATGTCACTGTTTTCACTGTTTTGCCTGTTTTCATTGCAACTCAAAAGGCTTCGAAACCCCAGAGAAAACTCCAGACCACAGAAAATCCACTGAATGTTCAAAGTTCAGGTTTTCAGGGTGTAATTGAGGTCATAAAGAAAAACGTAAAATAAATGAAAATGTATGTCATGAAACTGAATGAAGCTGATAAACAAACTCCTGATTGGCTGAAATTGGCAACCCAATACATTAAGTTTCTGTTTATTAAAAAGTTGGGGAGACAGGGAGATCACTGTTACTGGACAAATACTCCATAGCATTAATGATATCCAAAATATAGCCTCACACAATGGAGTGGCCTATAACATTTAAGATGACAGCCTATTTATCACAAAACAAAACGGCTATAAGCCTAATAGCCTGCATTATTCAATGTCAGGAAAAAGGTTATTGGCATTTTTTAACACTGTTATACGTTCCATTCCCCGTTTCAGATCTAAAGTTTTTACTTTTGTGTGTCGCATCAAAGACCAATTAATATCCAACTAACTTTTCATGACTGTGGCAAATGCGCGCTTTCAAGAGCGCGCTATACAGAACCACACTTTGCCGCGCGCCGCTCCCAGTCTTGTCCCGTGGGATTATTTATCTGTATACTGGCTTCATAGTTTCATCAGAACCTCATCGATTTGGCTCTTTGCTGGCAACTCGCTTCGTTATTTTCGCAGTGAACTACGTGGCACTGACGTGCGTGCAGGACGCGCGGTTAAAAGAGCCTGAACGGGGAGGCGAGGTGAGTCTTGGAGAGACGGAGAGCATGATCGCATGAGCTCGTGCGTGCACATGCAGACAGCTACTGCGATTAAATACAGGATACGTCAATGGTCCTGGGATACATAATGACCGAGAGCCCATGCAAATCTGTCAGCTTTTGTGGCAATTTGTTTTTGAAGATTTTTTTGGTATAGCTCTTTTGTATAGCCTATGTATCTAGCTTTCCAGACGCTCTCCTTTCCTCTCATTGCATCTCTTCAGAAGCGCACTCTTTGTATGGACAAACAAACGGCGGTACTACATCCTCCTCGCCTTTGCTTTTGAATTAAAGTCTATTTCACTGGACAGCGACAGGCTTCAGCACCACAGCGCACTGGACATCGACAGGTTTCAGCACCGCACGGCACTGGACAGCGACATGGAGACGGAGCTGTTCTCGTCCACAGCGCCCAGGGGTGCTGATCTGTCTGACCTGTACTCTGTAATCCCCTTCAATGTCACCTTCTTCCCTGACGAGGACCTGGACTTCATGAGCAACAGGCAGAACTACACGGAGCAACAACAGAGTAGTCCCGTCCGGAGCCCTGGGGGCATCATTATAGCGATCTGCATCACGGCTCTCTACTCCGTTATATGCGTGGTGGGACTGCTGGGAAATGTCCTGGTCATGTACGGAGTGGTGAGGTGAGTTTATTAAAAACCGCCACTCAATGTTTTACTTAGCTTTTTATTTGTTTGTTATTAATATCATACGTTTACCACTATTAAGGGAACAGTAAGAGATATCCATTCCTTTGTGTGCATCTATAGGCTATACTTTCACCATTGCTTGCACTTTCAGTATCAGTATAGAGTGCATGCGTTATGAGCGCACAGGTGCGCGCGCGCGCGCGTGCGTTTGTGTGTGTGTCTTAGCTTGTGGTTAGTATCTTGCATCATATCCCCACATGAAGCATTCTTCCTCAAGCTTAAAGTCCCACATCTGAAAAACTAAAAAAAGAAAATCAGGCAAGACAAAATAATATCCCTGTTAGAGAGCTATATAATTGTGGTTGTAAGTCATACTAGTCAGTGGTTACATCATCAGTTTGTGTGTGTGTGTGTGTGTGTGTGTGTGTGTGTGTGTGTGTGTGTGTGTGTGTGTGTGTGTGTGTGTGTGTGTGTGTGTGTGTGTGTGTGTGTGTGTGTGCGTGCGTGAATGTGTGCCTCCCTGGTCTGGAGCATTAATTAGTGAACGAGTAAAACAGATGGAGTTTACGACCAAAAAATACTAAATAGTAGGCGTGCATTATCAACAATGACTTAATTGGTGGATATAATCATATGTGTCCGTCTGAGCAAGAGAGAGGGGGGAGAGGGGGATGTGGGGAGAGAGAGAGAGAGAGAGAGAGAGCCCCCTTGGGTGTGAGCCATTTTCTGCAAGTAGCCTGAGGATGTTAAATGCTGCTGAATAAACATTGATACACAGAGAGAATAACATCACACACTCCATGGAGGAAAACACCTGCACGTAATGTATACACCATCCAAATTGTAGACACACACACACACACACACACACACACACACACACACACACACACACACACACACACACACACACACACACACACACACACACACACACACACACACACACACACACACACACACACACACACACACACACACACACACACACACACACACACGGGTGTTGTGCAGAGCTCTCACAGTGATGGTTGCTGAGGCGAGGCTGACAGCAACAAGCTGTCATCATCATCATCATCACAGTATGTTCACTGAGTCCTGCCCCCCCCCCTCTCATAGCCGCATGCCATGCCACTATATGTGTGTAACGGTGCCAAAGATTTACTGTTCATAGACACACACAGACTGGAGCAAAAACATAATTTGAAAATATAAGCCAATACATCTGTCCAACAATGCCAGAGGTTAGCTGTTTACAGACGGACAGACGGACGGACAGACAGGAGCAAAAAAATTATAATCCTGCACCTTCATCCATTCCGGTCTCCTGGCGGGGATAACCAGATTAATCAGTTACAAAGCGCGCTCTGTAACATGAAAAGCCAAAAGGTAGACTAACTGCTGAGTGTCAGATGGTGTGGGAGGACAGTGTTGGCAGAACTAAAAAAAGAAAATCAGGCAAGACAAAATAATATCCCTGTTAGAGAGCTATATAATTGTGGTTGTAAGTCATACTAGTCAGTGGTTACATCATCAGTTTGTGTGTGTGTGTGTGTGTGTGTGTGTGTGTGTGTGTGTGTGTGTGTGTGTGTGTGTGTGTGTGTGTGCGTGCGTGAATGTGTGCCTCCCTGGTCTGGAGCATTAATTAGTGAACGAGTAAAACAGATGGAGTTTACGACCAAAAAATACTAAATAGTAGGCGTGCATTATCAACAATGACTTAATTGGTGGATATAATCATATGTGTCCGTCTGAGCAAGAGAGAGGGGGGAGAGGGGGATGTGGGGAGAGAGAGAGAGAGAGAGAGAGAGCCCCCTTGGGTGTGAGCCATTTTCTGCAAGTAGCCTGAGGATGTTAAATGCTGCTGAATAAACATTGATACACAGAGAGAATAACATCACACACTCCATGGAGGAAAACACCTGCACGTAATGTATACACCATCCAAATTGTAGGCGCACACACACACACACACACACACACACACACACACACACACACACACACACACACACACACACACACACACACACACACACACACACACACACACACACACACACACACACACACACACACACACACACACACACACACACACACACACACACACACACACACACACACACACACGGGTGTTGTGCAGAGCTCTCACAGTGATGGTTGCTGAGGCGAGGCTGACAGCAACAAGCTGTCATCATCATCATCATCACAGTATGTTCACTGAGTCCTGCCCCCCCCCCTCTCATAGCCGCATGCCATGCCATGCCACTATATGTGTGTAACGGTGCCAAAGATTTACTGTTCATAGACACACACAGACTGGAGCAAAAACATAATTTGAAAATATAAGCCAATACATCTGTCCAACAATGCCAGAGGTTAGCTGTTTACAGACGGACAGACGGACGGACAGACAGGAGCAAAAAAATTATAATCCTGCACCTTCATCCATTCCGGTCTCCTGGCGGGGATAACCAGATTAATCAGTTACAAAGCGCGCTCTGTAACATGAAAAGCCAAAAGGTAGACTAACTGCTGAGTGTCAGATGGTGTGGGAGGACAGTGTTGGCAGGAATCAGCTGTTGCTCAGCGGGAGAGGAGAGCTTGGCTGTCGCTAACCCTGCCTTAATTAACGTTATGATCAGTTGAAGAACTTCAGTATTGCAGGCAGCAGAAGGGGGTAGAGCTCTCAATACACCAACTGCCGCGCAGGGATGTTCAGTTGAGAGTGTGGGCACTGTGATTGGGTGTGTGGCTGGCCAGTTTTGTTTTAGAAATGAAAACATAAAAGTCTACAGGTGACTTCAAATATATGCTTAAAAGTAACAAGTAATGACAACCTTCGTAGAAGTGAAGTCTAATATAACACATAATTGTCTTGGAAATGTGGAGTAAAAAAGTAAATATTAATACTCAAGTAAAGTACATACTATAGCCTACTCAAAACATTTACTTAAGTGTAAATCTATTGGGTTATGTCCACTGCTGAAGAGGTGGAGAAGGAGAGAGCTTATTTGATTTCACCATCGCAATAATATTGGACACCAAAACCTGAACACACTGATCGTTGTCAGTGCAATAACCCCGGAAAGATAAAACAAATCATAAAAGGTTAAGCACAGTGGATCTGCAGGGTGCATTCTAATGGTGTGTGTATGTATCCAGTGGGATTCATGTCTCATGATCTTTACATGTTCAGTAAGAATGAATCGTATGAATCATCTTTATTATGTCCAACAGACAGCATAATTGTTCATATACAGAATGGATGTTCTGATGGTGACTCACTGGCTTCAAGGACAGAATAGACTGGGACTAGGAATCAGAATAGTACAAGCAGTTGCCAGTAGCCATTGTGGATTATTGGTGTATCTGTATCTGTGTGTATAATTGTATATGTGCTGGTGGCTGAAGCCTTACCAGTGGTGGAAAAAAGTACTCTTTAAGTAAAAGTATCAATACTGCAATATAGAAATACTTTGTTACAAGTAAAAGTCCATGATTCAAAATGTACTTGAGTAAAAGTACAAATGCATTGGCATCAAAATGTAGTAAAAGTAGTTACGTAAGTACAAATACATCAAAATTGTACTTACGTACAGTACTTAAGTAAATGTATAGTTACTTTCCAACACTAACTACATTTTTATTTTCTTTACTATAGTTACTTTGAAGATTTAGATTTTTATTACAAAACATATATTAACCATGCACTTCATTTCGGCCATTTGGAAATTGCAGATCTACAAGCTCACAATACATTGTATGCATACAAGACACATGTCTGCCATTTCCAAAATATTTATTTTATACATTTAAAAACTTGAAATAGGACATTCTGCACAATGACTACTTTTACTTTTGGTGCTGTAAGTACATTCTGATGCCAATACTTTTGTAAGCTACTTTTACACAAGTAAATTTTAAATACCAGACTTTTACTTCTAACAGAGTATTTCTACATTGCAGGATTGAAGTAATGAATGTGAGTACTTTTTCCACCACTGCTTGTCGGTTTAGCTTAGAATCACATCTGATGAGCTTCCATTCCACATCGCATTATAGCAGTCATTATGAATGACAAACCAGCTGAGACAGACAGATCAGACTATAATCAATTCCGCTTCATTTCAGCAATGAGGGGGACGTTGACGTTGCTCTCTTTGGATGTTAAGAAAATGATCAAGATTTAGCACAGTAGGCGGCCAGTGTCTTCCACCATCTGTTTAAGAATTAAATAGGAGGCTTTTAGCAGGAGCACTCAACTGGGCAGCGTTGAGGAGCTTATTCCCTCTGAAGGTTCCCTCGCTGGGCATGTGCTATACCAGATAAATGTGTCAGAAAGAAGCTTGGACAACCATGACAGCCTGAGGCAGGGCATATGCAGCTGGCATACAAAAAAGTCGCCGCCGATTAAACCATCACATGCCGTGATTCTGCTCAGCAAGAGCTTGACGTGCCGTAACGTGACATCCAGCAATGAAAGCAGATTTCATGGCACATTGTGACTTCTACAAGCCTTCATAACAAGCTATGAAACGGAAACATAAAAAAGCCTCTCCTTCCTGAATTAATGATGTTCACTGAACCTTGAACTGCTCTGTGAACTCACTGCTGGCTAATTAGGACATGGTGAACGTGAGCGAGCGTGTAGGGGAGAGCTGCTGTTTCTTCACAGCTCGTGTGATTTATGCATAAACACCTGTCAGCCACCATCCGCTCTCACAAATTCGACCATAATGTCTCGTCGCAGCAGGATCGAGCAGTGCACCTGCTGATGCGGCTGCATGCTTTGCAACAGTGGAAGCAACCTGCAGCTCTCTGCCCAGAGAAAATCCATGCAAATCACTGTATTACCATGAACAAAAGTCCCCTGCAGCAAGTTCTACTGTTGGCTATTTGATGGCATATGCCACCAATTAAGTGCTGCCACTCAAGCACCAGGATGTCACTGTGCATGTTGAGCACAATGCCTGAAAATGCCACGGAGAATAGCAGATCTATAAGGTCACTCTGTGCTTGTAGATATGCTGTTTTTTGGTGTTAAAAACGACAGCAGGGTAAAAGTGTGGCAGGCTGCACAAGTTGTACTGTTATGTAAGGCACACAGCTACAGTTAATCAAGTTAAATTAATAAGTGGATGTAGGTGTGGACAGTGCATTGACAATACTGTTGACTATACTGTCTATACTAAACCATTATTTATTTGATTAGCTGCATCTGTGTTGCCGTGTTTCGAATCTGCTGTTTTTTTTTTATACCTGCATTGGAACCAAATCAGCCTGTCATTTCATGCCTGCCTCTTTAATATCTCAGGCTTAAACGAGCCTAAAATCTGAAGATCTCTCAGACACATGAGCATTTGTGCCTGTCGTAGACATGCGCAGAGCAAGTTCAGTCAGGGAACCTCAGTTCAGTCGCTGCCGGCCGTTAATTGGGCCACCTCAGCATCACGCTCTCATTCACATGATTCACTCAGCCAATCACACACTCACTCCATCTTCATACCGGCTAATTTAACCGGAGGTTTGCATTCCTCTGCCTGCTTGCTGCTGCTGTATCAGCGTGCCGCTGTATACAAACCTGCTACTCACCCACCTCCACCCCAGCTACCACCTGTCGTTTTGGATCTACCGTTTGGTACGGGGGATTCGGAGTCCCTATGGCCGGGACTGATGCACTTGATCTGAGTGCCTAAAAAGCAGATCCAATATATCGCCAAACCATAATAAATATACTGCATTGCTCATCTATATTCAATAAAATATATATTACATCCTTCTTGAGTTGTCCGACTGAAACTTTATAAGTCTAATTCCATTTTACAAAGCATTTTACTATTTGACCATTAAATCAGTATCAAATCCTTCACAACTCTGTGTTCACTGAAGCCCTTAGGCACTTAACGGGAGGCACCGGGGTGGTACAGGGTGGTCATGCGCCAGCACAGATTAGAAGAGAGGAAATAACTTCCTTTGAATAACAGTGGAATCAGGAACGTGATTGGCACTACAAATGTAATCCTCCCCTGACAGTTCACAAGGCCGAATTAAAGGGTTGTAACAGATTGATAGGGCATTACTACAGTACAGTACTACAGTAAGTTTGTGCGTGCGTGCGTGCGTGCGTGGGATCTTTGATAAACCAAAATTTGAAAATCAAACCATGCAGGTGAAAAGGCTTTCTAAAATGTGCATATGAAAGTTTCATGGAAATGGAAATACCCAATATTTTATATTAACAGCTTCCCCAGAGGCATAGCATTATGCATGGCATTACAATAGCTGCTGTGAATACTTAAAGAATATTCCCATCCTGACCATGGCACAGTGGTGGCTCCAGACAATTTTTATTGAGGGTGCTGGAAGGGAGCTTGACTATTAGTATTAATGGAGGTGCTACATCCCGTGCACTCACACATGTTGCGCACACACTTTTTTCCGGGATTCCGCAGAGAAAAAGTATTGATTCCGCAGAGAACAATCCTGACCAGTAAAGTGAGTACCACAGACGAAAAACAGTCTTAAGTCCAAATTTCATTCTGACCCCTCCACGAAAAGGCCTCGTTGTCCTGAACGCTGTTTTTCGTCTGTGGCATTCTAGCAAAAATCGATTTTGTTAACAGTCAAGTAAAATCCTTCATGAAATAGATACAACTAGAAAAAGTGCCCTTCTGGGCACAGGTCTCCACCAGGAGGATAGGAGTGTGTGTGTGATGTTTGGCAAAATGTTTAGGAGCAATATAAATGTGTGTGTGTGTGTGTGTGTGTGAGACGCGGCTTGGCCTGTGGTAGCGCCACCATGAGGCTGATTTGAAAACTGTCAAGTGGCATTTCTTCCAAAGCCTAGTGGGAATATGCATGCACAGTTTCACCACAATCGGACGCTGCGTTGAGTAGTTGTGGCGATTTGTACAAAACGGGTACAATGCGGGCTACTCCTGAAAAGTTTAGAAGCCAATCGTAGCCAATGAGGCTGGATTATGTGAAATCAAACAAACCCGTCTTGATCACATGACTATGAAGAGCATGTGTACCGATTTGCGTGAAATTTGGATAAAATTTGAAAATGTGTTTTACATATGTCAGCCTCCTGGTGGCGCTATAATGAGCAGATGTGAAACATTCCAGGCAAAGGTTTTTCCTTGGCCTCTAGGGAGTTGGCATACAAAGTTATCCACAGATCCGTGCAGTTAGAGGTAAAAACACTTTTCGGCCAGTTATAGCACCACCATGAGGCTGAGTTGAAAATGTTCATGTGGCATTTCCTCCTCGGCCTAGTGGGAATGTGCGTGCACAATTTCACGGAAATCACATGATGTGTTCATGATTTGCAGCATTTTGTTTGAAACTGAGCACTCCTGCGAACTTTGGAAGCCAATCTTAGCCAATCAGGATGGAGTCTGAGAAATCTGAAAGACCCGTTTCGTTGAATGGCTCTAAAGAGACTGTACCAATTTGCGTGATGTTTGAACAAAATCTGTAGGTGTACTGTCCAAAAACGGGTGTTGCACAAAGCGGCCTCCTGGTGGCGCTAGAACAGGCCGTTCTGGAAATTTTGGGGGAGAGGTTAATCGTTGGCATCCCGGGAGTGTGTGTGCAAAATTTGGCATCGACCGGGTTAATGGTGCCGGAGATTAGCTGTTCACAGACGGAAGGACGGACGGACACACACACACACACACACACACACACACACACACACACACACACACACACACACACACACGGACACACGGAAGGACGGACGGAGTGCAAAACATACTCTCTCCCCATGCCTTCGGCCTGGTGGAGACAATTAATTGTAATTAGATCTACAAATCACAGAGATGGGACTGCCGATGGAATTAGACTTATAAATCATGTGGATGTGACTGTTTATGTAGATAGATCTACAAATCACGGAGATGGGAAGAAGAGAGGAAGATATAAGTTTAAACAGAGCCTAATGGCACTAATAGCAAGCCAATCTATGAGTGGCCTGAAATATTTAGGCAACATGTGCGATTGTGGTGTTGGCACGATCAAAAATGTGGTTATAAGAGTGAGTTAAGAATTGTGTTCGTAATAATCTTCTCCGCCAAATTCATAATTCTAAAGTGAATATTTTGGCCGGGACAACAATTAGTTTGATAGATTTCCGCGGGAGGAATTTCCGTGTCTACACTCTACTCAACGAGGTCACACACTTTAATGGGGCTCTAATTAGGCCAAACGGCCTACGATGCCCCCTCCCTCCCTACCTTCAAAACAGCACTGAAGTGAAAACCTACCTACTAGCCTTCCCAAGCCGACTTGATTTTAACTTGTTACATGTACCGTTTTAAAATTATCTTTTACTTAGTTTTCCTAATAAAGTTGTCCTTTTCTTACGTTTCCTCCCCTGGCCCCCGCACATGTAAAGCATATTTGAGTACCTATGAAAAGCGCTATAAGTCCCAGATATTATTATTATTAGCCATATACTCAGTTGACCGAGGTCCGCCAGGTCCACTATAGTATTTCCCAATACACATATCTGATTGGCTGAGGAACTCATGTTTGCATCTGAACACAAAAAAAAAACTGTCTGTATGTATTTTTCACGTAACTCCACAGACCCTGACATTGACATTCTCATCGAGGGTAGTAGTATTCAGATAGTATCAGAATTTAAATATCTTGGAATTACACTAGACTCAAACTTGACATTTAAAGTGATGTTAAAAATGTAGCCAATCAAATCAAATTCAATGTATCTAGTTTCAGACACATAAGACCATATCTTACAACTGATGCAGCTAAACTCTTCATGCATGCTATGATTTTTTCCCACATAACGTACTGTTTCACAACCTGGTCACAGACAACTTTAAAACCCATATAGTCTATAGAGTCACTGTACAAACACTTGACCAAAAGCCCAACCGTTACCACCATTGCCACAAAAGTACAACTTATTTAATTTTAGAGAGCATGTCAGCAACTATAGAGAGATGTTCTGGTAGGGTCGCAGTGCATATACACCGCTCATTACAAACACTAATGCACATTAGAGAGTTCAGCGGTGCAGAAAACCTGGTCTACAGAGATGTGGAGAAAGGTTACAGTATACAGAGATGTGGAGAAAGGTTACAGTATAATGGTTATATGAGTCATCCTTCACCAATATTGGGTGAGTGTGCGGCATGCATGTGCGGTGTACATCAATAGAACGGTACAGGCCTGAATTCTTGACCCCTACAGCGATGACGTCTGGTAGCTCTGTTGGGGGTCTTTTCCTGGCATGATTTGGGTGCACTTGTCCCCTAAGGGAATATCAGGTTATTCTGTGAGTGACGGTGTATTTGACAGTCCTTTGTGCTGCTAGCTAGCTGACAGGCTGCATAACCAAGATCCCATCTGACTCCTGTTGAACTTGTGGTACATTTGCATATAGAATCCAGAAATTATATATTATACAATATACTGTATATATTTTTTGTGAAATGTCATGTTGAAATTATAAAGAAGAGTATTGTATTGATGTACTTTAAGGTATATTCAGTATATCGGTATATCTTTTGATGGAATATAGGCTTTTACATCACATAAAAATATAGCCGGGTTTAGTGATGGTTTGACAAAAGTTGGGTTTAGTGTATATAGGGTTAAGGACTTAAGCATGCCGGAAACATTTAATTGATACATTAAATTATACCTATATATATTCACACATTGATATAATATACATAATATATGAACCAAGTTCCAGTAATCAATATGGCATTCTGTGCACGCACTGTATGCCGTCTTGTACTGTACATACAGTAGAATATGAAAGTCCTGTGAGAATACATTCCTTTTAGGAGGCTTACTGCTGTGAAGTAGCATATAATGAATAGTGAATACTGTGTATACACTGTAGTACAGTAAGCATCCCTGTTGAGAATCACTGACCCTGCATATGTCAATGTGTGTACCTTCAGAAAACTACTGCAAAGCACCAAGAGTGCCTTGGTGCCTTAAGAGACCGACAGTGAAGAAAGAACAACATTTTGGATTGGATTAAAGAATATTCACACACGCACGCACACACACACACCACCTGGGGGAAATTACATAACTGAAAAGTAGTTCTGTAGTTAAATAAAAAAATTGTTTTAAATTGTTTAATGCCTATGGGTCTTCCCTGTGAGTAAATGATGCTTAGAGAACAAGCCAGTTTTATCTATAGTCGTTATCTCAAATAACTAGAGCTCAGCCAGCCATGGAGAATTAGCATTCCATGGTGTGTGCTCTGCCTATCGTCTGTCGGCCTGTGGAAACCTCCCAATATGAGGTTTGGAATTTAAATCCTGAAAGGTTTCGGACATTTACAGACATATTGTCATGATGCAGAGGGTTGAACCCATATGCAGACAGCACACAGCAAACGAGGGAAGATTTCAAAGTATTTAATAAGGAAAGAAATGGCAAAATCTTACAATGAAGTTGAACTCAGGAATCCAGGCATAAATCTCACACATGAGTAGATCGCAGGAAACAGGACAAAAACTCACACTTGAGTAGAACGCAGGAATCAAACAGAAGAATGACAAGTAGTCAAACAGGAACATGCACCGACGACTCAAATCAAACTATGAACTGACAAAGAAGGTTTGCAATGAGTCCAGTTATATAGGGGGCAGGCTGATTGTAGAAGTGTTCACAGGTGGGATGACGAGGGAGTTGGAGACAGGTGAGTAAATGGGACTGCAGTGTGGAATGGAAAGTGGGAGTGGCCAGGGCTGACATGGTCTGTGGAGAGACAGACCCTGACACATATTATGTCCGAAACTGTTACTTTTCAGGATTAAAATTCAAAAGCAGCAAAAGTAGCAGATCGACAGGCTGGAAATGCGGTTGAAATCTGCTACCTTTGAAGAACAAATATGGATAAGAGGTTTCTGCCCGACAGCAGCGATATACAGTATCAACGATATCGAACGAGGCAATTAGTTCTCATCTAAGGCTATAAAAACACCACTGCAAGCATCATTTACACATCCCTGTTCCCACCACCCACTGGACTATATCATCACTGTCGACCAGAAACCTTTCTGTTTTTTATGTTGTCCCCGCTCCCGCTATAAAGTAAGGCTCCGCCCTACATTGTACTTCATCATCATGTCTTGCACAAAAGTAGCACCCATGCAGATGCGTTTCTTGTGTGTGAACTGAGTGGTGCAACTCTGTGTGGGGGTCCCCGGGGGCCCCCGCGTCCGAAACGGTCGAGAATTAGCAGACAACACTCTCTCTCTCACAAGTAAGAGTGTATTCTCTCTCTCTCTCTCTCTCTCTCTCTCTCTCTCTCGCATGCATGATGCACGTTCCACATTGTAATTAGCAGGCAACAGTGCAACATTATCTCTCTCTCTCTCTGGTTCTAACACAACAGCGCCACTTTTGCCCCTAATGGTAGGGACATACAGACATAGGGAGAGACATAGGGACGGACATTGCTGTTCCTTGGAGTGGCTGCACCACTCAATTATTATGAAAGAATTATAAAATAAAATTGAGGTGCAAATACTTGAGCCAACACAATTTCAGAGTAAAAGTTGCAATGGTTTTACTTACTCTAAGGTATTTACATTATTTACATTTATTTAGACAAAATATATGCATAGGGCATACAATGAACATAATTGCATAAGCTACTACCAAGGGGCACAGGTGTCCAGGTGTCAGCTAAGGAAACAAAAGACAGACTAAGTCGTAACAAAAGCCTGCCTACCTAACTACTCTAACCAAAACATCTATGTGTACGTGGTGCCTATGTATGTATAGACTCTAGAGGCCTTTCCTGTGCCAAGGCAGGGAATATACAATATAATTTACATTAGTAGGAGAACATGAAGGAGAGAACATGAAGGATGAAGTATGCTCTCGGAAATAAAAAATTGAGACAAAACAAGGCTACAAAGGGACAAGGCTACAAATAAGTGAACTGGTTGAGAGAGCATGAGCTCAGGTGGGACCCAGCCTTTTACAGCAGATGGTTGTGATTGGATGAAGGTGGAGTCAGGTTGATTCACAGATGAGGTGGTTGGTGACTTCAAACCTGCAGGGAATGATAGAGGGGAGAGGGAAGGAGAGTACTCTTTCATACTACAATGGATCAATTTATTTTTTTCCATGTCCTATACATACAAATATAAAAGTAACCATTTGTTTCATACAGCTGCTCTCCTCACTGCTAATCCCACAACTAATGTTCCCTTTGCTGTGTGACCCTGAGCAGATACACCAAGATGAAGACGGCCACAAACATCTACATCTTCAACCTGGCTCTGGCTGACGCCTTGGCCACCAGCACGCTTCCCTTCCAGAGCGCCAAATACCTCATGAACACGTGGGCCTTCGGCGAGGTGCTGTGCAAAGTGGTCATCGCTATAGACTACTACAACATGTTCACCAGCATCTTCACGCTCACCATGATGAGCGTGGATCGCTACATCGCCGTGTGCCACCCCGTCAGAGCTCTGGAGTTCAGAACGCCTGCCAAAGCCAAGCTGATCAACGTCCTTGTCTGGGTGCTGTCCTCGGCCATCGGGGTGCCCATCATGGTCATGGCGGTGACCAAGGTGTCAGACACTGGTGAGATAATTACCCATGTTTGTGTTATCAATCAATCAATCAATCAATCAATCAATCAATCAATCAATCAATAAATAAATATTGTCTATATACATCGATATAAATACATTCATGAATCCACTTGCTGACTGGCTGTCAGTATTGAGCAATTTTTGTTATAGGGGTTTCTTGTGACCCTACCATTAACATCCAATATAAGGCAAAACTGTCAAAACTGTCAAACTTTCCTTATGCTTTAAGTAGCATGTGACATGTCAAACTAGGGGGTTTTCATGATTCTGAAATCTGAATCCATTCCAGGCATTAGTTTTGCACAAAAAACACTCCTTGGGCTAACAATGGCCATAGCCGTCATGACTTAATGTGATGAGATCAGCACAAATGTGATGATGTCAGCACATTTTGGGCACATTTGGGCTATGGCTATGGCTGTTTTTAGCCCGAGTGCTTTTGTGCAAAACTAATGCTTGGAATGGATTCAGAATCATGAAAACCCCCTACATGTAGGTTGACATGTCACGAGTTTAAAAAGTTTTACATTTTTGTCATTTTTGCCTTACATAGGATGTGATTGGTAGGGTCACAAGAAACTCCTATAAAAGAAATTGCTCAATACCGACAGCCGGTCAGCAAGTGGATTCATGAATGTATGTATATAGACAATAAAAAAGAAAAAAAAAAGACTATACCAAATTTCCCACTTTAAACACAAGAAACCTGTCGGCTGCCGGACTAGTTAGACAGCAGCATAATACTAGAATTCTGAGACTCGTTCAGTCGACACATACGTTTGTACAACAGGTTTCTCAACAGGGCATACATTAACAGTGTTGACTCCCACATTGCAGAACTCCCTTGCACAGTCTGCACCACCTCGGTTTGGTCAACAGTATTTGCATGCAATCATTATAAGTAACCTGACGATTATACAGACTCACCTTCCTGATCTTAATCCACATTAGCGGTACACAGGGGAGTACAACATGCTCTGAAGATGTTTACCTTCACATCAATTGAACATGAGTTTCCTCCCCATGCATTATGTTGAGCATACGGCGCTGCCTATAGATACAACTTGTCATCATCAGTCAGTTGGTCTGTTATTCAATGCCCCAGATACATAATTATGCTACGCATGCTATGCATGATTTCCATTTAGCGAGGACCAATTCTATTTTTGATTGATTGAATACTTTATTAGTCAGAAATGTAAACAGCACGTGGTACAGTCAGACATTAAGGCAAAAAGGATAACACAAAAACAATCCTGGCTGGGGACTTGTTTCCATTGTGGTCCTATGTATTTAATAATTCATCATAAACTGAACTGAGTGGTGTAAGGTCTTATATAGCCTGATCAGCTGTGGTCTGACGTAATGTCTGACGTAATGAAATCACACCCGGGTGAACTGGGTGACCGTAGCAACCATGCTCATTTTTTGTGCACAGACAGACAGACAGACAGACAGACAGACAGACTAACAAAAGCCAGTTGTAGGAGTGGTTTACACCACTCAAAAATAACACCATGATACTGATATCATGATATCCCCCCTACTACAGGTAATTACGAATGTCTTTGGTTGGTGGGGGCATGGCAATCTTTCCTCGCCCCCCATCTCAATTGCTCTTCAGCAACTGACTTTTACTTTTTATGAGTTACATACTGCATATATTGGTTGAGTTTCACACATGAATAGATTGTGTTCAGTCATTTTGTTACAGATGCCTTTTCAATACAATCATAGCGGCACAATGTCATGTGGCTTGTCATAAATCATAGCATCACTTTGCATATGTGATAGGCGAGCGCAAGCATTCATGTCCATGTTCGTGGCGAGCGCAAGCACGTTTGTCATTTAATCATCTTCCTCAGCGGAGTCCCAATTAACAGGGGCTAGTGGGTGAGTTGTGCACCCATGTCAGCCGGATTTGAACAGCCTGAGTGGAGGCAATTCCTCTCACTTGACCACTGAGGCTATCAGAAGGATAACAATCCCTACTGAAATTGCTACCTTGGCAATAGCTGCTCCCCAGCCTGCAAAGTGCTCAGTTAGCCACTTAAACCAGTCGGGTACATATGTCCAGCTTTTATTGCAGATTACATAAGAGGATGTTCTGGAACATCAAGTAACAATCAGTCTTTTGCCAAACCTAAGTTGTTTACCAAAACGCCTATTTAACGAGCCAATTTGGGAATGGGATGCCTCACCCAATTCACGGTGACCTGCTGGTACATGCTGACCTGCATGGTGTCACATACTCATACACTTGGAAAACAAGTTTACTGTGAGCACAAACAAGGCCTATAATATAAATGAGAAAAAGAGGTTGCTCATCAGCAATGGTTTTGAGTATGAGTAGATTACGGTTACAATATGGTTAGGCTACAATATCATATAGGTAAATCTGAATAAGGCACTTTATATTGAGTTTCCACAATAATACATGTCATGTCATCGACAAATCAATACATTACTGTAGGCCTATATTAAATGGAAAAGCAGCAGCAGTGAATGACACCTCCTTTCAATGGGAATTTACCTCTCTTTGTGGTGGTGGTTTTTAAGAGATCAGTGATTTACATTCCACATTTTGGTGGCATAGTAGATAAGGTTTAAAACGGGGGAAGTGGTCCTTTTATTCCGTGTCAGATAAGCTTTCATTACACGGAGCAGCCTTTATTATCCCTGGGTGATGGGAGCGATACAAAGGGGCAATACGTTCTGTAAGAACAGCACTGCTGCTGTTCTCATTATGTCTGATATCAGCACTCACAACTCAAAACAGCAATGACCTCACCTTTTGAACTCTTTTATATATACTCTAGGTAAATATCCGTACCCCCGCCTATGGGACATTATATGCCAGCTACGGATAGTTTCATACCCCGCACTTTCACTTTATCAGTGACAGTTCAGAGCTCTGCCAACCAATAGGAGTGAATGAGATGCGGGTCCAGAGAGAAGTATCAATGCTTTGTTTGTCTAGTAAAGGAGAAACATTTTTACACGTCCGTGGTGGACAGACTACAGTATCTGCCCTAGGAGGGTTGTAAAGGCTGACACATTCTAACCTGCACTTAAGTGTCACTGTGAGATCACTGTGTTCAAACATTGGTTTTTTTCTTGTGTCAGGAGGAGTTAGACACAAACACAGAACGTGCAGACAATATAAGGCTAAATAAGACTTATGTGAGACAGAAAGGATCACCCTGGGGTTTGTCATTGCTGTCAGTAACCACCTTATTGAGCTGATTCCACCTGACTCTCTCTCTCTCTCTCTCTCTCTCTCTCTCTCTCTCTCTCTCTCTCTCTCTCTCTCTAGGTAAAGTCATCTGCATGTTGAAGTTCCCTGATCCAGACTGGTACTGGGACACAGTGACTAAGATCTGCGTGTTCATCTTTGCGTTCGTGGTGCCGGTGATGGTCATCACCATCTGCTATGGCCTGATGATCCTGCGTCTGAAGAGCGTGCGGCTGCTGTCCGGCTCCAAGGAGAAGGACCGCAACATGAGGAGGATCACCCGCATGGTGCTGGTGATCGTGGCAGCCTTCGTCATCTGCTGGACACCCATCCACATCTTCATCATCGTCAAGACCATGGTGGACATTGACACCAGGAACCCCTTGGTGATCGCCAGCTGGCACCTGTGCATCGCCCTGGGCTACACCAACAGCAGCCTCAATCCCGTCCTCTACGCCTTCCTGGACGAGAACTTCAAGAGGTGCTTCCGGGATTTCTGCCTGCCCTGCCGGCCCACAGCGGACCAGAACAGCCTGAGCAGAGGTCGGAACACCACCAGGGAACCGGTGTCCGTCTGCGCCCCGTCGGAACCAGGGAAGAAGCCGGTATGACTAGGCATGGAGCGGATCACCCGCGGCTCTCGATCTCGGAGGATCCAGCACGATCTGCAGACAGAGGTGACACAAATCTCTACCACGGAGTTCTGAGAGTGTCTTGGCAAGTCCAAGAGGGATTTACATCTGTTGTTATCCAGAATATATTCAAAGGAAAGGCTAAAAGATTCAGTGACGCAAAATACGTTTCATTCCATGTTTTTTCGCTGACTGGGGGTCAAATCAGAAAATGGAGTTCTTTTTTTATTAAGAACTTTAAATGTGTTGCCTTTAATATGGGATGTTACACAGAAGATGATAGTTCAAACTGTTCTGTACATGACTGTATGTTTACAATTACAACACCCCCCCACTCTCTCTCTCTCTCTCTCTCTCTCTCTCTGAGTGACTGCCTCACAGCTTCAGTCTGATAATCAGGCTAATTATCTGCTCCATGCACACCAGTACAGGGCTTCTTCGTTATGTAAACAAAGCAAAGAATTACCTGAATAATGATGTATCTTGTGCAGCAAAAAGTACAATATTGGTCATCTTTGATGGATACCCAAATGTCCATCAAAGAGGACAGAATACATACTCTATGCACGCAAAATAACTATTCCTATACTTCCTACTGCCCCTTCCCTACTTCATTCGCTGGTGTTATATGATACTAATAATGAAGGCTCTGTTCCATTCTGGTCAAACAGAGTCAGGGTGCTTGGCTCACTGGAAACACTACACCAGTGGGTCTCAAAGTGTCCTTGAGTGTTCCAAATGCCATGGGTTACAAATGAGTGTGCAACTCTGATAGTGTACAAATGGTTCCATTTGAGTGTACAAATGGTTCCATACAAATGGTTCCATTTGTACACTCTCTGAGTTATGGGGGGTTTGAGAACCACTGTACACTAAATGGAACAGAGCCTTCATTAGTATCATTGGTAACACCTGTGAAGGAAGTAGGGAAGCGTCCCAGAAGTAGGACGAGTTATTCTGTATGCATAGAGCCTATACGAGCGACACAGCGCCTGCATTCTCGTTCTGTGAATACACAGGCAAACAATCGCTCCGTGAGTAAAAGCCAAGTGTACTGGATTGCAGACGGATGTGTGCGCGAGGCGAGCGCGAACGTGACAATTTCACTGCGTCGTTCCAGTTTGTCACTCCGCCTGTCTGACTGCCTATAATGAATGACAAAGTTCTGTGTGAGAAGCCCTTACATTAGCTAAGACAAAGACATTGTCAAACAATAGCCTTACTGCTTCAAAGTTCTCCATGTTCTGGGAAAAAAAGAAAGAAAGAAAAATCTCCTAAATTTAACTCTAAACCTTGGCATCAAAGAGACGTGCATTCAAAATGTTCCATTTCTCAAACAGAAGTCAGATTGTGACTCCAGTGACAACCCGTTTTTCATCTCTGTCTTCAAAGACATCGCAAATCTCAACGTCTGTTGAGTATTACAGCACAGAAACAAACAAAAGAGCATTGGCCACTGCCTGCTGGATGCACAACAAGGTCACTGAGACACTGAAATTCAAAGAGCATTTTGGAATCTGGGTTAGTATCCAGTATGCTGCACTAGAGAACTTTTGGGGGGAAAACATCTGCTTTGATTGAGAATAATGTCTGCCATGAATAGATGAATGTTTAAACGGACACAACCCCCCTCTCCTGTACAGAAACACTGAATCCTGATTGTGCAGGTTCTGTTTTTCACCTATATCACTGTCAAGGGCAACTGGGAAACTGTGAGAATCACTGTGGAACTCTAGAAGAATAAACAGTCACAAGAAGACAACAGAAGACTGTGGACTACAGAGTATGAACACTCACTGTTTTTAGGGAGCACTTCAGCCATTTTCAACCTTATCTTCATATACTGCTCCTTACTATAATGATGCTCATTAAAAGAAAGCACAATTTCTGCCTACTCAATGTGCCTCATTAGTGGGTTATATGGACATTTCAGAGACCTGCCTACCAATGACAGCATCCATGGGGACAGGTCCATGGGGAATCAATGCAAGAAAGGTCGCATTCTGAAATAGAAGTATTTTTTTCTTGCATTAATACGGAATTACGAATTCAAGGGAAAAAAAGAAAATAAGTTGAAATCTTGTTGAAATGACTAAACCTGCCTTTTAGTGATGTCCCGATCACGTTTTTTTGCTCCAAATCCGATTCCAATCATTTGATTTTGAGAATCTGCCAATACCAATTTTTCCTGATCCAAATCATTTTATAGAACACGTTTATGCCATATCACAATAGTACAATATCCCAAATCACAGACAATATCCCGTCTAATATCATGACATGGATATAATATTGAGACTAGGGATGTCCCGATCATGTTTTTTGGCTCCCGATCTGATTTCTGATCATTTGAAAATGGCGTGATCAGCCCCGATTTCCGATCACCCAATCCGATCGGGACAACCCTACTGCCTACCGATGATGTCACTCACAGAGTGAGTAGACAGAAATGGTGACATGGACATCATATCATGAGCATTCGTGTATGAAGATAGGTTGAAGTGTCCTTTAACAGCATTCAAAGGGACAACGTAGCCTATGTGGCCATAATGTGGCCAGTGTTTTACTGTGAAGTATTGATCCTGAGTCAGGCAAGAGTATCAATTTGCCTCCTAAATGAGCACAACGCTGTCATCTGTCAAATTTAATATCCCTGGCACACTGACAGTACTTTATTGTTTAGTATAAAATGACATTCATTGCCTGTGACCGATCTAGACACTAATCAAATTGGAGACTTCAATCAATACTAGGGCAGCGAGGTCGATCATTACACTGCTATGTTGCCAAATATGTCAGAAGAATAATTTACTGAAAAGCATTCTTGTTCATCTATTTTGTTTAGGCCAATGCATGCTTGAGATAAATTGTGCCATAATGTGATATATATTCAAATGTAATATTATACAATATTAATAGTATACAATAGAAGTTGCTATCATTGTTGAAGGGATACAATTGGTCATTTATGTCACCATGGGTATAAATAAGAAGTGAGACACTTTGTAGATAGGAAGAGTTTTCTTTTTTTGACTAACATATTTGAGTGGCAGCTATTTAATTGACTTTGCGTTGTGCCTGTGTATTCTGTCCATGTCAGTATTTCATCACATTGTTTAAACCACTGACATAGTGCAGCTCAAACAAACGCTAGCGAAAGGCTTAATGGATTTGCTGTTTTATTTGAAGTGGGGCTGTCTCAGTTGAAGGTTATTATAGTTTTGACATTTTTATTCGTTTTAATATTTTTTTACATTTCAATTTCATGATTTAATGTTTTAATCTAAATGGAGTTCAATAGTTTAGTTTATTAAAAGTAAAGTAAAAGTAAAAACAAACAAAAAACTATACTTGGAAGGTTTGAATTGTCAACCCCCAAGTATAGATTTTGAAAGATATAGAGAAGTGGTTGTTTAATTTTTAAAATAGTATTAGAGTTGCAGTAGCCTTGCAATTAGTAAATTGAGATTGGATTGAGGATCAAGATTATACAATCTTCCATTCAAGCACAACAGACAGAATGTTCCAGGCATTGGGTTCATGCATTCACACAGCATTATCCCTTTTTGATATAAAGCCGATTTTCAAGCTGTATGATGGTTTGTCAATATTGTATTTATTCTCCACCTCTCTTATGTTTGGTAATCCATTTTGTTTAATCATCTCATCACTAGAGAATACCTAATGCTTGGATTATATAGTTACATTATTACAGTGACATTTACTTTTCAGTCACTTTGGTAGCTGATGTGTAACTGCTTAAACCTGAAACGTTTGTGTTAAATTGCTGTACATTTTGTGTTAGATGCTAATTTGTCATATAGCGCACTGACTACTGTATAAGGTAATTGTCCTGTTCATACTTTTGTAACATTCACACAATATTCATTGTTTCTATTATATAGGCTAATGTATCTCTAATACAAATGCAAAACAACATGGCTCAAGTCTAACGCTGAATATTGGTTTGAAATGAATAAAAAAAAGAATAACATGATGGTGTGCATGGGCATGCTTCTGTCTTTGTGAGGAAACATTCACGAAAGACTTGCTAAAACTTACTGGGGACAGCAAGAAATGTGACATTTTCAAATGACAGAATTTCTCCCTTTTTTAAAGGCAATTTAAATAGAAATAGTCTGGCCATGCCAGGCTAATCCTTTAGTGTGAGCTCAAACCCGTCAGGACAATTTGTGTCTACACAGTAGGTGTGGAGGATTCATTTCCAAGGGTCGGTTACAAACAGATTCAAATGTCACAGCAAGAAAATAAATTGAATAGTGGGCTCTGAAAGTGAGCGAAATGTAATTCAAACCGAGGAGTACAAGACCAATCTGCCCAGGGCTATTTTTTTTAGCTGTGGCATATTCATCTGGTTTGAGGTTTCCAGGCTACTACAAGATAATCTGGGTGAGGACTGAGGAGTCGAGTGATGAGTCCCGACTATGAGAACGTATGGCATGGAATCCAGATTTCTATGTTGTTGTTGTTTTTTGGGTTGTTTTTTGAGGGGCGCTATGTCTGTCTGTCTGTCTGTCTGTCTGTCTGTCTGTCTGTCTGTCTGTCTGTCTGTCCATTTAGCACGGAATGTGCTCAGCTGATTGGCTGCCACACTGAACCTCGCTGCCACACTGAACGCTCTGTCTCCGAAGGTTCGCTTGACTGCCTTGGGGACAGAGAGGAGGTCCAAGTTTGTGGACCGCAGGTTCCGTGTCACAGGAGGTTTATGGAGGAGGCCTGAGAGGTACTGTGGAGCCAGGGCTTCTTTTTGACATTTGTCGGTGAGAGGAGTTTATAATTGATATGGAACTTGACAGGAAGCCAGTGCAGTTGTTTGAGGGTGGGGGTGATGGCAGCACATGAACTCTGGCAGAGAACTCTGGCAGCTGAGTTTTGGACATATGTCCTAGAAGGAGCATTCAACAGATATCAAATTATGTTGTTTTGTACCGCCTGCAACATAACCCTTCTCGCCGATACACTGCTGTGCTGAGCAGAACAGGCATAGTCGGTGACAGGTGTCAAAGCCGACACTAAAAGCTTATTTGTTTAACAAAGAAGAAAAAAAAGCTTGAGATGACAGCGTATATCTAATGTGCGGCTGAGCATAGACATGGTAACGCCCCGCCTGCCTCTGATTGACCTACCGACACTGCCCGTCTTGACTGTCCACTGAGGTGGATATAGCTATGTTGGATAGTCTGATCTCTGCTGCGAGGTGGTGGAAAATAATACAAGTATACAGTATCGGTATATGATACAAGAAAACTGCCTGTAACTTGTAAGTTTTATTTTTGTAGAAGAGGCAAACTAATATTGTTTATGCCGTTTGCTTTAATTGAATGATTGATTGAACATGTACGCCGTAATATGATTTGATTTGGGTGTGTTCTAAATATTGTTTGTGTTGATTATTGTGTAATTTATTTGTAGGGCCTATGTGTAAACGTGAAACATTATTGTACTGTAAAAAGGTATCTTTTCCATTCATCTTTATCCTTTTTAGTATAATAGTATTAGTTTACTATAATTAGACAATTAAACACTTTATTTAGAAGTACAGTTCTCTTGTATTATTTTCCCACCACAGAGTAACCTCGCATCTCGGAGGACATGTCGAGACAGGCAGTGTCGGTAGGCCAATTAGAGGCAGGCGGGGCCTGCCTCTAATTGGATGTCTATGCTCAACCGCACATTAGATATACGCAAGATGACAACGACGCGGCGCCGGAAGGCAAGACGAAGGAAGAGCCAGGCCCGGAGGAACGGTCTCAAACTTGCCGTGTGAGTCTCATGCATGTGAGCCCATGAAGTGTGCGGTGCTGGGTGGCAATTCGGACGGACGATTTCCGAGACACACAGACAGATCCACTTATAGATGGCTCGCCTCCTACAGAACATATTCTGGAAACCAGTTTGGCCTCAGAATGTCATTATCCATCATGCAGCCATGATTAAATTTGATGGTAGTCTACCGGAACAGTCGGTCATGAAATCACCAGCAGAATGTATTTCTACTAAACGCTCCACAGAGAGAGATGACTCAGCGAGGAAGGCTGGTCTGATTTCCACAAAATCGTTTTTGTCGGGCAGGTACCTTGTATTATCTATATTTCAACGTTTTAATGTTGATTTTTGGAGGGAGAAATGTATTCCCTACTTCGTCATACAAAAGTGTTGCGTGAAGTTGCAAAAATAGCCAGAAATAGGTACAACTTCAGCTGAGCTTATAGATCGGCTATTTTTGCTTTTTCTGAAAAACGGAATTTCCTGAAAAGTAACCGTTTTGGACATACAAGGTTTCTGTCTGACAGTGACAGCCTTGATCGTCCAAGCCAGCTGAAAAACTCAAAGCATTATTTTAGCTGTTGCCTTGGAGACCAGCGGCGGTACCATAATACCACACGCACATGCACGCGCACGCACGCACGCACGCACGCACGCACGCACGCACGCACGCACGCACGCACGCACGCACGCACGCACGCACGCACGCACGCACACACACACACACACACACACACACACACACACACACACACACACACACACACACACACACACACACACACACACACACAGTGATAGAGCTGTTCCAATTAAAACACACAGGGGCTTCCTGCAATATCAGCCTTCTGAGCAATTATCTCTATTGCTTCATGTTGCGAGCGAGAGTGTGGTCAAAAGAACGAGAGAGAGAGAGAGAGAGAGAGAGAGAGAGAGAGAGAGAGAGAAATACATTTATTGAGATGGGGAGAATTAGAGAGGGGAGAGAAGACAGAGACGGGGAGGGTGTTGTTGGAGTGACCAACATCGTTCTCTCTTTCGATGTTGGTAGATGTTGAGACTAGAGAAACAAGCAACCAGGTCTATGAAAGCAAACCCAATGCATGCCCTCCTGCAATGTTATTTGCTACAATACTGTCTCCAGACGCTTTGATACCTCCACCCCTGAATTGAAAAAAGATGGGTCAGAAAGATTAAACCTATGCATCAGCAATTTCTACAACCCCCCAAGGACATGAGCCTTTCTTTCTTTCTTTCTTTCGTCCTTTTTCTTCTTTTCTTTCTTTCTTTCTTTCTTTCTTTCTTTCTTTCTTTCTTTCGTCCTTTTTTTTCTTTCTTTCTTTCTTTCTTTCTTTCTTTCTTTCGTCCTTTTTTTTCTTTTCTTTCTTTCTTTCTTTCTTTCTTTCTTTCTTTCTTTCTTTCGTCCTTTTTTTTCCTTTTCTTTCTTTCTTTCTTTCTTTCTTTCTTTCGTCCTTTTTTTTCTTTTCTTTTCTTTCTCTTTCTTTCTTTCTTTCTTTCTTTCTTTCTTTCTTTCTTTCTTTCTATCTATAGGCCTAATATTAAACATTAAGGAATATAAAAGTGTAGAAGGTCGAAGAATATATCATGCATACAAATGTAGTCCATTAAAGTTAGGCCATGGCTATGACATCAAAAGCAATACGATATATTACCCGTTACATGATTGTTAAGCCTGAGGCTATGTTTACACTGTGGCTGTGAAGCTGTACAACGACCTGCTGCTCTTAATATCTGCTGGATGTGGATTCAAATTCTAACAGGCTCTGACGTTCACAGTTCTATAGCTGCTGCTGATCATGTGATGTTCGTCCTGCTACTGGGATGATACAACACAGTTGAAAGAAGTACTTTTGTTTTGTTTTTTTACCCCACATTTTTTGTAATCTAATTGCCTAAGCTGTAATCATGGGCGCTAACCTGGGGTTGGCAGGGTTGAGAACGGGGAGAACATGCAAACTCCACACAGAAAGGCACGCCCTTTCACTAACCACAGCCATTTGAAAATAGCAGATCTACTTACAAGCTCACAATGTGTGGCATTGTAGATCGGCTATTTTCAAAAGATGAGTTATATATTTCTTAACTGAAATGGGACATTCTACACAATGAGTACTTTTACTTTTGATACTTTAAATTCATTTTGATGCCATACCCATTACTACTGTACTCAAGTGCATTTTGAATATGGGATTTCTACTTGTAACAGAGATTCATTGCAGTATTACTTAAGTAAAACATGTGAGTATACTTCTTCCATAACTGGATATATGCACTTATAGTACTTTCATCATTGCTGTTTGGAAACCACAGAACCTGATCTCTGTTTTTCCAACATACCCTGAAGAAGGCAAAATGTTGGTTTATCATGTATTATCTGCGTCCTATAACACATTCTTCATGGCCCTTTGGCTATATCACTGTGTGCGGCCACTTTTTTTGTCTTTCGAAGACTACCTTTTTAGGAAACCACAGAACATTTGTTTGATAAATTTGATCAACAAACTAGATTAGTGTGGTGTCCTCTAGACCTCCAAGCAGACAATAATCCTAACCTTGAACCATGGGACATCATACTGTACTGTGCAGGAGAATCTAAACGCACACCAGTCTTGGAAGTGGTGCCAGCTCACGGCAGAAACATCTAAAGAGTTAAGTCTTAAAAAGACAAAAGAGTGGCCGCACACACTGATAGCCAAAGTGCTGATTATTTATTTGGAAGCAGAGTAGAATAGAAACCAACGTTTCGGCAGGTACAACTGCCTTCTTCAGGGTATGATACCCAGCTCTGTGAATTGATAAAATAATCTAAAAGAAGATGTATGTGCTCAATTGTCTTTCACATGTTTAGTTCTCCTAATCAAGTTATTGAACAAGTAATCACACTTCTACTTAAGTAATATTGAGGTCAAGATGTAGTTCTGCTTAAGCAAGATATTCCAGGCTATACTTGTTCAAACCGTGGCACTGGCCCAGCCTTACACAATGTGACCCAATATATCCCGCATTCCAAGCCAACTTGCATCATGCCTTTTCTATCTATATTCAAAGTGAAGAATAAATACTTTATTTTGAAAAAAAAACTGACTAAATGAAAAAGAACTCCAGCAAAGGGCTGCTCATTTATCTTTTATCTGTCGTGTCTGGCAGCAACACAAGCATCGGCAACCAAGGGAGACAAAATATTTCCCTAGTAGTCAATTTGATTCAGCTGAGAAATTGTTCTTCCAAGTCTTGATCTAAACATCAGCGGTCAGGTTATGTGAATTAATTGAATAATATACTGATCAGTTTTGAATCAATAGTTCTATATCTATATCCTTCAATGAATGACATTGACATACCATGGACTCATTTCATATTCACAGTATGCTGACAATGTTTTGAGTTGATAGGAGTTGCATGAGTGAAATGCCAGTGTTAATTTATTACATGTTTGTATATAGTTGCTGTCGGGAGGAAACCACATAACTCAATTTTTGAGTTTTTGGGGGGTTTTCTTGTGGTGTGTTGGTTAAAAAAATATTGAAATGTATTTGGAAAAAAACCTCTTAACTCCATTGGACTCAGCTAACTCCACCACCTCTCCTCTCATGCAAGAAGCTGCTGCTGCAGCTGCTGGCTCTGCCAGCTTTTAACTTTCTGTTTCCTCTCCATGGAGAGACACAACTTCAAGGAGATAAGACTGCAATGAAAGATTAAAGTAATCCATCCAACACATTATTTGCCATTTATTTTAAATTAGCCAGACGATATTTGCATGGTAGTGTGATGTGCACGAGAAGGAATTTTAGCTTTTCTAATCAGGCAATGTATGCAGGACAGGTTGTGGTAATTAAGACTCCTGGAGCCAGGCTATACTTCTTTCTTGCCTTTTCCACAATAATTACACTGAATGACTGTCTGTTTTGTCACATGGTCTATCTCATAGTCACAGACATGCGCAAAGCAAGTTCAGTCAGAAAAGTCATGTTTGCTGCTCACCCTCCTCCACCCCAGCTACCACCTGTCGTTTTGGATCTGCTGTTTAGGTACGTGGGATTCGGAGTGGTTGGGACTGATGCACTTGATCAGATCGTACCTAAAGCAGATCCAATTCATCGCCAAACCATAATAAATGTATTTGTTATGTTATGTGGCTTTATTCAAGGAAATATATACCGATAACTCCTGGTGGTCAGGTCTGAGGACCCTGCAGAGGGCAACATAGGAGTATGTCAGCGTATTTTAATCCCATAAGTCATTACAACAATATCTGGGAAGGGAACAATGTCAGATGAATAATAAATACATAGTAATAAGAGAGATGGGGCTGATGTGTGCATTATTGTGAGGCGTATAAGCCCCCCACTGGGGATCTCAGTGAGAAATGAGAGCAGTGGAGTAAGATCAAGGCCATTTGTGTTCAAGCCCTAAAATAAATGCAAAGCAAATGATACTGCAGAGAATGTAACTGAAATATACATAGGGCAGCCCTAGTGTAGTTGTTAGAGCATATGCTTTTCATGCGGAAGGTTGTGGGTTCGAATCCCTGCCTGTGGTCGACGTCAGCAAGGGCATGCGGTCGCAATGAGTTCCTAACGCCAAATCAAATGGGTTTAGATCAGAGCCACCTGTAGCCTGTCCTGGACGGGGTATCCGGACGCAAAAAACAAAAACAAATATTTTGATATTTTTATATATATATATATATAAAAATATCCAAATATGCTTATCGCTTTGCGGTTAATTTGCATAATAATAAATACGTGTTCCCCGTTTTCCTGATGGTTTTATTTAGTTATGTGAAGTTATGGGAAGTTATTCTAAACACACTCAGGGAGGCGCAAGAGAGTAGTTTACATCGAAGAAAACTGATAACACAGATAACAAGATGCAGGCAGTTTACGATGTGGTGTTTATTAATGATTCTAAAACGGTTAGTCCCAATACTTGATTCTGATTGGCTGGTTACCATCACGTGACCGTTGTAAATTTCACCGATAACCCACACCTTCAATCACTTTATATCATTCGCAGCTGATTCCGCAGCTCTGTAGCTGTACTGGGGAAGGGGAGCGCTTGATTGCCTTATGAACCCATGCCGTGCGGGCGTCTAAGCACCGGCTCCAAGCAGCCCCGTAAAGACATCAAGCGCTATTCTCCCGTCACATAGTCTACTTGCCGAGCAAAACAAGGAAGTGATGTGGCTTGCTCTGGTGGCGCAAAGCGTAGCTACTTTTTGTGAATTTAATAGTTTTATTAGGTTAATATTGCTATATGTTTGTAACCGTTTTAGAAAAGCAATAAGCCACTCGAGGCCCCAGCTTATCGGGTATTTTACAATGGCTGGGAGGTGTAGAAGACCCTCCGCTGCGCGTCAGGTCTGCCTACACCTCCCAGCGTAAAATACCCGATAACCTGAGACCTCTCGTGGCTTATTGCTTAATTATGTCTACAACAATGTATTGTTATTGTTATATGTTGCTTTTTGTTTGTCTTTTAAAAAGGAGCATAAATAAATGTCTACCATTCGTCTACCAACGTTAATTATGTTTATGTGCATATTCAATTTTGGCTAAATCAAAAAAATCAATCAATCAATCAATCAATAACCGGATAATGCTATCTGCTTATATTAAAAAGTATAAATTCATCTTAACATGTCATGTTTACTGCCAAAATTACCACCCTCAGGTCAGCCCACACTCCCACTGCCAAAATCAGGTTTCTCTTTTTGTTTTTTCTTATTTGTTTTTGCATTAATACCCTGTATTATATATCCGTTCACTTGGAGGGGAAGGTTGTGTGTGTGTGTGTGTGCTGCTCTGTGGAGTGTGTCCAGGGTGACAGGAGGACCGAGAGAGAGAGAGAGAGAGAGAGAGAGAGAGAGAGAGAGAGAGAGAGAGAGAGAGAACTGTGATATCGGTTGGCACACCAAGTTTACGAGCCGAGAGAGGAGAAGGACTTGTGTGTGGCACCAACTGTAGACTGTAGACGGAGAGGATCGAGGGAACTGACCTACCTGTTGACGACGGAGGGGATCGAGTGAGCCGTTGTCCGTTGTGTGTGAGTATTGTTCTATCCCGCACTACTGTCGATTCCATCACCCTACGGAGGCTGTTAGCTGTTAGCTGTATTTGCTTGTGGAACGGAGAAACTGGCCTTTGCCTTGTGTAATTTCAGGTCCATGATGTATTGAAGTGGATGTATTGTTCTGATGTCAACGTATCTGATGCTGGACTGACTGGAGTCTCTCCCTACTAAAGAACTGTCTAACCTACGCACTTAGCACACTTTATAGTTGAACGTTTTTAGGCTTTTTGTATTTTGTTTCTTTTGGTTGTTCGTTAGATTTCAGGATTTTAGAGTTAATAAATATATTGTATTTTTACAGCATTTTAGTGGCCATTGTATAGGGAAATAAACATATGTTACATTTTGGATTCATGAGTCAGTGTCAGTCTCTCTCCACCTTGTTATGGTTGTTGCTCTCTTACCTGGTAAAACGTGAACCTGTGTGTGTCCTTGAACAAACTGAAGTTAAGAGTAATAATGACGAAAGAGTTTCCGTTTCTCTTCAATTAAATAGCGGATGGCGTAGTCCAGGATTGTTGATTAGGGTGTACAACTTTGATATCTCTAGCACCTTAGGCGCAACTCCAATAATTAAAGGTTGTATGTCTTTTAAAATAATAACTATAAATATTCTACTGCCAAAATACTGTGAGGCTCTATCCAAGGTGCTATTAAACAAGCTGTGGTTCAGCCTCTAATAAATATTATTATAAATAATAAATATAATTACTGACACAGGCAGCCTTGTTGATCTGACAGCTGCATTCGACACATTGGACCATTTGACCCTGTTATCTATAGACTGGAGCACCATGTTGGCATTACCGGCACTGCCTTACAATGGTTCAGGTCTTACTTGACTGACAGGTGTTTTAAGGATAGGCTAGGTGAATGTTATTCTAACCTGTGGCGTCCCTCAGGGTTCCATCCTCTGTCCCGTCCTGTTTTTGATCTATATGCTCCCACTAGGTACTCTCATAAAAAAACACAATATCTCATTTCATTTTTATGCTGACGATGTTCAGCTCTATACCACTGAATATGAACAGCATGCACTGACCCAGCTCAACCGATGTTGAAGTCTCTCTGACATTAAATCCTGGATGAACACAAACCTTCTCACTTTCTCGCAAACCTTTTCACTCAAGAAAGTAAGACCAATAAAGTCATTATTTTGAATATGACTCAAGCTCTCCTATCACCCCGCTCAGTCCCCTCAGTGCCAACATCCAGACTTTAGTTAAGAGCCTTGGGGCAGTATTATGTGTGTCTTAAGTACCAGGTCTTATGACTTAACTTAAGACCTGGAGGCGTGGTCAATGCTGTTTGGCTATTCTGAGTGGCCAAATGGTTTGTTTTTATTTAAGTAAAACTACTGTAATGCTCTATGCAGGCATTGATCAGTCCGCAATCAGACGTCTACTGCTTGTGCAAAACACTGCCACTCGCCTCCTCACTGGCATGAATAGGCGTCACCATATCACCCCAGTCCTCGCCTCCCTCCCTCGATTGGCTCCCTGTCCGTTTTATAATTGATTTTAAGATTTTATGGTCTGACCCCTCCATATTTGGCGGATTTAATGAATCCATATATCCCTGAGATTGGCTAACCAGTTGCTCCTGATTGTGCCCGATACACAATACAGGACCAAAGGAGACCAAACTGTGCTATACAAAATAATAAAGTTTGATTTGATGGGATTTGAATAACTGAAACACAAATTTCTCTTAAAAAATGCACAGCTGGTCTAAAAATGCATATGTTGTGAGTGTGTAGATTAGCTAGTTTGAATCTATTGTCCATAATGCCATGTCTGAAATTGAGACACCAGGTTGAAAGTGTTCCAAGTCATTTACATGCATGGTGTAATGTGAGTCACACATTATGTGACTCTTCCTCCTTGTGGCCATGAGCTTCAACATGTTTTTTCCATGCAGAACATAGCTCTGATGCTCTTTAATTACTGTGTGTTAATTGCACATGGATCCCACACGTTATCACCTGTGTCTGTTCCCCTCACCCGGAACATTAATATTAGTGGACAAGTGATGCGCAGCACATGGACCTCAGGGTGTTCAGAGGGAGACAAAGAGAGAGGGTAAGTAACCATGTAAGGATATTAAAATTGAGCCACTGTCCAAAACACTAGCTCACAGAAAAGAGCTGCTTGGTAAACATGGATTGATAATTGAGGTAAGATTATATTTAAATGCTGCTGACTAAACATTGATAGGCCTATACAGAGAGAGAATAATGTCACACACTCCATGGAGGAGAACACATTCACAATACCATACAAACTCTACTATGTGTCCTGCAGCACGCACACACATTGATATTTGAATCAGCACGGCGGTCAATTAATTTGGGAGTCGTGCAGAGCTCTCAGTGATGATTGCTGAGAGGCTGACAGCAAGTTAGCACCATAAAAACTCTGACAGCTGCTATTATGCTTTGTTTTATTAGAAACATCACATAACCTACAGTAGCCTACTGCACGTGGCTCTGCTTATCATGGGCAGAACTTTAAAAAACCTGTGCTGGTTTTAAGCAATGCTGAGCAGTTTAATTTGAGGACGGCTCCGTTCTTCTCAGTCTTTTGGGTCCACTTTGGGCACTTCAGCAATATTGTATCTGGACGCCATGCACTTAACAGCACTGATTCCCCCACAATGTGTCCTAAACTGTTCTGTTACAGCCAGCCAAAGTAATCAGAGGCGTACTGAGGCGTACTGAACTGTGATCAGCACTGTCCTGTTCAACCAACCTCTGGTGCAGGAAACACAGCCGTAGTCTGAAAACCCATCTCTTCAGACTCCATCTTAGCCCGTAGCGGACTTGCCCCAGCCTCGACGACCTTACAGATGTATGCAAAGGCTCAACTGATGTAACTTACTGTAGATAGCATTAGATACATAGCATTAGATATAGCATGTAGACATAGCACTCTTTTTTTTTAATGATTTTTCTTTTGTGGCTTTCGCCTTTATTTTATATTTTTTTATGGAGGGACAGACAGTAGGCTGACAGGAAATGGGGGAGAGAGATGGGGGGGTGACATGCAGTAAAGGCCGTCGGGACCGGGAGTCGAGCCCGCGGCACACTGCCAGACTGGGTTACCAGCCAGGGTGCCTGGACCGCTGAACCACGGCCCAGGCCAGACATAGCACTCTAGTGTATGCATAGTTTCATCTCTAGGCCAGTAATCAGTATATGATAACCTCCCTGACGACCATTATATAAGGGAGGTTATCATATACTGATTACTATCACCTGATGAAGGCCGTTCACGGCCTTAACGTTGTGTCCTGATTTAAAATGGTGTTTTTTAACACAATACACACTGTTGGAGAAAAATTGAATTTCCCCATAGTCAGTGATTAATTGTGAAATTATTCCATGATTATTATTATTAATGACAGCAAAACAACAACTTTATTAGCCTAACTAACTATTATTATTATTATTATTATTATTATTATTATTATTATTATTATTATTTCTCTATCCGTTAGGTCATGAAATCATGTCAGTATAAACTGCTGAACAACAATATGTTTGTAAAATGTCACTATTTTCAAATATTTTTATATAGCCAATATATATATTTTTTTATATATGAAAAATGTTAACAGCTTGTAACTAAATAATAACTACATTCGATCCATTTCCAGAATTGTTGAGAGTTGTGGACAGCATGATCAGTCATGCATACTTTGTAGAACATATGGTCAGACAGCCAGTAAGTTTTCATTCAACTGACTGGATATGTCGTTAGCCACCATGACGTCCCCATCTGCTGGCTTTTTTAAATATATAGGAGCATTAATACTGGAGTAGTTCTTACAATGTGCAGACAGACACTGACAGACAGACACTGTTTGAATCCAATGCATGGCTTTTGAAGCCCCTATCACCTATGGGAGTTGTTTAGAGCACTTATGACGTTGTTTGCCAGCCAAGTCTATGGACTTTGTGGATATTACAGTGTTTGTTAAAAGTACTTATAACGTGCATTGTTTGCCAGCTAAGTCTATGGACTTTAATGTTTGTTGTTATTGTTGTTATGGAGTATTGAAGCAGCCTCATGTATGTTTGCCGTATTTCTCTCTGGTCTGACAGCCTGTAAAGATCCACATGGGAACGGCGTGGATGGATCCAATGTAGACCTCGTGCATCATGAGAGGAGGCCAGTCATGACGGACACGTCATGACGGACACGTCACGCAGGGAGCTGATGGAAGAGAAATTCTTCATGCAGTCGTTTGCACCAACAGCTCTGGACGTAAAGCCTGTTTTCTAAGAAACACATTAAATGAAACCGTTTAACTTCAGACATCCAATCTGCAGAATGGAATGAACAAGTACATCTCTAATGTTGTAATGGATAAATAACAAAGTCTAATCTAATTCCAACCACAAGAGAACAACAGAAGGCCCAGAGTTGATCAGGGTTTAATGGTCATGCTAGCGTACATGCAATACATTACATGAATGATGAAGTGTTGACAGAAGCTAGCTGGCAGGAGTGGTAATTGCTTCTCTTTGTAGCAGCAGAGCAGATTGCAGAATAATTATTCCTTATGCTATATTGTTATTATGATTGGTTATATGTAACCTTAGTTCCAGTACATTATGTTGTTCATCTTATGTTATTCATCTTTGTGCCCTATGATACATTATGATAATTGGTAGCTTGTGAGAGCCTATAGCTGTCTCCACTAGGCCTAGTGTTTTGGTACAGCCTGTCTTGTTATGGTACTGTTTGTTCTTGAAGCAGAGAGCCTATAGCTGTCTCCACTAGGCTTAATAGCTATTGTTTTGGTACAGCCTATCTTGTTATGGTTCTGTTTGTTCTTGTAGCAGAGCCTAGCTGTCTCCACTAGGCCTAATAGCTATTGTTTTGGTACAGCCTATCTTGTTATGGTTATGTTTGTTCTTGAAGCAGCTACAGCTATACCAGCAAGGCCTGACTCACACCTTTCGATCTAGCATACAACATTGATGCATGCTAGATGTAAAGAAAGGGTTTGTTTACATCTTGCCCCAATGCATTTCCAATGGAAGTCACATGGTTTGACACAACATTTGTGTTGTACGGCTGTCAGCTGTGTTTCGACTGCCCCCCTCCCCCTCATACAACAACAATGTTGTGTCAAACCATGTGACTCCCATTGGAAATGAATTGCGAGCTTGCATCAGTAAACAAGTCTCATACATCTAGCATGCATCAATGTTGTATGCTAGATCGAAAGGTGTGAGTCAGGACTGACTCACACGTTGAGTATGGCAGTCGAAACACAGCCGAAAGCCGTACAACAAAAGATTTGTGTCAAACCATGTGACTTCCATTGGAAATGCATTGGGGCGGCCATGTCACTTACCCTTTGTGTCTACCATGCATCAATGTTGTATGCTAGATCGAAAGGTGTGAGTGAGGCCTTAGGCCTGACTCACACGGTCACAACAGATTGTTGTATAGCTGGTGCATGAGACTTGTTTACTGATGCAAGCTCGCAATGCATTTCCAATGGAAGTCACATGGTTTGACACAACATTTTTGTTGTATGAGGGGGAGGGCCTAAGGCCTCACTCACACCTTCGCATCTAGCATACAACATTGTTGGATGCTAGATGTAAACAAAGGGTTTGTTTACATCTTGCCCCAATGCATTTCCAATGGAAGTCACATGGTTTGACACAACATTTGTGTTGTACGGCTTTCGGCTGTGTTTCGACTGCCCCCCTCCCCCTCATACAACAAAAATGTTGTGTCAAACCATGTGACTCCCATTGGAAATGCATTGCGAGCTTGCATCAGTAAACAAGTCTCATGCATCAGCTATACATCAATCTGTTGTGCATGTGCATGCAAGACCTGGAGGCGTGGTCAATGCCGTTTGGCTATTCTGAGTGGCCAAATGGCCTCCAGGTCTTAAGTTAAGTAATAAGACCTGGTACTTAAGACACGCATAATACTGCCCAGAATGTTCATGACAATAGGCAAACATACTGCGGAAATAGCTGATCTACAAGTTCACATATGAGCGAGCAGCCCTGACTCTGTTTAACCAAAATGTAGGCCGTCCCTACATTTTCCACCTGTTAAAATGTCTCCTGCCTGTGCCTCTCTAATATGTTTGGACAGAGTGTTGCATAATTCAGGAGCATGCAGTGTGGAGGCAGGATCCTCATTTAACTCAGCTTGCCCTAAGGAATATTCAGCTCTGGAAAATCCCACTTTACAAAAAGAGACGTGAAGACAAATTTGACTGGTGTGAAACATCCTAAGACTCCTGGGAGCGGGATGCAGTAGTAACTAAGCCGGCATGTATTCAAATATTTAATGCCGTGGTATTACAGTAGGCTAATGTAGTGGTGGATGTACTGCAATTTTTAGGTATATTTCCTACTTTAGTTTGTCCATAAGCTATACCCCCAGAACCCACCTCACCCCTGCCCACTTTGACAGGCTGGAATGGCTTAGGGTCGACGACAGAGTACAGCATCTTGCAATGGGTCTGGTCCACAAGATTCGATACACCACCAAGATACCCATGTACCTGTCTAAATACTTCCTTAATGTTAACGAAGTCCACACCCACAACACCAGAGGGAGTGCAACAAACCATGTGCAACCCAGATTCGGCACAAACAAGGGACTAAATTATTTTCGCTCGTATGAGGAGTTATCCAAGCTAAATATTACACAAACCTAACAAACGAACGCTTGGTCTCACTTGAGGAAAGCTATACAATACCTTGATGGCGGAGAATGAAGGGTTAAAAGAGAAGACATTATCACTTGAAAATAATAGCAGAAAATACAACCTGCGTATCCTCGGATTGAAATGTGGAATAGAGGCAGGTAAACCAACTGCCTTTGTTACCAAACTTTTGTACGACCTGTTCGGCGAAGAGGAGCTGAGGGCCGCCACGCTAGCCTCTCTGTTGTTTCATACATTGCAAGTATTCCACATACGTACCAGAGCCATAGAACAGTGCCGTAGACCAACGGCGTCATAAATGTGATACATGCTCCCTTTGTACTCACCCATTAAATAATTCCAAAGACGTGGAGTGAGATATTGTCCTCTAGTTTCACATCCATGTGAAAGTTCTGGCACAAAACGTGTATTTAGTCAAATATCTCCACTTTTTCATGAGCTGCACCCGGACGGCTTTCTCTCCGGGCGAGGGGCCCGGAATGACAGCTGGACTGAATTAATCTTCCTCTGATCATCACAAACATCATCACCAATAATAATTGACCAGGGAAGCACAAATGTTTGGGGCACACAATTGGCAGGTGCCTTGCGATAGGTGCTGGGCAATTAATCACACCACCTGTCAATTGTGTCCCCATCAGTGACAATAGAAACTGCAGGCTTTCTAGTCCTGAAAAGTTACAATGCGAAAATGGAAGCCATCAATCTCCAGATAATAAAAATCTAAGCATGTTTGTAAAGAAATCTTGTTTAAAAATAATTCTGCCTCACTGGTCGATGGGTTTCTGAACTGCCCACAGCCCTCCTATGAGACACAGACTGAGTAGAAAAAACATTGTGCAATTTTAGCATGATTATTAGTGAGGACCTATTATATGAAGATAGGTTGAAAAGTGGTGAAGTGGTCCTTTAACAGTCATTCCTTATTTCCCAACATACCACATGTATAAACATACGTACAGTAGAAGGATGTTGAGATTGGAACTGCCAGGCAGGAGGCCTAGAGGAAGACCAAAGAGAAGATTTTTGGATGAAGTGAAAGAGGACATGAAGTTAGTTGGTGTGAGAGAAGAGGAGGCATGAGGACAGATGGAGCCAGATGATTCGCTGTGGTGAAGGGAACTGGGAAAGTATATGAACAAAATAGGAACAAACTAGAACTGCACTCTGTCGAATGCCTACTTGCTTGTTGCACACTAGTAGGCCACTAGTGCGCAAGCAGAGCGCGCAAGTACAGTGTCGGGTGGATTAAAGGAAATGCCTCTATGTATATGTAATTTGTAAGTTGATTAGCGGTATACTGTGGTTACTTTGCGTATGCCCCGTTTGATGCGTATGTATCGTAGCAGCATATGACGTCAGGGTATATCTGGTACAACTAGCTCTCAATGATGACGTAATAAAGATGTGGATTAAAGGACCCTGCAATGCTGGGTGTATTTGGTTTTCGATGGTGACGTAATGAGTAATGACGATATGTTTTAGTGTCGGGAGGATTAAAGGTAATGCCCCTATGTATACATGTATGTAATCTGACACCACTGCCATATCAAGCACAAGTAGTCATTACGTCATACGCTGGCACGGCACATACACATCATACAGCGACATACCTGGACGAAAACTATTACTTGCGCGCTCTGCTTGCGCAAGTAACTAGCTCTCAATGATGACGTAATAAAGATGTGGATTAAAGGACCCAATGCCAGGGTGTAATTGGTTTTCGATGGTGACATAAGGACGATATGTTTTAGTGTCGGGAGGATTAAAGGTAATGCCCCCATGTATACATGTATGTAATCTGACACCACTGCCATATAAAATGGTAAATGGTGCATTTATATAGCGCCTTTATCCAAGGCGCTTTACAGAGATTGTGCATTACATTCACCCATTCACACACACATTCATACACCGATGGCAGCGGAAACCATGCAAGGCACCAACTAGCACATCGGGAGCAATTAGGGGTTCAGTGTCTTGCTCAAGAACACTTCGACACTAACTCTGGGGGAGCCCGGGTTCGAACTGGCAACCTTACGGTTACCATCCAGGCACTCGATCTACCCCTGAGCCACCGCCGCCCCAATATCAAGCACAAGTAGTCATTACGTCATACGCTGGCACGACGCATCAAACATCGCCCTGGACGAAAACTATTACTTGCGCGCTCTGCTTGCGCAAGTAATAATGTACAGTACACGTAAAGGTATCAGTACTTTGTGCTCACTCATTTCCAAATACAGAGGCAGGTATAGGGACATTTCTGAAATCTCCACAGACCAACAATGAGATGCAGAGTGAGTAGATGGACATTGTGCCATAACGATCATTAGTGAGGACCAATTGTGCAATTAAGGGATCATTGTTGAGAAATAAACCTGAATGGATGACTAGATTAGTCTGTTATTGAGGTCAGCATTCATATAAATGAATGAGTTTCATTCAGAGAACATACAGTAGACTCCTCATGCGTGTCCAGAACCTCTCATGGAAGGACCATCCCACTAAAGCTCAGATTTATGGAGGCATCCCCCCCATCTCAGTTGTTGTGGCAGAACGAAGACTCCGCTTTGCTGGACACTGCCACAGAGCAAAAGACCAGGTAAGTTCGGATATTCTTCTGTGGAGACTACCCTGCCCATCAAGAGGAACAAGACCACTCACATTTCCAGATGTTCTGAGTAGGGACACATGACTGACTGTGAATGAACTTGGTGGGGCAATGAGCAACAGAGACCATAGTGGAAGCAGCTTGTGTCACAGATATGGAGGGCACTCGAAGGATGATGATGATTCATAGAAATTACACACGGCTGAATTCAGCGATGCTCCTTTAAATGGTGCACTTGCCTGTGATGTTTGTGTTTCGACAGTGGAAGGATGATCAAACCAAATGTGAAAAAGAATATTCATAAATAAATGATTTGAAAAAAGGCTCGTAGTCACGATGCAAAAAACTTTTATTATACCAACCCTTCATACCCTGAAGGCATTTTGTTGCCGAAACGTTTTTTTTTTGCATCGTGACTACGAGCTGTGCAACATTTTTCTCCTTTTTTAAAGTTGTATCTCCCACGATCAGCACCTCCCCACTATTGGTGTGCGCTCCAACCTCTTTGTTTGTTCATAATAAATGATGAAATACTCCACTTGGAGTGGAATGGGTTCAAGTAAACATGAACCCAGGGGAGCTGTGTGTAAACGCAGCCTTTGTACATGGTACTGTATGTGTATCCTTGAATGTTACACACACTCACAGAACGTTGAAATTCTGAAGCAACTCTATGAAAGGTCTGCTGCATGTGGATTGCATAACCCCCTGGTGATGATGCAAAATTAATTGAATAAGGGGGTTGTAAAGTTGGCCGAGTGCCCAAGGCTCCAAAAAGTGACAGAATCCAGCAATACCTTTTAGGGTGTTTTATTTCTACCCGATACAGGTTATTCACAGTGGAAAGGCCTCGAACAAAACAAAACACAGAAGGCTAACTTACGAAAAGACAACATAGAAAAACACTTGAAAACAAATTAGGGAAACAAACCCAGAACTTGAGAAACTGTGTAGGCTATAAACGCTGCAATGGCAGGCCCCCTAGCAGCTCTCCCTGGGTGTTACCTTCTGGTTGTCTCAAGCCAAACTGAACTAACTCACTGCCCCTGCAGCCTCCCCCTTATACTAGGCAAGACTATACCAAGGAACAGTTCTGTAATTGGTAACCCACTTAACTCAACATCTGGCTAACCATGGCCCATGAGTTAACTTACACAATTAACTACTTTAACTAAACCAATTCGAATACATTTCAGATACATTACACAACATCAAGATAAATAGAAAACATAACATAAGAGCTCTTGTAAACCAGACAGACACCCCTCCTGCTCTATAGCACTTGGTACCTTCCTCCACTCAGTCAAGAGGATCACCTGTACTGCAGGAGAGCCAGGTGCCAACCAATCATAATTAAACCCAAATGACACCAAACATATACTGTGACAATATTTGTCAGTACATACTTGTTCTCTTTTACAATTCACTGTGAGCTACAATAATAAAAATATGCACTCATGTCCATTAACACAGTCTTCCAAGCCGGCCGGCAAAGTTAGGGATGCAACTGTGTAATTTAGGTATGAGCATTGTTCTCCATCAATGTATTTTTATAGGGCACGGGTTGCCCCGTGACAGGGGTTATGAGTGACACATTGTCAAGACTACAGTGTGTGTGTGTGTGTGTGTGTGTGTGTGTGTGTGTGTGTGTGTGTGTGTGTGTGTGTGTGTGTGTGTGTGTGTGTGTGTGTGTGTCAGTCGATGGAACATAAACAACGTACTGTACACGTACAGCTTTTAAACTGCATTGATGAGACACAAAATCAGCAGGTATCACAGTGTTGTAAATGCAATTTCTAATACATTATTCCTATTCAAGGTTACCAATATATGCTTCATGTTTTAAATACTAGACCTTCAGGCGCTTGTCTATTCTGGGACCACACCACAAGTCTGGAATTATGTAACTCAGGAAAGATGCAAGCTTGGAATGCTTTCCCCACTGGTTATTCAAAATACCTACACACGCTGTACCCATTGCTAGAGTACCCCATGTGTTACCCGTTACCACAGCACACAGTACTAATAATGTTATTTATAAGCAGACATCGGGCTACTCGAGATAGAATGATGCAAGTCTGGATTCCATGCCCCAGAGACTAAGCATTGTACATTTAGTTTGCAAATGCATTTGGGTAAAATGTGCAATAATATAATAGCCTACTTACTTTCTTTCCACCACTGTGTATAAACAGGAATACATTAACTAAGGTAATCCACACTGATCACATTGGTTGGCTTTACACAAACCAGCTGCTGCTTTTTGTTCAATGTCTGGTGGTGAAAATATCTCATCTCATCTCTTGAGGTGACGGTTGCTGGGAATGCTTAGAAAAGAGAGGACCAGGGGAGGAGAGTTTTGTAGCCAGAAGCCAATATGTCTAGACATTTGACATGTCTTCAGTCTTCTATGAGGATAGTGGTCTGTGAGGTAGCAGATATTTTTATTTTGCAATATCTTTTTGCAGAATTTGCACTGTAATGCGTTTACTTTGCTGTATTAATATATATACTTTTTATGTCTGATGTAAAGCACTTTGAATTTCCATGTTGTTGAAATGTGTTGCTGCAGCAACCACAGCCGTTGACCATTGTGAAGTGATGAATAAAAACAATTTCACAAGACAGTCCTATATGACATAATCAAGGAAACTATTTTTAAGGCAGGGCCACGCTGGACGCCAGGGATGCGCCATGACCCTGTGTGGCAAACCTCGCAATGGAAGTTCGGTGAAATGAATGGCATTGAATGGGCCGGCTGGGCCTAGCCTCGCGTTGCGATGCTAATATACCACTGCGCTGGGCTACGTGGTGTCGGGGCATATGCATATGCAATAGGGGCGGGTGAAGTGTGGCTGCACCAGGCTAGGCTGGGCCAGCTCATGCACTATTTATGCACGATTGCGACGGTTCAGGGATATAAAAGAAGACATGTCACAGATTGTTTTCTAATCACTTGTTTTTCGTGAGGCATCAAAACAGCGGCAGGTATCGTTTCTGTCTTAGAGATATTGCGAGATTTGGTTGCCAGACATGAAACGGTGGAGAGTTTTGCGATACTTGCCAGTTGGCACATTCAGTTCAAAATGTACTTTGTGCTCTTTAGATACCTTTATAAAAATCTGCCGGATGGAATTGCTGGATAGAGAAAATTACATCGTTGGACATAATCTGGATAACACAGGATTCTGAGTCGTAGTTCCATTGGGATCTTGAATTGCCTGGCAGGAGGCCATAGTGAACATACAGTAGGCTACAGTGTAAATGGATATAAAACATGTATTAATAATCGATGAAAATGTACAGTCCCCAACTACCATCAGATTCCTACTGGAATAATATGGACTACAATTTGATTTAACACTTAACACTTTAATTCTATTCTATAGATAGTGTGGTGACTGATACACAACTCAGGAGCAGAGAGTCAGGTTTGCCCATTCACTAGGGCATTTATTGGATATTTCACTAGTAAGAAACCACACCACTGTTCAAGATTAGGAGTATTTATTTGCACAAGTGAGATGTGGGTGTAATGATGAGGAGCCCGGGGAGGGCGAGATTTAGGATGGGGACGTAGTCTCGAGAGCTTGACGACCGACCTGCTCGCCCGGGAGCGGTCGGTCGCCTCTGCTCGGACGCTGCCCCCCCCGGGGGCTCCTAGGAGAAGGAGAGAGAGAGAAGTGTTAGCAGGGCAATGCTGAGGATGGAGGGGGTTAGTTGGGGAGGAGGGGGGGGGGGAAATTTGACAGCGCGAGGCGGTATCAAACAGGTAAGTAATGATATGAGGTGTGTATTTATGCTGTGGGTAATGTTACGTGATTGGCTGTGCGGCCGTGGAGACGCAGGTGAACTTGACGAGGAGATATGGGATGGGAGTGATTAGGTTGAGCAGTGGGTGGTATCCACTCCTGAATCTACGTTGAACACAACTACATAAATCAGGAATCAGAAATTAACTCTTTTTCTTTGCAGGGCAATGCAGTCAAAGATAAGTTTCAACACACAGTTCATGTCTAGGTTAATAGAAGGATCTTCGTCGCTAGACGTCACAGGTAGGTTTGGATTACTTTCCCCGGGGGCTCGGGTAAGTATTCCTGCAAGGGATTCCACAGGTGAGTATACGGGATTTACACAGATCGTTTCAAGCCTATTGTAGCTCTTAATCTCAGTTCCTCTTCTCCCACAGGGGGGTATCAACAGGTCTAGCCAGACAGATGGATAACAGTCAATATGTGCCCTCAAAAGGGGGTTTCAGAGGGATAAGTATTTCTACTCAGCCTGTACTTGAGTAGATGTACTCCTTCCGTATACGCTGTGTACTGGAGTCGTATTTCTACTCCTTTTCCATACTCCTGTACTCTGGTTGCTGCCCTTCCATTTCCATAGGCCGATGGTCACTTGTTTCTAGCCGGTTTCATGCACGCGCCTTTCGGCCACGGAGCGCATGCCCGGTATATTGCCTGCGAGTGAGATACAGAGAATACACTCGTCAGTCTAAGGATTTCATCATATATCATAGAATGGTATTTGAAATAGTGGTGTCTTAGCTTACCGCCCAATGCTGCTGCCCTCAGCCTCGCCTCGTCTCTGGAGAGTGGATCTGTTAGAGAGACAGAGAGCTCTCCTTGCTCAGGTGCGCTAATGAATGCAGGTGCTCCTAGTTGTCTGAGTTGATGATGAGGGATGTACCTGCTGTCAATCACCCGACCTAAAGGGCGGCGGCTTGTTGGTGCTCTCTGTCTCCCTCTCTCTCCAGAGCGGCACTTGCATATTGGGTGATAACTAACCACTGAGACACCACTGAGACACCACCATAGGCCTACAGTATTTCCCTCTGGACCAAATCTCTTCACTGACTATCAATCCACTGTGGACAATTTGAATGTGGATTATCCACATTGTGAGCTTTCAAATTGTCTATCTTCACCGCAGAGTAGGAGCGCTAGGGTTCAAGAAAGTGGTTAATTCCCGACTGCATGTGTGTTGAGAAATAAACTCATACGGCCTAGCTGTCACGCTCCTGTAAATGAAGTTAAACGAGGTGACTGGACTCATCAGTGTCTTGATGCTCATGCAATTCTGCTCGGCGCTTCAAATGGAGTCTACTGATAGATCACTGGAGACGTTTTCACCATTATTTTCCTGATGAGCACCGACATGTTATCTTTCATGTACAGGACTTGCTATTTTTAGGTATACCTAAAACATAAAGCCTGTCCTTCTGACTGACTCCAATCTGCATTATCACCCACCAAAAATCTATTGGAGTTTTTCAGGCACTCTATGTGCTGAAAAAATAAGTGTCCCAACTGTTTATTATCAATACAGTATTTCACAACAATACGTTATGCCCTAAAAGTGACAAATCTTGCAGGAGCTTGTAGACGTGCTACTTTCACTATTTTGAATACAGGGCTTAAGGGGTTAACTTAGGACTCAGGACTCAGAAGACAAGATTGTTATAGAAAGAATGTCAGGGAGAAACATGCACCCTGATACAACATGCTGGTGGAAATCGATACAACAGTCTTACTGGAGTGATGCCATGATCCCTGCCTCCTGCAACTGCAGATAAGCCAGAATAGCGAGGTGGATAGACAGGCAGGCAGCTTCATTAGAGGCAGAATGGGATCTTCTATACAGCCTGGGTTCAAACATGCACCTCCAACCATGGCATCAATTACAGCACACGTGACACGTGTGCAGTAATTATTAGTGCAGTCACGCAAGTCTCTCTCGCGTGACTGCACTTCTCAATCTCTAAGGGAGATGCCAGCCACCGGTCTGAGAAAACTCATTTCGGCTGCTTGTATCCGCAACCTTATTCTTTCGGTCATGACCCACACTTCATGACCATTGGTGAGAGTAGGAATGAAGATTGCGCAGTAGACAGAGAGCTTTGCCTTCCTGCTCAGCTCTCTTTTCTTCACAACAGTGCGGTACAGCGACTGCAATAGAGGGTATGCGCTTGACGTGACATCATCATCATACCCGGAAGTTATGCGGGAACACCTACTGAGTGGAAAAACACTACTTTCTGCCATTGACAGCCCATACATCCACACAGAAAAGTCTGATCTGATTGGATTGAACAACGTTAAACGACATTAAACTCACTTTACCACTCACTTAAACTTTGCCACTTGATTTTCCATTAACTTTATGCATGCGCATACCCTCTATACTGCCCGTGCCGCACCGATTCTCCGGCTGATCTTCTCCGTCCTCCCCTCACTTGTGAACAAGACCCCGAGATACTTAAACTCCTTCACCTGGGGCAATGTCTCATATCCCTACTTGGAATGAGAGTTGTTAATGTTGATTAATGGCTCTGAAATTACTTTTGGATTATCTGCCGTTATAGACAGCAGGAGAGAGAGAGTCGCAATATGTGTTAAATGTTGTCTGTTTTTGTTTTGCCACCGTTATTTATGTTTGAATGTAATTTGACTGACCTGAAACTAAATCAAAACAGTTTGGATGTATTAAGAGCATGGTGATTTATTCATTCTCTAAACACTATCCATCAGCATTGGCTCTCTGCTCTGGCTCAGCCTTCATGATTGCCAAAGGCATCAAGAACTGCCAGCCAGCAAACTGGTGCTTTGGGAACGATGAACGATTCAAGAGCGATGCAGGAGCGCAAAGTACCAACGAACTGGACAGATGTATGGAGAACCGGGATGACTGGAAACGACGATGGAGGGCTCGTCTGAGGACAACCTAGAGAGAGATGAATTAAAGAGTGTTGAGAAATCAATAACAATGCCCCATGAGAGTACTCCACCTAATGTGTAATGTATGTATTGTACATTATCAATTAATGTATGTAGTTGTGTAATGTCTGTTTGTTGTCTTTAAATTTGTTAAAACCAATAAATATACTTTATTAAAAAAAATGTATGTAGCCTACTTTATCAATCAACTGACTGCAACCAGACAAAAAAGAGTTGGCTAAAGAGAATAATCATTAGAATTAGAACCCAACCAATGCCAAAATCTCTGGACCCAATGCCCTTTCCAGAATCGGAATCACCTACACTGACATGCCCAAAAAAGTGATGCCAACTTTAAAAACCGGAACACATCACCTACATAATTGCCCATACCGATGCAAATAATGACCCATATGTCGGGCCAAACTCGGGCAGTAATGGCTGTCAGATTGACTGTGATTGAGTTGGATAGGAGGACATACAGTATGCTGCTACAATAGGTGTTAACATGAAGATGTAGCAGAGAGAGAATTATTAGAGCATCATATAACAGGAGAGCTGAGACCAAGCTTGCTTCTCAGTAGAGGTGCATAATGGAGTCTGTGTAAAATGTTGTAGTATAATAATTTGTGCATTTGTGTCCAAGTATAGGCTATTATCTTCTATGTGTGAGTGGTTTGAATTTACATCAAAACGTGAATACAATACAAATAGGAAATACATATTTTTGGTACAGGTTGAAGATCTGCGATTCTTGTGGGGGGTGCATGTGTTTTGTCCGACATACTAACAGTCCGACAGGCATTAGTCCGACACCCATTCTCAAACCCTAACCTAAGCCACAGGTTAGTTTTTACCTGCCGCAGGTTAGTTTCAACCGACCATGCATGTCAGGAGCAACGGTGAGTTTTAACCTGCCACGGGTTAGTTGTAACCGGCCACGCATGTCGGGAGTGACGGTGTTGTCGGACTAATGCCTGTCGAACTGTTAGTATGTCTAACCAACATATATGCACCCCTCTTGTGGGGGGGTCCTAAAACAGCTGCCTGAGTCCTAAAACAGCTGCCTGAGCCCTTACTTTGCTTCTGCTTGTGCCCTCAAGCCACAGTCAGTAGTTTTTCTAGAGCACATATCCGAATCAGGTAAGGATGGCTGGCTTTGCAGTGGCTGTGTTTTGCTGTGTTGGCTGCATTTTGCCTTGAAATCTGCAAAAAATCTGTAGAAAACCTTGACAAATCTGCTGAAAACCTTGAAATTTGAAATTCGTGTGCACGTGCTAAAAACACCCCCAGTTATGAAATACCCTGCGTGCTTGAGTAGAGTGGCAGGGAAGAACCTCTGCTCTCCAAAGCTGCACAGTTGAGAATATATATTTTTAATTGGTTTCATTATTACACCTGCACCTTTCAAGAGCCTTGGGATGCCACTTAATTAATCCTGCAGGCTCAATGCCATTATATTCTCACTTCATAGTTTTTTCTTTGGAACATTAAAGTTTGAAAGAGAGCACTTCCAGCCATTAATTAAATGAATGATAGGACTTAAATGTGCAAACTCAGCCCACTTAGAAGGTAGTCGTCGAGAGGGTTCAGGGGGTCATGCACCTAATCAAACTGATACAATGTTTTACGCACGCACACAATCATCTTGACTACCATTAAATATACCATAGTATACTGTATTTCATTGAAACGGATGTCTACTGTCCCCATCACAAACACAACAGAGGCTCTCAGAGCTGTTTGCTTTGAGTCTCCCTGCATCACAGCGAGTATACACATCACAGCGAGTATCCCTGCATACAGTGAGTGATATGAGAGAAGCTTATGTTCATGTGTGAACATGCTGATAACTCATGAAAACAACAAACAACAATCAGTGATGTTTGCAGTCTCCCTGCATCACAGCCGCAGACATACAGTGAGTGATATGAGAGAAGCTTATGTTCACGTGTGAACAAGCTGATAACTCATCAAAACAACCAACAGCATACAGAGCTGAACTGCAGAACAGTCCGGTGCTGCATCATCTCTATCCACCAACTATGCAAAGCCTTTCTTCGTGAGGAGGCCGGCCTTTCTGCAGAGGCCAACCTAATCTGTGGTGACTGGTGAAAGGGTTAAACTAAAGGTTCCAATACTCCAACCCAACACAGACTCTGTTGGCTAAGATATTCTACTTTCACTTTAATTCCACAATCTGTCAGCAATGGACCATAGACTGTTTTGAAGAAATGTTGGCTGTGGATAATCCCTCTTCTATGCGACTACAAATGTAATGTATTGTCGCTTATCACTTTTCTTTTTGTGTTGAGCCTCTGTGGGCCTACCCTGCTGTCTGTATTGTCACCGTCAGAATATAACTACTATAGCACCCTGTGTCAGTCTGCCAATAAATACATATTTTACAACACATACAGATGGCAATTCATTAATGGACAGAGATAGCACACATTCATTGTGTTATTGTCACCAGAAATAACAAAAGCTCTTGAGACATTATGTTAAAGCACGTCGGAGATTGATGGAAATAAACAGTGGAGAGCCAGGCAGAATACTGAGTGGGCAGGGTCTAATATTCAGAAGTCAGAGCTGCATTCGGAAGCAATACAAAGGAGGCAATATAAAACACTTGTTCTCGCCAATCTATCTTCGGTTCGGCTAGCCCGTCAAGTGTCGGTTGGAGTACGTGTCGTATCTGAACTTACACAGGACACCCTATTGTCCCACCATACAAAATGCTGAAAACTTGGAGAGCACTCGAGGAAGTTTGTGAGACACGGCAGTCAGCAGATGAGATGTTCCGATGCACAGCAGAGGCACCTCCGACCGGCCTTACGCCGTCGGAGAGAATGACCCACTTACATTTCAAATTCAACTGGTTATAAAGAATCAGAATAAACATTTGCTCCAGACAGTGGACAGCCACCCCCCTGGAGGGTAGAAACCGCTATAGCACTTTGATCCATGTTTATTTCTAGCATGTAAATGTCCTTAAGTTGGGTGTGACTCAGGAACTGAACTCAAGACAAAAGGCACAGTATAAACGAGCCGTGCACCCTAGGGGTCCCCTGAGAAGGTCTCAGGCAGACCGACCCCCATAGGTGACAACAGAATGCATGAGCACACAGGAACACACATTACTTAGAAATATGTAGAATTATGGAATCCCATGATCAGATATCACATACGCTGCAGCCTTTTGAGATGCTGCACACACAGAGTCAAACCTGGTGCGTTAATTTAACTCAGAAAGGAACTGGTTGAAAGAGCGAAGCAGCCTCATTAAAGAAGGGTGTACACTACACACCATCATCATCACCTGAGTCCAGACCAACATGATGGTCCGGGTACCATACAGCAGGGTTTCTCAACGTTTTTGGCTGGTGACCCCCGGAACCCCCTCCCACCCCCAATACAAACTGACTGCAAAAATAACCTTAATATTAGAGAAAATATATCATGAATGAATACTGAAAACAGATATAATCATTAAAGATGGAGTGCCACATTTTTTATATTTTTCCAGTATTTCATGTGTCTATGAGGTGACAGTATACTTCATTAGACACCCTGGAGTTGTTTTTTATGTACAATGATGTATTCCCTTTGTATTTAGGGTTTCTTCCTGGAGGCTGAACCCTTGACAGTCAAACGTGCCAATGAACAAAACAGTATAGTGACATCACATTATCAGCCCCTCCCCTAACCCCTCCCCCTTTATCATACAAATACAGCTGTGGGTTGAGAGGTTGAGAACCCCTGCCATACAGCACCACGGCTCTGAGGGTTAAAAGTAGAGGCTGCTGCTCATTACTGGGATACAAGGTAAAGTGTTGCTGTGCTTCCAGGTTCCCTAGGGAACCCAGTAAGGAAACCCTGTGTGACATGAGAAGGAAGGAGACGTTTTCTTTAATGCAGCAAAATGTAAGATAATGAACGAGGGACCTTATTAGTCAGGTCTCTCAGCCAATCAAGCTCAACGTTAGGCAGTGGTATCAAATATTAAATGTAGCCTGCTGGGCGAGCAGGAGGAAGCTTGGCAGAACAATAATGCATTTAAAGCAGTTGTATCTCTGAAGTCAGTCCAATGTAGGCAACTCAGCTTGATTAACTCTCAGTTGACAAAGACGGTGACAGAGATAGCATGACCACATGAGCATATTTTGGACATTTACGAATGGAGACCAATTATAACTAGAAATGCACTCTGTCGAGGTGCCAACTTGCGCCTTGCACATACACATACACATACATGGCCTACACCTAGTATCAATTGTATGTCCATATGAGGATATTAGACTATAGATATTATCTGTGATTTTGGATCGGATCGAGAGCAAATAAACGTGATCGGGACATCCCTAATTGTGGCCGAAATAATTGTGCTATTCATCGTCGCACAACAAAGTATACAGGGTTTAGTGGTTAACTAAGCAAAAATAGGAGTGCACTGTGTGCAAAGTGACCATCCATGTTCACACTTTACACTGATGTAAAATCAACAAGCTAGTCTAATGTGATGCGTGTTTAACTGAGCAGAAAACTGGCTTAATCTGTATATCGACTGACCGCTCAGCGATGACAAGACTAGGAAAATACACAAACACTCAAGTGCTTAATTTAGATGCTGACCACCAAAGAGCAAATTACATTTAGACAAGCAGAGGCCAGGAACTAAATTAATCTCACCCAGGTGTCCACAGCGCTATAGGTGTCCAGACAACTGAGCACAATTCGTCCAGGGGATCCCGGGAAGCTGCAAGGGGAGCGTGTTCTTTGTAGCTGCATGTACTCCTACAGTCTGGGGCAATGCCTGTCGGCAGGGATGGTTGAACGGGAGGAGTACGCCAGAGGTAATACATCCTCCCGGTGTGGGCTCCTCACTGGCATCTGGGCCAGTAGGGCACAACAGCAGTGGCAAACAGAGGGAGGAATTCACTGGAATGAGAACTGAATTGGGATCAAAAGGGGGTCGAAAAACATTTTAAAAAGAAAGACAAAAAAATGACATTGTCAAGCTCTATTTGATTTCTCTACAGCTAGTAAAGTCCAACACCCTGCAGTGACACACGGGTGCCATAATGACCACCCTTATGGTGACCTTTTATAGGTCAGCGCATGTGAAGTTCTGTCTCTGGACCAATGGCTACTGCGACATTGGTTGAAACTTGAAAGGGTCATTCAACTAATGTCACATGAAAAATGAGACATTCTATCAACTGGAAAACTGTGTGATTTGACATGTCAGTTGAAAATACATCTGGGGACAGTTTTGTCCAAAGTGTTTTTTTGCCACCGTAATTGAGCAGTTTTCTTTCTTCCAGGAAATAAAACGTCTGGGTTTCCGAGGCTACTGTGAGCAGTGAGCACATATCTGCACTTCTTTATAATGGCATGAACGGCGGAATGGCGATCACTTTTTAATTTGATATGCCTTAACCAATGGACAGCCGTTGCGGCGGAGGCATTATTTCTTCGGGTTGTGGCCTTGAGGGAATTTCATGACATTTGGCACATTTGCCTGCTTGGATTGGATTCGAGGATGGACGTAGCATGAAGTAGCAAGCTCAATGCGTCCTCATAAAACATAACATTTCAAAGTCTTCATTCACAGTACTACCACAGTAAACTGCAACCGTGTGCGATACCCACAACTGTGTGCATGGCACACGCCACTCACAGCGGCAATGTCATCATCAAGTATGCTGGTGACACGAAAATGATGAACCTGATCATCAACAATGATGAGGTTAGGTCAGGTCACTGACTCTCTGGAGTCACAAGAACAACCCCACTCTCAACGACAATAAAACCAAGGAGCTGACCGTGGACTTAAGGAGGCACATCCCCAGTTCAGTCAATGGCGCGGCAGTGGAGCGTGTCAGTGACTCCAAATTCATTGGAATGACTTGGACTTTAAATGTATTTGATTTGCATACATATTGAGAGTTTGCAATTCCCATTAGCAGCGCCAGGAGAAGAAGATGTAAAATAGGGCCATGTTAGAGGGTTCATTATCAGTGCTTTACATAATAACGGGAACAAATATATATTCTGTATACGGTATTCAAGGTCCCATAATATAGCATTTTCTGTAATTTTAGGACAAGCCTGGTGCCAGGATGAAGCTTGGTTGATGGGGTAGTTAAAAATGACAAGGGGGGGAATCTTTTCATATAATAAAATCCTGCTATACCTATTTATATAGTTTGTTTGTTTGTTTGTTTGTTTGTTTGTTTTTGAGGGGCGCTAGGCCCTCCTATGTCCAGCATTGAGGGTTTGTCCTAACACAAACATTGTCAATGCCATTGACAATGAATGGCCAGTTTTGAGGGTTTGTCCTAACACATTGAATGCCATTGACAATGAATGGCCAGTTTTGAGTGTTTGTCCTAACACAAACATTGAATGCCATTGACAATGAACGGACAGTTTTGAGTGTTTGTGTAAACACAAACATTGAAGACGAAGGTGAGATCGCAAATTGTGATTGGCTGGAATGAGGTGATTCATGATGACACCCCTCACTCCACACGGGTGTGATTTTTTTTATCCGGCAGGTAGAGTGGCGTTTTCCCTAGATATGAAGAACTTTCTACCTTACCTTTTTCATATGAAATAGGAATATTTGGGGAAGAGTGCCAGGTTGCCACATAAAATCAGTCTATTAGGTTCCAGGGTCCAAAGGCTAAATAACAACACAATCAAATAATACATCACAGCAGTGGTGAAGCCAGTATTAACCCTGACTGTCCTCAATTTAAGGAATGGGAGAACTCATAATGCAAAATAATAAATGTATGACCCATTCTAACCACTAAGAGATGACTGCAATCATTCATCGACAAGAGCATGGCCAACAGCATCATGCAGGGTCATTAAGTAAGAAGAAAATAAGAAGGAAACAAGATGATGTAGCTAGCTGTTGTCTTTTTGCTCATGTTACGCAGCTGTCTCACTCTCTCTCCCCCCCCCCCCCCCCCCCCCCACCTCTGAACCAAAACTTTCTGTCGTTTTCCATTCTGTGCTCTGCTACAACGGAACATTTTGAACTGGGACCAGAAAGTTCTATATAGAACCATGAAAAGCAAGCCAGGATGAATTGAGGTACCGGGGACACTGAGCGCCGTTGGGCCATATTCAAATGAATGTATAGGCGTATATGCCTGCGTTGATAATATGCCCAACCAGCAGAAGAATAAACCTGCTCCATTCTGTTGCAGCCTCTGTTAGTTTGTTGAACTTTAAGTAGGTATCCCTGTGTTCTAATTAACCTCTAAATAACTACAGTAGGCTACTTCAAAGAAGCTGTTTCATATACTTCCATACACTTTGCCGATCTCTGCCGACGTTTTTGTTGTTCTACAGCAGGGTTCCCCAATTAGTTTTGCCAATTAGTTGCCAATTAGTTGTGCCAAGGGGCACATTTATTTTTAAATATTATTAATTATTACATGGCTTGGTTGAATGCTTGATTCTGATTGGTCAATCGCTGAATTCAGCTGTGAATTATGTCTTGATAATGACCTCTCCGCTGTATAACAGACCTCTGCCTAATCAAACCCTCTGAGCACCAGCTGCGCGGCTGCACCCCACTTGATTTACTGCTGTTTCCAACATGACAGCCATGTAAACACATACACACTAGTGACACACAATGTCATTTACAGCTAAACTTGGCTCTCAAAAATGTTTTTGAAAACATTTGAGCGAGAAATAGACAAAGCAGTACCCAAAATTGGATTCTATTTGATCAACTCACTTCCTTGTTTTCCGACAGTGCTGCCTCCAGCCCTGCAGCTGGCCAGACGCAGCCAGCGCGAACTTATGGAATACTTTTTTTGTTGTGTTTTGGGTCAATGTATTAATTGATGTTAGGTAGCCATGTAATAAGCGGGATTCGCCTCGGTGGTTAAACTCCCTGTCGGTGAATTATCTCCCGACAATGACCACCTATCTTAGAATAGATGTAGAGTAGAAGACCTATCTGACGTTGCAGAAACTATTGTCTTTATTGATGCATTAACAAGAGTCAGCGAGCTGGACACACACACACCTCTCCTCTGCAGTAAAGTGACTGGAGTCTCATTTCTCTCCAAAAGCCCTTGAATATGATTAAGGATTACTGTAATTATGGTAAGCTAAACTCACATTTCATATCACACACACCACCATACCTGTAACTTTCACTTTTTCTGACAGTTAGTTTAGTTGTGTAGAAAAGTTCAAATACATTTGGGCCCAACTAAGGCATGGAGCCTTACTCAAAGTCAAGGGCAGGTGTCCCAAGATGAGTAATTTGTTCTACAGTAAGTATAAAAACAACAATAAAAAACCTGGAACAAATAATTAAATAAAAACAAATGCACCAGCTCAGAATTAGTGTCCCCAGCACAAATGTAGATCATCATCATTCCATCAGTGCATGAAATGGTATAGGCCATATAGCCATATAGCCAGGAACAATATGGCCTAATTTACTGCATATTATTATGCTTGTTTACTGTCTCTGCAATGTTCTAAACAGGTCCAAAACAATACCACATGAATTAATGAATTAGGTCAGGCTCTTGGTCAACAAAAAGATACAACACATTATGTATCCATTAGAGGAAACAGTAATTCAAGGCATTTATCAAAGTTCCATTAAGGAGGGTGGTGCATGGGGCAGTTTTATTTCACTCTTATTAACTTCAATCAAGCCTGTGAGTGTTGTTGTTATAGAGCTGAGTGCTAATTAAACCAGTGATGTTGTTATTGTTTGTATCAGAGCTGCATGGACTGGCTCCTCAGGTGAAGACTATACTGAAATATATATGAACATCTCCCTCCACAAATATCAAAGCTATACTGCACAAGGATAGTGTGAAGGAAATACATATTTAGCTGGAAATGCTTCAAGGCATATAGGCTATACCAGTGTTTCCCAACCTTTTTTGTCCCAGGGCACACTTTTCATAGCCTAAAAATCTCATATGGATGCATCTCTTTGCATTAACATTTCAATGGCCGAGGGTCGTTAGAGTCTATTGTTTCGTCGTTATCGCACATCTAATGGTTAGACGTGTGACAACAACAACGACGCAACAATAGGAAGCCTGCAGCCCAGTAGCTATAATATTGCTTTCGGGGGAGGGTTAGTATGTTATTTTCGGTCAAATCAGGCGGCACACCTGGACACATCAAACGGCACAGTAAAGTGCCGCGGCACACAGGTTGGGAAACACTGGGCTATACGCCTGTTTAGGATGTAAATGACACATCACTGCCATTCATCATTAGTGAGAGCAGAACACCAGGACAGATGACAATGGTATACCTGCAGCAGGTCTCTGCACTGCATGACAAACAGTCACATTTTCACTGTTTCATGCATGAAGACATCTCCTCTCAAGTGTGGGAACGGAATGGCTAAGCTTCAGGGCTTTCTGTCCACAAGACATTTTCCAAGATGTTCCTCTCCTCCTCTCTCAAGCCGCAGGATTAATAAGGCTTTGAAATGGAGATAAATGACTGTGTGTGTGTGTGTGTGTGTGTGTGTGTGTGTGTGTGTGTGTGTGTGTGTGTGTGTGTGTGTGTGTGTGTGTGTGTGTGTGTGTGTGTGTGTGTGTGTGTGTGTGTGTGTGTGTGTGTGTGTGTGTGTGTGTGTGTGCCTGGCAGCAGCCCTTCATCTCTTCCTGATTAAAAATCCAAAAGAGGACACATTTTTCTGGAAAACTGGATGAAAGACAAACACTTGTTTGTCTTGTTGATTGGAATGTCAGGCAGAATGACAAAATATCAGTCAGTCAGGGAAATACATTACCAATGTAGACGTTTATTACACCCAGACCAAGGAACATAAAATACACCGCAGACCCACATACACATGAGGAACATGTGCGTTAAAGACTCCAACAGGGGTATCCAACCCCCTGAGAGCTAATTAGTTTGATTATTAATAACATTTATTCACATCTCTGCACCCAAACTAGCTGAATAAGCTTATTTTGTGTGAACAATTATATTTTGATATTCAACACGTTGCAACAAAACACAATTGAATTCAGATGAATTTACCATGGGTCTTTTTTAAAGAAAAGTCCCTTTGGTGTTTCCACTGTGTGATCTGCATGGAGAACAAAGGCTGCTTGGAGCTGTGATGCTTCAGAGAAACACCCATTAACAACAATATGTTTCATGTGTGCAGATATGACTTGTACGCATCACGACTTGTAAACCACAGATCCAAGCCATGAAATATACTGTATGTCCTTCCGACCGTCGGTGGGAAAAAATACTTTTTTAAAATTTAAGTAAAAGTAGAAATAGGCCTACAGGCCTATTGTATTACTATGTTACGGCTGTTAAGGACTGTAACCAAAGTTTTGTATATTATTACAAAACGTCACTCTGTGACACATGTGCATGCAGATCAATGTTGTGGTTTGTACTGCAAGTAATGTCCATTTTAATGCCAATACTTTTGTATTTGTAAAATTTTTAATACAGGTTTTTAATGGTACTTTCACGTAAGTAAAGAAATCACACCTGTGTGAACTGAGCGGTCCAACTATACATTTATTTTTTGGGGGATTTTATTGTGTTTAGAGTTACTGTGTGCATGGGGGTCCTCGGGGGGGTCCCTGGAACATCCAGACCCCCAGGAACGCGCCTAGGGGGGCGGCCAGTTCCGGCGAGCCTTCCCGCATCCGAAACGGTAGAGAAATGACAGAGTTACCGTGTTGCAGCTTTCCATGCTCGGGCACAGTGACAGACACATGTACACTTATAGAGACACATGTAGCGTAATCGAGCGGAGGCACAGCTCAAAAACAAATCTAAGTACTTCTTCCACCACTGAGCATAAAGGAGAATGAGTTGGAGTATTTCTGTGTACAGCCCAAAGACTTGTGTTAAAGGATTATTGAAGCAAGGAAGACAATGAATAATGTATGGCGTGCGTGCGTGCGTGATGTGTGTGTGTGTGTGTGTGTGTGTATGTGTGTGTGTGTGTGTGTGTGTGTGTGTGTGTGTGTGTGTGTGTGTGTGTGTGTGTGTGTGGTGAATAACAATATGATTCAGACAGATAAATGTAAGGGTCTCTCTAGCCTTCACTTAAGAATGAAATTCAATGTGACTTCCATACATGCCACATAGCTCTACATGCATGCGCACACTGCCTATGCATTATTTATGTGACATGACTGGCAGTGACAGCACACATGAACAAAGGTGTGTAACTCTTGACGACATTCAGGAGATCTGCATGCAAATCCAGGAGGAGCCAAGATGAATATACGGTCGGTGGGTGTGAGGCGACGGTCACATCATTGTGACTGCCTATATGCATGTGAATGCATGAGAAATAATGAAGACATCCTGGTTCATACATGAACATGTGAGAGAAAAGGTCATTATGTGTCCTGTTTAATAACTTTAAACCCTTTAGACATGAAACCTTTTATAACTCACAGTATGCAGTTAATTGTTAATGACACCTAATGAGTCCAAGAGGAGGTTCAATTAAAGGTGAAGTACTGATTTGTTCTTCTCATATAAGTCACATCATCATGCAGTGTCACGGTGTGAGGACAATGGGAACAATTAAATGTCTAACGAATTGAATTAAATGAGAGGTTTAATGTCAGGAAGGTATACACGCACGCACACACGCACACACACACACTCTCACACACACACACACACACACACACACACACACACACACACACACACACACACACACACACACACACACGCACACGTGCTTGTACACACGCGTGTACGTGTTATTATGATGGAAAGATTTGCTCTCTTCATCTCATTGTTGTTTTGCATTTAGTCTGTGTATGCAGGACATGTGCATACACACGCGTGTAACCTTGCATCTTCTATGCCCTCTGTAACATCTTATGTTAATTTAGACTCCATTTTAAGAATATTAACAAAGGAAAGCAACCATTCTCTTTTTTTACATTCTTCCCCTGTGGTGCTGGGGTATCAGCTGGATGTGGAGGGTCTCATGGCAGTGATGGCACTAGAAATGAATCACTACTTTATAGAACTGCTCTATAGAAATGAATCACTGCTTTATTAGATTGCACTCTTCGCCACATTTATCTCAGATTCTTTCTTTTTCTTTTTCGTCAAAACAGGTTTTATTTTAACGGCCTATAAAGAACTGATGATTGCGGTTACAGTGCAGCAGGCACTCAGTAATTCACCATCCTGCAGGCAGTACATTGTTCTTTTGCAAATAGACTTTGAGATGTGTGATGCTTTGAAGACAGAGATGAAAAACGGTTTGTTTTCGCCCCTACTTGAAAGAAAGCTCTTCCACAACGGAACAACTTGAATGTTTGATAACAAGGTTTAGAGCTAGGGAACTTTATTTTATTGATTGAATACATTATTAGTAGGTCACGATTCGCCTAATCCACGATTCAATTCAATTTTCGATTTGAAGCTCACGATTCGATTCGATTCGATACGATGTTAGATTCGATTTTTTCAATCTATTTTTTAAAAACCTCCTTTTTTCAGCATTGAGGGCTATATAATTATAATTTATGCCAATATCTTGATTTGTAAAGAAAAACACTTGTTTCTCTGCAATAAGTCACTTTTATTTGACTAATAACAAATGAGAATGAGAATAGCATCAACAATATAAACTTTGGGTTTTATGTCCTCACATAACTTTGAGATGTTTCTTTAAGATTAGATAGATGACATTATTGTTAAGCTCTACTCTAAGTAACTAAATAAAATAAAAAAGTAAATAATAGCGCTGGGACATGTTAATCTAATTAGAGGCCTTATAATTAATTAATCTCAATGAATCACATTTTAATCGCAGTGAGAAACATTTTTTTCAAAGGTATGCCAGTGAATCAATGAATAGTGACTACAAAAGATTAAGCAATAAAACATTGTTTTTGAGGGGCGGCTGGGCGCTAGCCACTAGCTTTTGTTTTTGCCTCTAGTTGTTTTTGAGGGGCGCTAGCTGGTACCTCCTATACTAGCGATGGTTCACAGTCATGTTTCCTATACTTGGAGTCGGGACTCGGGACTAACATTAGCCCCACTAAAAGAGCTCACTCTGGCGTTCTGAATGTAGCAGCTTCAGGGAGAGGTTCCATGGGCTGGACTGGCGTCAGCCTCCACATACGCTGGCTGCCTAATGTCCCGCACTGAACACAGTTTCGCGCTGTGGTCCTCGTCGCGATGCGATACATGTCGAAGCAGCCATAGCGTGGAGGCCAGCGCCAGTCCAGACTCCAGGCAGGGCCAAATTAGCCATTGGGCCAGTGGGGCCGTGGCCCAGGGGCCCTTGGCTCTCAGGGGCCCTTCAAGGAAACTGGATCGCGCCGAACTGGGTTTGAGGCCCTGAAATTGGCCATTGATTTAGATAAATTTAGGTCAAAAAGATGATAAAAACACGAAAAAACACAAAGATGTTGCGTGCTCACGCGCTATGGGGGCCCCAAAAACATTACCGGCCCTGGGGCCCTCGTGGGGGTTAATCCGTCCCTGCCCATATGGAACCTTTCACTCCGCAAGTGTAGCTACACAACCATACTATATAAACAGCGATATAAACGGCTTCTTCCTTTCGGTGAATTTGGGTGTGTTGTTGTTGTTGTCTGCTCTGATGATAGCAACGCATTGAGCAGAGCTACAAGCTGGGTTGTGCCCCGGCATATAATGTCCGACACTAACAGGCTGAAACTCGTCCTGTGAGAAACGTTCCGGGGTGAATAAACGGACGGCCGCGCATGCAATGAAATAACTCTGACCATCGACTCTGACCATCGACCATCTGACCTATCTCCAGGACTGCTTGCCCATGTATGTCCCAAACCGCCTCCTTAGGTCACAATTTTTTCAACATTTTTTCAACATTTTTTCAACATTTTTTCAACATTTTTTCAACATTTTTTCAACATGTTTTCAACATGTTTTCAACATTTTTAGTTATTTTACTTGTTTATAAAGCTTTAAATGGTCTCTCGCTCCCACCTATCTCCAGGACTGCTTTCCCAGGTATGTCCCAAACCACCTCCTTAGGTCACAATTTTTGCAATTTTTTTTCAACAAACATAACATTTTAAGTTATTTTACTTGTTTATAAAGCTTTAAATGGTCTCTCGCTCCCACCTATCTCCAGGACTGCTTGCCCAGGTATGTCCCAAAATGTTCATTAGTGTTTCATTAGTGTTCATTAGTGTTCATTGGTGTTTCATTAGTGTTCGTTAGTGTTTCATTAGTGTTCGTTAGTGTTTCATTAGTGTTTCATTAGTGTTCATTAGTGTTCATTAGTGTTCATTAGTGTTTATTAGTGTTTCATTAGTGTTTCATTAGTGTTCATTAGTGTTCATTAGTGTTTCATCAGTGTTCATTAGTGTTTCATTAGTGTTCATTAGTGTTTCATTATCACCTATCTCCAGGACTGCTTGCCCAGGTATGTCCCAAACCGCCTCCTTAGGTCACAATGTTTTCAACATTTTTTCACATTTCTTCAACATTTTAAGTTATCTTACTTGTTTATAAAGCTTTAAATGGTCTCTCGCTCCCACCTATCTCCAGGACTGCTTGCCCAGGTATGTCCCAAACCGCATCCTTAGGTCCAATTTTTTTTCCATCGACTCTGACCGTCGACTCTGACCGTCGACTCTTTGACCGTTGACTCTTTTACTGTCTACTCTTTGACTGTCGACAGCACTGTTTAACCAATCCACGCAACATATATGTCAAAACGTGCGGCTCGGATGGTGTGCTTGTGACTTTCTTTCCGTCACGCTTTACCATGGCGACATAATTCGCAAAAAACTATGACAAAAATACCCCTTATTGCAACCTACGGCTGCAATAAGCAACTCACGATGGCAATAAGCAACCTACGGCTGTAATAAGCAACCTACGGCTATAAAACATCATATAAAAATATTTTTATGATTTTTATATGATTTTTTATATTTTCATATATATAGTGATCACATAAAAAATCTACGGCTGTAATAAGCAACCTACGGCTGTAATAAGCAACCTACGGCTGTAATAAGCAACCCACGGCTGCAATAAACAACCTACAATTGCAATAAGCAACGCGCGGCTATAATAAGCAACCCACAACTGCAATAAGCAACCTACGGCTGCAATAAGCAACCCACGGCTGCAATAAGCAACCCACGGCTGTAATAAGCAACCCATATATATATATATAATTATTATCATTTTTTTCAAGCAGCTATTTCAGAACTTAATGATGTATAAACTGCAACTAAACATTAATTAAACATCAATTAATAATGAAAAGAATGTGACTTTACTTTGGAGGACAAGCATCTAGTAACTAACCCCTAACTAAACATTAATTAAACATTCATTAACAATGAAATGAAATAACCCTAACCCTAACCCTTAACTAAACATTAATTAACTGGTAGTTCATTGATGAAAAATGACCCCTGGGGGTCCTCCAGCCCAACATGCGAGACCGCCGGAAGATTTAGAACCAGTTTCGGAGACCGAGTCAACTCACTAATCCTACCCGCCTATGAGCACTCATCCTGGGCATAGAACTGACCGATAATAACAGATCTACAAACACACCACATTAAGAAACAGGTAAAAAAGTAATGGTTAAGTAATGGGTTACTTAAGCATTAATTGATTGAAGAAGACAAGTAATTAATGATAATTTAATGATAGTTCATGATAACTAATGCATCACCTAAGCCTTAATATAGGCTTAATTAAGGCTTAATTAAGCCTTAATTACGTGTATGAATTTGTCCCTTAAAGTAAAGTGTTACCGTTTTTTGTTTTGTTTTGGAAGGTACACATGTTGACATATCAGGGTCAGTGATTCTCAACAGTGAAAGTATGTTCATATAGCCTACAGTATACACTATGTATGTTGCTTCACAGCAGTAAGCCTCCTAAAAGGAACGTATATTCCCACATGACTTGATTTGATATTCTACTGTATGTACAGACAGTACAAGACAGCATACATGCACAACATGTCTTGTATTGATCTGAATAACTTTAGTCTACATGGGATTCTTCATACGTGCATACATAAATATTAAATACATAGATTTAATGTAGCCTACTCCACAAGTTGGAGTTAGATCAGTTTGAGTATAGTTTCGGAGGTTTAGTCAAATGGGCTTTTTTAATACGTTTCAATATTTTGTAAAGGTTGTTAAAAAAAAGTAGTCTGCCCCACAGCGACAATATAATCTATCAATGAATGTACAGCAATTATGCTCAACAGGTACAGTTAAGTATATGGAAATATACTGGGATCCAACAGAGTCAATATTCCAAGAACAGAACAGAACCAAACATCTTGGTTATGCAGCATGTTCTAGCGGCACTAATAAGGAGTGTCTAATGTACAAAAATAAATTGTGTTTTTAGTTTGTACCCTGTGGCGCTCTTCGCTAACCTATGAATCACAGTTTGACTGTCATTGAAACCAAGAACCAGGAAATCACATGATGGCAAAAAAGTAGCTCCCATCCACTACCACGTTACAGGCTTTTCTGAAATGCCTTTATCGCCGCTCCTGTAGCCCTCCACTTCCGTGTCCGCCAGCATATTATTTTCAATGGAACTATATGGAACGTATCGCCACAAAGGTAGGTAAAATATAAGTGTGGACCATAGAGTATATAAAAGGATAGAGACTGAACTGGCGCGAAGCTCCGCCCTCCCAGCTATTCATGTCAGTGGAAGTTGCTCAGTGGCGTTTTGAAGCACCCGGAAGACTGCCGGAAGTACCATCTCAGAACGTCTACTTCCGCATTTGACCACCAAATTTTGGTGGTCAAATGCGGAAGTGCAACCGAGCGCTCAATGTTAAAGCCCAGCTGCACGGGGTTTCCCGGCCATGAATCCACAGGTCCGCCTGTAGTCCCTCCTCCTACCACTAGGGCCCAGAGCTTCAACGTTGAATAGCCTCACTGGCCCCTTGGTGTGGACCCAGTTGGAGCAGTGGTGCTGTGAGAGTGAGACCCTCCACAAACGGTGACTTGGCACTGGGTGTCATGGCTGATTCTTGTAGAAAGTAGAGAAATGTAGAAAAATGTGCATAATGCATGCATTCATCATCCACTAGTGTACAATATGGTGAAGTATGACTCAACTAACCACATAACATTGCTCCACATCTCAGATAGACCATGCAGCGTCTATGGTTTTCTGCACAGCTGAACTCTCTAATTAGTGTTTGTAATGAGCGGTTTATGCACTGCAACCCTACCAGAACATCTTTCTCTATGTAAATGTTGTTGACAGTCTGTTCTCACTGACGCAGTCTGATCACATCCCGCATTAACATTCTCAGTCATCAGAGGAAGAGTTGCTCTTCTGTTGACAGTGGCAGCGGTGGCCGAACGGTTTGCGGAGCGGTCTTGATACCGGAATGTCGCCAGTTCGTATCCCCGGACCGGCACGTTCAAATTACCACCGCTGAAGTGCCCTTGGGCAAGGCATTGAACCACTACCATGAAATGTTCTATGAGCAGGGCCTGGCTGTAAACAAGTATCTGATGCTTAGTCCAGTTACCCTGGGTAAATATAGTAACTTTGCTTTGCTTTGCTTTGCTTGTCCTTACATTTCACACTATCACTGTCATCCAACGTGTGTTTTCGACCACAATTTACAATTGGCATCAATTGATGTCAATCTGACTGATGTCTTTCACATCAGTGGAAATGCAGATGTCACTTTAGTCACTGACTGAAGCTCCTGGCATCCAAGACCCAATATTGAACCAGGCCTCTTCCACTTTTTTCTTTTTGCCTCAGATCTTTTCATCTTGCTATCTTGATCTAAAGTCACAGTCCACTGGGCCTGCTCAGCATGTACTGTATATATGCCACAGAGGATGTTATGATGTTAATTGCAATTGCATCATGCCTGTACAGATGTGTTATGTTTCTCACATAATTTATTCAGATTGTGCCCTGAACCCATATGTAATCTATAGCATCCTTAGTCTGTGCATGTGAACATTCAATTAAAATAGCAGATCTACAACCTCCCATCATGTTGTAAGCTTGTAGATCTGGGGCCCCTGGTAGGGATCTTAAGAGGTAAACACTCATGGCTTCTGTTGTGTGGTATAAGCCACCCTTAATGCCATACAGCTGCTGTGCCTCTTAAGAAGCTGTTAACACATTGGCCGCTATTTGACGTACAATTACACCATCTCAAATCCACTGGTGTAGAATTAGATACTTCCCTGTGTTCAGTGATTAGACTAGAGGGCGCTCTTCGCCAACCTATGAATGATGCTATGAAAGAATGAAATATTATTTTTTTTTACAAAAATGTCATTGCTCACATTCTGTTCTGTGACGAATGAGCTTTTAATATTCAACGTTCAGTAAGAACTGTCTGGTCCTAAAGGGATGTCTCACTTAAAAAAAAGAAAAGAAAAAAAACTTCTGGTAATTTATGTGAACACCCCAGACATTATTTTTTTTGAGTGGTGCAACCACTCCAAGGAACAGCAATGTCCCTATGTCCCACTCCCTATGTCCTAACCTATGTCCCGATGTTTAGAGTACCAATAGGGGGTGCTGTTGCACCACTCGCTTCGGACTGGTCTGATTTTTTTTTAAAGATTTCTTTTGGCTTTTATGCCTTTTATTGATAGTCACAGTGAAGACAGACAGGAAAGAGGGAGAGAGAGAGAGACATGCAGCAAAGGTCGTCATGAACGGGACTCGAACACGCGACACGCTTTGATATTCATTGTAGCTGCCACGCCCCTTTCCTATACAAACCCATTGTAACTTCAAACTCCATTTTAACCATAATAGATTAATCGAACACACCGTCTTTTTTTCTGCATGGTGACTGATATTTGTCCTAATACGTGGGGTGCCCGTGTTTTTTCATTGGACAAAAATATTGTATGACAGCACCATTAGTCGGATCTGAAGGGCATAAATAGATAGATTTTGTAGTTTACGCAGCAGACGCAAGCAACTGATGTGTGTTGTAGGACAGTACTGTAGTAATCTCTGTATAGTACTGTAGTAGTACCGTACTGTAATACTGGCCTTGATGGGGATTTGTACTTCAATCATCTGTTACTGTTACGACCCTTTGATTCAGCACATCGGCCGTGTCAACTGTCAGGATTACATTTGTAGTGCCAATCACGTTATTTAAAGGTTATTTCCTCTCTTCTAATCTGAGCTGGCATGACGCACCCAACACCCCACTGTGCATCATCTGTGCCACCCCGGTGCCTCCCCATGTGCCTAAGGGCTTCAGTGAACACAGAGCTGCGAAGGATTTGATCTCGTGGGTAGGAGATTAGCATTTTCTTTTTTTTAAAGGGGCATGAAACCCTAGATGATTTGGTAGTTTCTTTTCCAATGTATAGGTTTAAAACTACATCTGATTAAAAACATGGCAGGCTGATAAGCATCAACCATTTGATTTTATAATCAAATGGTTGAGTTAGATTTGGGTGTGCTCAGAACCATGGCTGAATGTGCATGCATAGACGGTAGTCACCAGTATTGTGAATGCACACTAACACACATCTAACTTAGCTCCAGCGGTGTCACAGTGCAGACCAGAGACCACTGTTTCCAAAACATTTGGTCGGGACCTATTTGTGGGTCACGGCCAAATCTTTATGGGACATGACTCGAGTAAAAATCCCAAATCCCACAATTTTAAAGAATTAAATCAATTTTAAAACAAACAAACAAACAAAGTAATCTAAGAAATTCCATAAACCAAAATTGACCTACTAATAATTAAGAAGTAGTGAAATTAGGCAATCTACAAGCTCGTGAAGCGACGCATTGTGCGCTTGTAGATCTGCTATTTTCACTAGCTTGGGTCCCAGGCAAACGTCTAATCTCTCTTTTGGCACTTGACCTGAAACGTTTGGGAACCACTGTTACAATGCAACATATAATGGAGGGACAGGAAACCAGCTTCAAAATGCGAGTATTTATTTACAAAAGGTGAATTAGATAATGATTTAACGAATGTTTACAGAATATGGATCAAACTCAAAAGATAATACACTGAAAATAAACCTAGCAAACAGACACAAATTAACACTACAACTAAAGTAAACATATTCCTTTCCGAGGGGAATAAACTAAGAATCAAACGATTGGCAAAAGTCCACAGTTAGTGTGGCGGCTGGGAGAGAGGGAGGATTCTGGCCTGTCTCCCTAACGCCTTCCAGGAACAGACTGACTGATATTGTAGGTGAGCAGGGAGAGCCGTGATCAGGGGCACTCCCACACTAGTCCGACAGCCAGTCAGGGTTGATCACTCCCTGACAGACAGGCCGGCTTCTCTATAGGTGTCAATTAAAGCAATAAGCCACGAGAGGTCTCAGGTTACCGGGTATTTTACAATGGCTGGGAGGCGTAGGCAGACCCGAGGCGCAGCCGAGGGTCTTGTACCCTCCCAGCCATTGTAGAATACCCGGTAAGCTGGGGCCTCGAGTGGCTTATTGCTTTTCTAAAACGGTTACAAACATATAGCAATATGAACCTCATAAAACGATTAAATTCACAAAATAGCTACGCTTTGCGCCACCAGAGCGAGCCACACACTTCCTTGTTTTGCTCGGCAAGTAGACTATGTGACGGGAGAATAGCACTTGATGTCTTTACGGGGCTGCCTGGAGCCTCACATTCACAGTCATATGAGTGCGGGCGGTGCATACACGCCCGCATGGCCAGCGTGTGTAAGGCAATCAAGTGCTCCCCTGGTCTACAAGGCTGCAGGATGATACAAAGTGATTGAAGGTGTGGATTATCGGTGGAATTTACACCGGTCACGTGACGGTAACCAGCCAATCAGAATCAAGTATTGGGACTAACCGTTTTAGAATATCCATTCTGATTGGCTGGTTACCGTCACGTGACCGGTGTAAATTTCACCGATAACCCACACCTTCAATCACTTTATATATCATTCGCAGCTGATTCCGCATCTCTGTAGCTGTACTGGGGAAGGGGAGCGCTTGATTGCCTTACAAACCCATGCCGTGCGGGCATCTATTACAATGGCTGGGAGGGTAGAAGACCCTCGGCTGCGCCTCGGGTCTGCCTACGCCCCCAGCCATTGTAAAATACCCGGTAACCTGAGACCTCTCGTGGCTTATTGCTTAATTAGTCCACCTGCAGAGGTGGACTAGAGGATTAGAGGAAACACAGGCAACCACTCCCCCCACCCTAATACTGTGTACCCCTGATAGTATAATGTGAGAACTGTGTATATATATATATATATATATATTGGCTAATAATAATATGATCCCTGATCATCACAACCACTGGTGTAGATTACAAAACCAAAACCACCTCAATAGAGGGTATGCGTGTGACATCATCATCATACCAGGAAGTTATGCGGGAACGCCTACTGAGTGACAAAAAACTACTTGCTGGCCTTGACAGCCCCTACATCCAAACAGAAAAGTTTGATTTGATTGAATTAAATGATTTTAAACAACATTAAATTCACTTTGTCACTCACTTTGCCACTCGATTTGCCACTCGATCTGCCATTCACTTTATGCATGCGCATACTCTCTATTTATACTTTATACTTAGTTGCATGAATGACGGTTTCTGTCTCTACAAGCTCACTGTTGTTTATACATCCGCTATTTTCGGTGTAAGACACCGTAAGTAAGTAAGGCACCTTAAGTATGAATCAGGGGTTACAGTCAACATGCACAGTGGCAGCATGGTTTATGACACCATGACAACACTCTGTGGCATGCCATCAAATAGCCAACAGTAGAACTTGCTGCAGGGATCTCTTGTTCATGGTAATACAGTGATTTGCATTGATATGCTCTGGGCAGAGAGTTGCAGGTTGCTGCCACTGTTGCAAAGCATGCGGCCGGCACGTGGGCGCGACGACGTTGAGCAAGACACTGAACCCCAAATTGCTCCCGATGTGCTGGCTAGTGCCTTGCATGGTTTCTGCCGCCATCGGTGTATGAATGTGTGTGTGAATGGGTGAATTGATGCACAATCTATGTAAAGCGCCTTGGATAAAGGCGCTATATAAATGCACCATTTACCATTTACCATTTACACTGTCAGGCTGGATTACCAGCCAAGGTGCCTGGACCGCTGAGCCACGCCCCAGGCCTCGCACAGCAGTTCAAGGTTCATCATTATCATCATTATTTCAGTATAAGGAGTGGCTTTTTTATGTTTCCGTTTTGGGGTTGTATAAAGGCTTGTAGAAGTCTCAATGTGCCATGAATTCTGCTTTCATTGCTGGATGTTACGTTGCGTCACGTCAAGCTCTTCATGAGGAGAAATGCCGTGCCTCAGGCTGTCATGGTTGTCCAAACTTCTTTCTAACACATTTATCTGGTAGCACATGCCCAGCGAGGGAACCCTCAGAGGGAATAAGCTCCTCAATGCTGCCCAGTGTTGCGTGCTGCTGCTAAAAGCCCCCGATACTGTGACTTTAATTCTTAAACAGATGGTGGAATACAGTAGGTACACTGGCCGCCTACTGTGCTGAATCTTGATCATTTTCTTAGCATCCAAAGAGAGCAAGTGAACGTCCCCCTTATTGCTGAAATGAAGCAGAATTGATTATAGTCTGATCTGTCAGTCTCAGCTGGTTTGTCATTCAGTCTGCTGATGAGGATTACGATTCTTATTACCTTTTGACTCCGCGCTTCTATTGTTACATTTAAGTATAAATTGTAGGCCTATTGATTATTGTATGTATTAATTTATGTGATTGGCCACATACTGTGTTTCTCACAGTAGGAAAACAATCACAGTGCCCACTGCCCACTGTCCATGGAACTTTCGTACCCAGCGGTTGGTAATGCTAGTCAAGTTCTCCTCTCCCGCTGAGCAACGACTGATAGTGAGAGGAGACTCCTTTTATTTGACCATTTCTCCTGTGCAGCTCCTGCGCCACTGCGCCAGTAATTCTCCTGTGTTTCTCCTGTGTTTGGGGGGTTTCACAGTCTTTGCGTGCAGTCAACTTGGTCAAATCTCTCTCATCAATGAGAGAGTGGGAATGTTACTCTTTACTCTCTCTTTATGTATTAAACTCATGTATCTAAATTGTAATTGAATGCAATTATAAAGACTTTTAAGTAGGCTATAGTGGTTATTATTAAAGATGGCTCTTGTATTGATTCAGTCGTCAAATATTTGAGAACGGATTAATCACATTAGAAATATAATCAGTTGTCCTGATTTCCTTGCTGGCTACATAAACATCCATGAAAGCAGCATTAGATGCCACCTGCAGAAATGGTCTCTCTCTCTCTCTCTCTCTCTCTCTCTCTCTCTCTCTCTCTCTCTCTCTCTCTCTCTCTCTCTCTCTCTCTCTCTGACATTATTGTATCAGCTGAACTAGAAGTAGAATCTACACCTGGCTTGCTGATAACAAACTATCCTTACACCTGGGAAAAACTGAATCCATTCTCTTCGGATCAAATAGTAATCTCAGCAAGGCAGATGGCTTCTTGGTTTTGACAGGCTGGAATGGCTTAGGGTCGACGACAGAGTACAGCATCTTGCAATGGGTCTGGTCCAAGATTCGATACACCACCAAGATACCCATGTACCTGTCTAAATACTTCCTTAATGTTAACGAAGTCCACACCCACAACACCAGAGGGAGTGCAACAAACCATGTATAACCCAGATTCGGCACAAACAAGGGACTAAAATCTTTTCGCTCCTATGCCACCAAAATGTGGAACGCCCTACCAACAGTCATTAAGACATGCAAATCCCTTGACTCCTTCAAAACCGCTCTCAAATGGCACCTACGGACGGCTGCAATTCGAAACTGGCCCCCGTAAAATCGGAATCCCCTCCCCCCACCCTTTTCCCCTCACTGTATATGTTTTTTTCCCCTTTTTACCTCCTTTATGATGAATTCCTGTTCTGTTCTTTGGCTATATAGAAGTGTCTATTTGTACGTCTCTAAATGTTTTGATGAATTGAACAAGGTGGACCCTCTTGTAAACAAGTGTAATGCTTTATTGGGTCGTCCACTCACAGTTAACAGTCTTTGTATTGAGTTGTGGTTGAAATGTTCTTGTAATTCTGCAAACTGTTAATAAATACTTCAATCAATCAAAGCTGACCACATGAATGAACATGAAGATGCATGAAGACACCTCACCGGCATGCTTACCCTAACCTTAATAACCACATTAATATGCATTCATTGTTGAAAGACTATTTATTATAGACCATGCACACATACAAACATTAAAATATCCACCCATAAATGTGTTGATATTGAAGTCTATGTGCATAACTATGTGCATAACTATGTCCACTAATTACTTTATTGTTCCAGGCGAGGCAGGCAAGGCAGGCAAGGCAGGCAGGCAGGCAGGCAGGCAGGCAGGCAGGCAAGCAGGCAGGCAGGCAGGCAAGGCAGGCAGGCAGGCAGGCAGGCAGGCAGGCAGGCAGGCAGGCAGGCAGGCAGGCAGACAGGCAGGCAGACAGACAGACAGACAGATTACCTTGGGGAAAAGGCAATTTGTGAAATGACGGAATAAGCTTGGAAAAGCAGATCTGTCATTTTACTACAATTTGGACAGTAGAATTATGTTATGATATGCCCATGGGCATTCTTATATATTTCCGTATACTGATACATGCAGGGATCTCCATATATGGGCATGAATGGGGACATGGACAGACAATATAGAGATCTCCATATATGGCCATAAAAAGGATTTCTGCCTGGGGCAGCCATGCTGAGTCAATGTGAATGATTATAAACTATGTCTGATGAACCGTGACTGTTTCACATTGAACTTTCACTTGATTTCAACACAGATTAAAAACGATGGTGTACACATTAAGCTGATGGTGTAGCCTACACATTAAGGAGAATGCTTCATGAGGATGCAATAAACACGAGCGCGCACACTCACGCACACACACACACACACGCACACGCACACACACTCACACACACACACACAGGCATTTGTGCGTAAATGCATTAATGTATGCATTATGCAATGGTGAATGTATAGAACTTAAAGCATGCATATGCATACAGCATATCAGTTAGGCTACTACTGTTCCTTTAACACTGGTAAAGTGAAACAGATGTGATAAAAAGGTAACATTGAGTGATGGTTTTTAATAAACTCACCTCACCACTCCGTAAATGACCAGGACATTTCCCAGCAGTCCCACCACGCAGATAACGGAGTAGAGAGCCGTGATGCAGATCGCTATTATGATGCCCCCAGCACTCAGGACGGGACTACTCTGTTGTTGCTCCGTGTAGTTCTGCCTGTTGCTCATGACCAGGTCCTCGTCAGGGAGGAAGGTGACATTGAAGAGGATTACAGAGTACAGGTCAGACAGGTCAGCACCCCTGGGCGCTGTGGAGGAGAACAGCTCCTTATCCATGTCGCTGTCCAGTGCTGTGTGGTGCTGAAACCAGGCTGTCGCTGTCCAGTGTGTGTGGTATACCGAAACCTGTTGTTGTCCAATATGTGGTGCTGAAATAAACTTAAATCCAAAAGCAAATGTGAAGAAGAGGCACCAGGATTTGTTTGTCTATACACAAAGACTCAGCACTCCTGGAGAGGAGAGGAGAGGAGAGGAGAGGAGAGGAGAGGAGAGGAGAGGAGAGGAGAGGAGAGGAGAGGAGAGGAGAAGAGAGGAGAGGAGAGGAGAGGAGAGGAGAGGAGAGCTACAGGAGCCCACTTCCAACAACAAGCAAAAATACATAAAAAGAATGAGTCCACCTATTCATGCCATCTACTATAGACTCAGGAATTAGGTGTGTTAAGGACTTGTATAAGGACAATACATTCCATAGTTTTTCCTCCCTCTTAGTAAAGCCAGGGTGGCTGAAATGTATCCTGAGGCAGATTCGAAGTGCGACCGCTGTGCCCAGACACAAGCACATCTCACACACATGTATTGGTCTTGTCCCAGCTACAGCGATTCTGGTCACTTGTGTTTGTCACACTGTCAGACGTGCTAGAAATTGCACTACAACCCTGTCCATTGAGCTATATTTGGCACACCGTCAGTACACGAATCATAAGTTAGAGATTATTGCTTTTGCAACACTGCTAGCTAGAAGAAGAATATTACTATCTTTGAAATCGTCAAATCCACCCTCTCACTCAATCTGGCTCAATGATGTCATGTACTTCTTAGTTCTTATCTTAGAAAAAATAAGATTCTCTCTCAGAGGAACCGTTGAAGGCTTCACTAAGGCATGGAGACCCTTTATAGAATACTTCAATATTCGTACCCCTCTGGATTAGACTGCTCGGTGTGACCCAAATATAATGGACTGTGGATTTCAGAATTAACAGACAGTGCCTCTCTCACAAGTGTACAATACTCTGACTGTGATCCATGATGTGACCTGTGTTTTTACTTTTATTTAAATGTTTAATTTGTATTTACTTTTGTCCTGTTTGTCCTTGTTTCGTTGGGGGTGTATGTTGTTTGTTGATGTTTGTGATGATTTTAAAAAAGAAAAAAAATGGGTGACTATGTGCAAAGATTTTCTTGTCAGATGCAGATGTCATGCTGCTTGGCTGTCCCCAATAAAAAAATCACACCTGTGTGAACTGAGTGGTGTAAGGTCTTATATAGACTGATCAGCTGTGGTCTGACGTAATGTCTGACGTAATGAAATCACACCCGTGTGAACTGGGTGACCATAGCAACCATGCTAATTTGGTACGGACAGACACGTAAACTAAACGGACAGACACGTAAACGGACAGACAGGTAAACTAACAAAGCCAGTTGTAGGAGTGGTTTACACCACTCAAAAAGCCAGTTGTAGGAGTGGTTTACACCACTCAAAAACGATATATAAAAAAAAGAAAAAAGAATGAGTCGTGCAGGGCTCTAGGTGATCTTGAGACATTAGACACATCAGATGTCCGTGCACGAGGTTCATGTGATAATGCTCTCTGCCTCTCCAAGATCCCTCCCCGTATATTATACCCCTTATTAGGCTATCCCTAAACGTCCACTTTTTTACTATTTTGAAAAACATTCTTGAATAGTTCAAATAGCCAATCTACAAGCTCACAAAGTCTCGATGTAGATCGGCTAGTTGAACATGTTTTTCAAAATAGTTTAAAAAAGGCAAAGACGTTTAGGGACAAGGAGTAAGGGCACTGATGAAAATAGGTGTCCAACACACTTTATCTAGTGTGGATTTATTATGGATGCAGTCAGAAGTCCCAGAGAGATAGTTATTACATGCTGCTCTCCTGGTTGGACAATGCTGATCGATGTGGAGCGAGCTGCACGTGCTCATCAACACTATCTGATGGATGTGTTATCACCCATGGGGAAATACTACCAATGCCATGCATGTGGTTGATTGTCAATGATTCAGAAGAAGTCATTAAGCAATTAAAATACACCCCCAGTGGTGGAAGATCAAGTAGCTTACTCAGATTTGCTCAAATAAAAGTAGCAATACAACAAGGTAGAAATACTGTTAAAAATGTTACTTGCGTAAAAGTTACTCTTATACTGTGTTCAAAATGTTACTTGAGTACAAAAGTATTCACATCTGAATATTATTACCAGAGTAAAAATATGCATATCTCTGCTGTGAGGAAGAAGCCACCTAACTTAAAACAAATCAATACTCTCTCATCAAAGTTGGTATTGTGAATTTATATATTGTCAATTACTTGCATGAGAGAGTTGTGGAGTTAGCTGCTTCAGACAGTTTGAGGGTCCAATGGAGTTAAGAGGTTTTGTCCAAATTAAAGCTTTTTAATACTTTTCATTGGTTCCCAGCTTTGTAAAGCTCCCATGCAGTCAAGGCTTTATAGATTAACGTTTCGACACAGGACATCAGGACATTACTTTGCATTTAATTTGCATTTCCCTTACATTTCAAGGCTGCCAGCTCTCGTGCATTGAGCACGGACAGGTCTCGTGCACTGAGCATGTGATGAACACAAAATGGCCCTGATGGAATTCTCCTCCACTGCTCTCATTTCTCACACTTAGGATTAGGAACCCCAGTGGGGGGGCTAAGGGGCTTACGTTTCACATAATATTGCACAAAGCCCCTCATCTATCTTATTACCACAAGTAAGACGGGTAAACACGGGAAGCGATTAGCGAACGAAGATGTTGTGGCAGTCTGACACACACACAGGCGGGCGGGTGGTGTTACAGCGTGACACAGACAGACACACAGTGTCAGTTTTGGCCAGCTTCTATAGTTAGTGTTCACTTCGTTCGCAACTATTTAATTATTATTCGTCTGACAACTTTCCCTTGTCAGTCATTATTATTGTAATGACTGATGGGATTAAAACACACTGACATATACGTGGCCCTCTGATTAACAGGGCCCCCTGGACTTCCTATAGGCTTATGGCCCTCTGACCACAAGGAGTTATAATAGAGCCAACAAACAAATTATAGCACAGTTTAAGCTCCTTCCAGAAGTTACTGGACTATTATATTGTTACTGTCGGGTGGAAATCTCATACTGTATGTCCAATCGCATAATGACGATTTTTATATGGTTTCTGCTTGACAGCAATGGTATTCTATTCACATTGTTAATGTTGATATACACTATATGTTTTAGGCAGCAACTGGTCTTATGCTGCCTCAAATATTTACTGTATATGTAACAAATGTTGTGTAGAAATGCTTTTCATGATTTATTTAATTTCATTAATCAAATACAAGTTTGAGTATGAAAGTCCTGCATGCATAAAATGCCAACTAAAATGCCCCTTTGTCTGGCTGAATGTCTGTTGTGCTGGTGGGGGCGGGGCTCCTAAATGATGACGGACTCAAGGGTACATCTCCTACACCTGTTCTGCTGCCATGCAACAGCACTCTGATCTGGAACCGGTGTATGTTTCTCTTCACTTTGTAAAACAGTACATCACTAGTATGATGGCGTGGTTCCCAGTCCCCTGTGTGAACTCCATTTGGGGTCTTTGTGTCTCTGCAGTACAGCTGTCATGGACGAGCAGCTTCACATCTTGTGTAGCTTGGCCGATAGAAGTGGGTCCAAAAGTAATCGTCGGGTCTTATAGTGACCCCAAAGTGGCCCAAAGTGGCCCCGCCTCCACTGAGCCGTGGACTGACTGGACTGAACACCCCCCTCCTGTCTGCCATCTGCCATGTGTCCCGTCTGCCACCTGCTGCAATAATCCGTTGATGACAGCAAAGCTGCGAGCAGGTTCAGAGGCCCAGAATGCCAGGGCCCAGAATGGTGGCCTGCAAGTGCCAATCAATCATGCTTTTTGTTATCACCGAGACATTACAGCAGGAGACATATTATGGAGTGTTGGCGTGTGTGTGTGTGTGCGTGCGTGTGTGCGTGCGTGCGTGCGTGCGTGCGTGCGTGCGTGTGTGCGTGTGTGTCAAATGTTGCAGTATAATAAAATAAAAGTTTTTCACAGGACTGCGGCCACGTAAATATGCTTGCTTTGTCACCCCTCGACTTCTCCGTGCGTACAAAAATAATGCAGTTCTCGTTGAAAATTACTAGGAGCGTTAATCACTGCTCATCTGAAAGGACCTTACTTGGGAGAAAAAAACGAAACAAAGTAAAATATTGAATCGCCACAATCGTCGATTCGCAGAATCGCAATATGAATAAGAACGATTCACAATATAAATCAAATCGGCACCCTAGGTATCGAGATCGTATCGAATCGGGAGGTGTGTGCGTGCGTGCGTGCGTGCGTGCGTGCGTGCGTGCGTGCGTGCGTGTGTGCGTGCGTGCGTGCAGTGGCATTTCGTCCTTGGCCTAGTGGGATAGTGCGTGTAAAATTTCGCAGAAATCGCACACTGTGTTCATGATTTGTAGCATTTTGTTCGAAAGCGACCAATCCTGCAAACTGTGGAAGGCAATCTTAGCCAATGGGGATGGATTATGGGAAATGTGACAGATCCGTGTTGATCACATGACTCTAGAGATATACTGATTTGCATGATGTATGGATAAAATGTGTACGAGTAATGTAATGAAATGTGTTTAGCAAAAATGGGACTCATGGTGGCGCTATAAGAGGCCGTTGTGGAAAAAGTGGGGCAGAGGTTTGTCGTTGGCATCCAGGGAGAGCTTGGCATCGGCCGGGCCAACGGTGACGGAGATTAGCTGCATAAGGACGGACGGATGGACGGACGGACGGACAGACACACGGACGGAGGGCAAAACATACTCTTCCCATCCCTTCGGCCTGGTGGAGACTGTTCACTATGTTGGTGACCTGTAAATTCTACTCTGCTCAGTATGAAACTCAGCAAATGAAGTACAGCTAACTGACTCTCGTCCAAAAGTTCTAGTGTTAAACATATGCTCGCAGTATCACAGGATTACCTTTTTTATTTAAGGTAATCAATGCACGCGCGCACGCACGCACGCACGCACGCACGCACGCACGCACGCACGCACGCACGCACGCACGCACGCACGCACGCACACACACACACACACACACACACACACACACACACACACACACACACACACACACACACACACACAAATGTACCCCAGTCGGTCCTCCTGAAAGTTATCAGTCCAACACACAGTACTATAACAAAGATGTCCTACACACACTGGCTGATTAGTTCCACAAAGTTGGGTCTCTACTTTTGAAAAGAAAGTTGAAAGCTGGCAGAGCCAGCAGCTTCACAGTGTCTGGTTGCACCATGCCTCATGTGCATCAAACAGTCCCCAATCCTGCATTAATTTGGTACACCCTACACACTACCTGCCTCCTCTGTCTGGAGGCCTCCTTTTCACAGTAGAAGTACTGTGAAAAGAGTCCAAAATGAAACTGGAGCATACGTACTGTAGCAGAAATGTGTGAATGTGAAATTAATTAACGTCGGTATTTCACTCATGCAACTCCTATCAACTTACAACATATTGTCAGCGTAGGTGAATATGAAATGAGTCCAACCATGACAGTGTCACTCAGGAGATTCATTGAAGGCAATAGATCTCATTATTAGTGATGGGAGATTGATTGGCAACACATCGGTATTGGCCGATGAACAGATATATCGGTAATCAGTAGGCTATTGGTAAAATAATAAATAGGTTTTAGCAGATATTTTATTTTATAATAACTATGTTGAAAAATAAATAAAAAGCCTGAAAAAGCCTTTTGTCATGATGAATGCTGCAAATTATGCAGGGTTTTCTGGGGAAGCTTTCAAAAGAGTCAACAAGTTGGAACATTCAGAGTTTATAAGCCTTTTTTGGCAAAAAAATAAAAATAAATTGATTTTTTTTTTAAAATATTTTCTTAATACAGAATGACATCGGTTTATCGGTAGGCTACCACTCACTACAGACGGGTCTGATTTTTGTTAAATTAAGAAAAAAGACAACTAGCAAAGTTAGTCTTGGTAACCAATGTGCTATTTGTAAGGCTCTGACGTAGCCTACACGGTTTGTCCAATCAGTCCAGCTGGCTGTTTGAGGCGGATATTTCCAAATCAGTCTCGAGCGGTCACTTCAGTCATGGTTCAGTCACTTCAGTGACGTCTGGAAACGTTGATAACGGCGATGGAAAATACAAATAAAATATCAAGGTGGAGCGGAGGATTTAATAAAAAACGTTTCAACGTTTTCTTAAAAAAACAGCTGCGAGCGACCTCAGCGACGTGCTGTTGTGATTAGGCCGAGCGACGTGTTTACCATAAACGAGCCTAAATTGACATAAAAGTGAGTTTATTGGTTTTAAATTCCTTCAGACTTCAGACCCCTGATCGTCAAACATCTGAATGTTGATATGGAGGACTCAGGACGATGTTACAAAACAAATAATAGCTCTACGTACCCAGCTATAAGGTAAGACATTGTTTACTTTTCCATGCTGCGGTTTTACTTATTGGCTGCCGCTAAAAAACCCATTTCCCCACATTTTGTCGGCAATAGTGTAAACGTTAGTTCTTTAGTTGACATATAAACAACACGCCACTGCGTGGCGCTGTAGTGTTGTATTGGATTAGTGTCTGCCTGGTCTTGAGCAGTACGTGTTGTCGTTTATGTAATATGTGTTTATTAACCTAAAAAAATCACATCTGTGTGAAGTGAGGGGCGCTAATTATTAAAGTCTAACTCATGTTGATTGGGTGATGTAATGGTGATGTAAAACAAACAGTGACAAAACAATTTCAACAACAAATTCTCTTTATTGTTAATGGCATTTCATGTTTGTGTTAGGGACAAGATGAGTAGATTTTCCCTTCATTGTCAATGGCGTTTTTAAAACAAACATTGAACTAAATACAAAAATATAGGAGGGGCTAGCACCCCTCAAAAATAGGAGTTGATTACAATGCTGTGAAGGAACACATATTGCTGTAATGGGAAAACAATCCCAAACGGATAGTGTGCCTGTCTACTATGACAGGGGACATAACTCAGGACTTTACTCAATTTCATTAATCAACAGGCTCTGCAAAGCTTATGGGATGTGATCATGTCATGACAGCTGTTGCTATGATGATGAATTGCATTGGAGTAAAGGCCATGCTTGAGTTTTATGCGGTTTCTAAAGTCATGTTTGAACATGGGAAACTCCTTTCTTCTCCACACTGCAGCCAGTTAGGTGGCTAACAGGGATAAGGTACTAGGCTACAGTTAACCTTCAGAGTGAATCAAGGGAGGAGGAACCTGCACGTCTGCACTGCCTGTTTGAGTGTTTCCTGATGGATGTAACTACTGAGAATCTGACTCACTTGAACAGTTCATTGCTGCTGAGTGGAAACATTGTATGCCCAGGCACAAACACTAGGAAGGCTATAGTAGACCATTGGTTCTCAGACAAATCTGCCAGTGCAAAAACAATAAATATATTGGCAACAGTGATGGTATCCTTGGTTCTGTGGGCATGCCCGGATTAACAATGGAATTTAGAGGAGCTTAAGCTCCAGGGCCCGCACCTGTGCGAGAGACTATATTTCAAATTTGTACAGCTGTTGCTTCTGTCGGAACCGTATTCATAGTCACCGATTTCAATGTATTCCAACACAGGAGCCCCATTTTGGTCGTCCAACAGTTTCTTAAGCATTTGGTGGGAGGAGACTTAAAAATAGCAGATACAGCGTCGGAGAGCAGCAGCTATAGTGCTGGCTGAACTGGATGCGCAAATGCAAAAAGTGTCGTCCTTTGGTCCTTGATTGTGTTACTCGCACGCAAAGCGCACATGCATGGGGCCTTTTGATTTGGTGTAGTTCCAGCCAGGGCCCTCGGAGTAGCCTGGCTATCAGCTGCATCAGTGCCCATACCCGAGGCGGGGTTGGCAAAAGGGCCTTTCTGTGTGGAGTTTGCATGTTCTCCGTGTGTCCCCTAGGATAGGTACCCTCACAAAAAAACATGCAGTAATCCTGGTCTCTAAACTACCTCCCCTTGGCCAGTCGAGGAGCCTCATGAAGGGGAAAGGATCTGGTCGGAATAACGTGTTCCTTCCACGCGCTACGTCCGGCGAGGGAAATTCCCCCCTGTCAGGTGAAAAGAAGCAGCTTGGACTCCTCATGCATAGAAGCAGGCATGAGGTCAGTCCGCTGCCCCCCCAGGTTGGCAGAGGAAGTGTAGCGCCCAGGATTACATTAGATAATGGTGAAAAAACTGGGTTGCAAGAGTATAGACAAATTCAGAAACGGGTCTCATGGTCGCAGCTTAAGCATTTCCTGTAGGTGGAGGCGACATGACTGCGGCTGGCCCGGTGTGGGCTAGCCCCTCCCTCCCCTCATTGGTGCGAAACGGCGTAGTAAAAACGGAAGCGTGCGAAAAGGGGTAGTATAAACGGGGAAGTGTCTGTCTCAGACACTGCAGTGCGGTGTATTTGACATTCCGTTTCTCTCCAAAGTTGAATGTTGCCACCACTGTTGGAGCAGCCATAAACTACACAGGTTCATCGATGTTCTGGGCATCTTTATAAAGTTAGTGTTAGTAAAAAGCAGGTAAAGGAGTAAAGTTTGAGCAGACTAACATCAGTAACTTTTCCATTTACTGTAGTAGAAGAGGTGCGGGTTTACACCGCAGCTATGTCAGCTCCGCCTACAGGAAATACGTAAGCTGCGACCATGAGACCCGTTTCTGTGTCTTTTTCCACATTTTCCAGAAAAGAAATACAGAAAGAAAAAAATATGAAGGGCACTCACTCACACACGCACAGACACGTCGAAACGCACACACACAATGGAAAGAAGAAAAGACCGTCCAGTGTATTTACAGAGCAATTTCTCTCCATTTCAAAGCCTTATTGATCCTGGCTTGAGAGAGGAGGAGAGGATGTCTTGTGGAAAGAAAGCCCTGAAGCTTAGCCGTAGTGTTTTCCACTTTAGAGGAGATGTCCTCATGCAGGAAAGAGTGAAAATGTGACTGTTTGTCATGGAGTGAAGAGACCTGCTGCAGGTATAAACAGCCATCTGTCCCGACGTCCTACTGTCACTGCAAATGATGTATGGCAGTGATGTGTCATTTATATACTTCCATCCTACGATGGAGTATAAATCAGGCTTCATGCCTTGAAGCATTTACAGCAAAATATGTATTTTTCCTTCTCAGTTCAACTTGTAGCTTAATATTGTGGAGGGAGACTTAGAGCAGTGGTTCAGATTTTACGGGGGCCAGTTTCGAATTGCAGCCGTCTGTAGGTGCAGCCCTTTGAGAGCGGTTTTGAAGGAGTCAAGGGATTCACATGTCTTAATGACTGTTGGTAGGGCGTTCCAAATTTTGGTGGCATAGGAGCGAAAATAATATAGTCCCTTGTTTGTGCCGAATCTGGGTTGCACATGGTTTGTTGCACTCCCTCTGGTGTTGTGGGTGTGGACTTCGTTAACATTAAGAAAGTATTTAGACATGATACATGGGTATCTTGGTGGTGTATCGAATCTTGTGGACCGGACCCATTGCAAGATGCTGTACTCTGTACAACACACTGTTAACTCTGAAGACTGTACAGTACACTGACTCTCAGTGTTATATATTTGGTTCCTAAAGCTCAATCGTTTATGTGGGGACCTCCTGGAACCGTCTCAAGGATCTCAGGGGGTCCCCAGACTGGTTCTCAGTCTGAGAACCAGTGATTTTGCAGCGTACTTGATGAGACTGAAAAAATTCATATAAAACGTATTTATATTTAGAAGCACATTGTTTTAATATATAGGCTTCAATTAATCATTTTGCTGATAGGATCAGCTTGCGTTGTTGTTGCATTGCAGACTGTTCCAAGATGCAATGCATTTATTGCCATAGGCACAATTGTAATCTGTGAGTAGTATCAGGGGCACTGTTTTTTTACAATGTGGCTCTGCCGGAGGCTAGCCGTCTATAAGAGGTTCTGTCTGTCTGTCTGTCTGTCTGTCTGTCTGTCTGTCTGTCTGTCTGTCTGTCTGTCTGTCTGTCTGTCTGTCTGTCCTTTCTGTCTGGTGTCAATCTGTCTGTCCAGCTGGTGTCAGTTCTTGCTATGTACAACAACAACAACCAGTTTTAGGTGATAAGTTATCACCTACAACTGGAGTATGAATGCGCCTTATGTCCTCCTCTCCACCTCAACGCTAAGCGCCACTTAGTTTGCTGAGCAGTCAATCTGACCAGAGGCGGAAAAACCCGGTACCGGGCCGGGGGGGGTGACCGCACGATCGGGCCTCGCCGAACCTGACTCCCAAAGCATATATCGGCAGTGACGGTTGACTGATTGATGATGCACACGTTAATTGATAATGTACACATTACACATTAGGTGGAGTACTCTCATGGGGAAGTTATTGATTTCTCAATCTTTAATTCATAAGGGTCAATCATGAAGGCTGAGCCAGAGCAGAGATGGATAACTGGTGTTTAGAGGAAGAATAAATCACCATGCTCTTAATACATCCATACTGGATGATTTAGGGTGCGTTTAGGGTGCGTTCAGACCAGGACTGTTTCGTTTGTTTAAAAGGCACAATGGTTGGCTTATTCCTTTGGTCCGGCTCGTGTGAACGTGCATTCAAATTCTGGTGCGGATCAAACAAACGGACCATGGTCCGTTTGAAAATGCTGAACTCGATCCGTTTCCAAACGAGGACTAATCCGCATTGTGTGTTCATTGAAGGCCAATGTGGAAAATCACTATTGATATGACAGCTGATCTTTCTTCATGAGCTGCAATATAAACATTATCCATATACTAGTGTAGACTCTCTTCTTCTCCCTGTATGGGTATGCACTGCGGTCTGTCTGTGTCCAGTAGAAACTGCATTTTTGTGTGTGTGTGTGTGTGTGTGTGTGTGTGTGTGTGTGTGTGTGTGTGTGTGTGTGTGTGTGTGTGTGTGTGTGTGTGTGTGTGTGTGTGTGTGTGTGTGTGTGTGTGTGTGTGTGTGTGTGTGTGTGTGTGTGTGTGTGTGTGTGTGTGTGTGTGTGTGTGTGTGTGTGTGTGAAAAATATGCTCATACTGTTTTCACTGATAAAATACAAAAATGATTATGAACACAACACGCTTCTGTTGTAGTTGGCAGTGAAGTAATTTTCCATAGCCTATTGACGTGGCCTGTATGACCACGTGTAATTTGTTTACATTTTTAGTTTGTTTTACAAAGTCCTGTGTGAACACTCCAAATGCGAAATGTAACAATGTAAACAATTGGTCCCTGATCCAGACCTTTCAAGCAAACTTTGGGTGTGAAAGGCCCGTTAAGGCTCATACATAGTCTGGATTTTCGGTGGTGGGGTGACCACCGAACTACAACTAGATACAAGACCGATTAGTAGATTACATAAAAGGAAGCCATTCTAACTTCATTGGAAGCAATTTGGCAGCACAACAGCCCAAAATAACTAATGTCCATGAAACAAGCTTCTAGGCTTGCTCTACAATGGTTCAGTCCCTGTCTGAAACAAGCCTCTAGGTTTCCTCTGCAATGGTTCAGTCCTTGTCTGAAACATTGTAACTGGTTTCATTCTGTCAGCCATGGCTCTGCCCATTAGCAAAAACAAATGTGGATAAATAGGAAATATATTTCTCTATAGGCTATAGCTTATGCAATTTGTATTTCCATGTGGGGGGGGGGGTGCGACAGCTAGGTCGGGAGGTGGCCTCCTGGTGGCGCTATAATAGGCCAATGTGAAAAGGGTGCCATTTCTTCTTACGCCTTGGATGGCAATTGGATGATTTGAGACATTTTGTTCCAAAAATGTGTTTTGCAAAAATCCACCTGTTGGTGGTGCTATAACAGGTCAATGTGAAAAGGGTGGGATATATTCCTCAGCCTAGTAGGAAAGTATGTGAAAGATTTCACGTAAATTGCATCGACGGGTTATGGTGCCGGAGATTAGCTGTTCACACACCCTGTTCACACACGGACAGACGGACTCACACACACACGGACAAGACAAGTGCAAAACATACTCTATCCCCATGCCTTTGGCCTGGTGGAGACAATAATGTAGTTTGAATCGGTCACAATCCCTGCTGGGCAGTGCTAAGTCTGAGTAGTCTGAAGTGAAAGACATTCTTCAAAGGCGCTTTGAGGAGTTTGTGTTTGATTAGATGTCAGAAAAGAACAATGGAGGCAGGAAGAGAGATTGGTCAGAGAGCAACACAGAACACTGTTTGATCAGAACTCCAACTGGATGAGCTGACAGGAATATGTTCTAGATTGGATTTGTGGCACGCACGCACGCACGCACGCACGCACGCACGCACGCACGCACGCACGCACGCACGCACGCACACACACACACACACAAGCAGCAGCCACAGTGGGGGAGCACAAGCATCAGCTGTCACTCAAGGCGTCTGGTCCAGCACTCCTGTATATGTGAGGCGTAGTGTATAGTTACAGTACGGTAGACAGTGTACAGTATATGCATCGCTGCAGCCCCATACAACCCCTGCATGTTCTGTGTAGTGGACTGGGGAATCCTCCCCAGAGGATTCCATCCACACACGGTGTCACGTATGCATTATTGATGCCATGGTGCCGAGGTGCATGTTTTTTTTAACCCTGTATAGAAGATCCCATGCTGGCTCTAATGAAGCTGCCTGACTGTCCGCCTCACTCATCCTGGCTTATCAGCAAGGTGGACTGCAGTTATCTGCAGTTGCAGGAGGCAGGGATCATGGAATCACTCCAGTAATACTGTTGTATCGATTTTCACCAGCATGTTGTATCAGGTTGCATCTCCCTGCCATTTTTTGACTCTTGAGTCTTAACCATTTTGGTTCACTAGTTGTATTTAAACTCGTATAACCTTCTTAAGACTAGAACACTTGCTGGGTATATTCTACCCGATATAATAAATACTCTGAATTTCTCCCTTGGTTCACCCATTCTCATTCATGTGAGAATGGTCCCGTGATTGCATCAACTGTGCATGCCCATTGTGGGAGTATTTCTTTTTTTTTACCCTCTATCACTAACCAGGTGTGAAATTAACCTGCCTGTAGAAAAAACAAAACGAAACAAAAAAATAAACAGGGATGTGAGCAGAAAAACACACCCATGTACACATCTTGTTACCGGGGTGGACCGTATTTTTTCTCCAAATCACTGAATTCTCCTTTAACTATTCAATCTTGAAGATGTAGATAGTGAAAGCATGCTGCTGCATTCAGGCTATGCAGGAAATATCAGACCATAGTAAATAATCAGTAGAGGAGAATTTTGTTATCAACACCTATATCGCCAGTTAGTTCTGACTGTGTGTGTGTGCGTGCGTGCATGCATTATTAGTCAGTCGGATCCAGAACCAGCAGTGGACCTAATGAGCCAAAGTCCCCACACCTGTGCAATTTCCAGCCTCTGCCTTAGCCAATTGATTGCCATGGCAACCCCAGCCTAAGCTTCATTCAACAAAATCCCCACACACCTGCCATTTCCACTTCTCAACCACTCTGCACTCTTCTCACACACACACACACACACACACTGTAGCCTATATATGAGGATTTCGGGTGTGACAGTACAGTACAGTAGAGGGGCCCCCTGGGGACCCCCACACGGTAACTCTGTCATTTCTCAACCGTTTTGGACGCGGGGAAGCTCGCCGGAACCGGCCCGGCCCCCTGGGCGCGTCCCTGGGGGTCTGGATGTACCGGGGACCCCACATGGTAACTGTCATTTCTCAACCGTTTCGGGTGCGGGGTGGTTAAAATAGATCCACGGAACACATAACTCTGAAGTCTGAAGTAAGGGCAACACAGCATATCTTCACCAGAATAATAATAATATCTAGAAGCTCACACAGAGTAGTTTATTGCCAAGCCAGTTTATTGACAAGGATATGTTTCTGTCGCCGATCGTCGGAGATGACTGCAGCTCCACAAACAGCCACAAATACATGGATAATTACCACCTTAACAAAGGATCTAGTTTGTTTTGCACAGCTGAGACTTATTATTGTGGATTATGTTTTTATCAGCGCGAGAGCAGACAGCAGAGCGCTTCTGACAGATAGCACCAGGCTGCAGCTGCTGCACACGCCAGTGAAAGCACATGTTAGAACAGGTGTCTGGCTTCGGACCAGGCTCGGGTTGTAAAACTGCGGTATACCATAACGGGCCGGGCCGGGCCTGGGCTTAACTCCATGGACCCCATGGATATTTTGGGACCATGCAGGGCTCTACCACAAACCCACTCAGGAAGGTGACAGGACTTGACGGTGGTGCTGAACAACTTTAAAATATTTGTCTGACTTTTTCTGACCTTTTTATTAACAGAGTAAAAGCATAAATTATGGACAGACTAAAGTAGTACATATACGGTCTACAAATGTAACTTACGTGAATACGTGCATTACATAGTAAATGTACACAGTTACTTTCACCACTGCCATTAATCTGTACTTATGCTGGCTTAGTTACTACCAGTGTTGTAACTAACGCCCTTACATCACGTTACGTTACCTAACGGCGCTACATTTTGCAGTAACTTGTAACGGAGGCTTTACATTTCCATATTCCATAACGGCCTTATAGTTATTGTCCGAGCGTTACCCGCGTTATAGCGTTATTATGTCAACGTATGATCCAAGTGAAAAGTTTCCCCATACAGCGCCGTGAGTCTGTCATACAGGCTCTGTGCTGACTGCTGCTGAGAGAGCGCGCCGCTCTGTGTTGTACTGTGTTGACAGTTTCATTTGTGCTCTCATACAAGCCTCTGAGCCCACATGGCTACGCACCCTAACATGAACAAAGCATGTCGCAGAAGAGGTCATTGATTGGCTAACGTAGGGACAGATTTCAGGGTAAGCCAATCAGAGACAGTCTGACAGAGTAGGGCGGGTCTTTAGTATGGCTGTGGTAAACAGTTCTAAACTCAGACACACAAACCCTCGTAACGCATAAACAGAAAACGCCGGTTGAACGAACATTATTACCACACGCTACAATGGCAAATACGGAACGGATGACAGCGAGATCGTATGCTTTGTGGGTTGGAAATACAAGCATTATTTGAGTACTTGCGGGTCAAGGAAATGTTTTAACATGCCATGGCGTGTCCCCGCTGTGTGTGATTCGATTCACCGTACTGCCTTTATTATTACTGCTGCGTCCCTCCTGCGCAGCACAGTGCCTGGCGTTAGCCTTGCACACCGTTGCATGCAACCGGGGACCCGTGGCCACCTCCCCGGGCACAGTGATAGGGCTGCCCTCTCCCCCCCAGAAAAGCATTGAGGTGAAAATGCTAATTATGTGGCGGACAGAAAGCATTGTCCACAATGCAAATCTAAGAAAGCATCTTAAATTAGTCCATGAGCTAGGCTGCCTCACATCGCCAAAACAGACAAAGATCGATTTTAAATCGCCACAGAGGCATGTCACCAAGAGTCAACTTGACAAAATGATTGCCACTTGCCAGGTATGTTGTTGAGGAAATGCTTCCCCTCAACGGTGGAGTCTGTTCCTTTCAGAGCACTGGTCAGCAAAATACTATTGAAAGCAGGGCCAATGTGCAGAAATACATTTTCCAAATACCTGAACAGTGAATATTCTAAAATGGAAGATGAGCTCAAAAATACATTTGATGAATTAGAATATCTCTCTACCACTGCAAATAGGCCTATATGGACTAATTCTTTATTTGATTATTATTATTTTTTTTCATATTGCAAATTTGCACAGCACCATTTGTTTTGAAGGCAAGTTGAGGCTACAATGCCTGTCAAAATTTCTGAACATGTTTTATTGTTCCACTACATTTCATAATGTTAGGAGGGAGTTGTCTTTTCTCTTACTGTGCGGCAGAACTTTTAAATCGTTTTTTATATTATTATTTTTTAAAGTAAAGTAAAGTAACTTTTCAAGTTACTTTCATAAAGTAAAGTAAAGTAAAGTAACTTATCTAAAAAAAAGTTACTTTTTTAGATCAGTACCTATAACTATAACTCTTTACTTTTTAAAAGTAACTTGAACAACACTGGTTACTACTGCATCCCACTCTGTGTGTTGGATGTTTCACACCAGTAACATGTCTTCACGTCTCTTTTTGTAAAGTGGGATTTTCCAGAGCTGAAGTTGAAGAAGGATTCTGCCTCCACACTCCATGCTCCTAAATTATGCAACACTGTGTTAAATTAACAGTATTCTACTCAGCTATTTATTGTTTTCTGTAGGCCTTATTCTGCTGAGAAGTTAGTTTCACTGTTTTTTTATTGTATTAGTTTTGTGGCTCATATTGCATTCACAATACTATTTCAGTCAGACAACTCACAAATAGATTTACCAATATTTATTACAGAATGAGTAATGAGTGTGCATATGATATTTGACTTGGCGTTCGGCTCTGCTGGATTTTCTCCCTGCTCGGCACGATTAAGCACCAACATAAAACACTAAGAGCAGGGAGATAGATATAAAATAAAACCCCCCATGGGGAGCTTAAATAGCAGAGCCCACCGGTGGTGCTGGGGTGGAGGTGGGAGAAAACATCACATACAACCAGGAACCATATGTGCAGAGGAAGGCAGGAAGAGCATGCAGTATATTGAGCTTAAGTAGCCCGCCCAATTGGTCAGCTGACTGCCGCATCGGCGAATTACGTGTGGGACTTGCACACACTTATACGCCCACATAGTAATGCAGCATGTTAACCCTTTGAGTATAGTATGCACCTTGAGCATGGCATGAACCCCCTCGAGTATGTCTGACTGAACTAACTCTGCAAGCTACGTCTCATTTGTTTGGTACCTTGGCTTGACTCTTATTAAACCCACAAATAAGATCCATGATCTATGCAAGTTTATCTTTATAAATCAATATGTGGCTGACATCCTTTGAATTACATAAAAAAAGTCAAGAATAAGATAAAAAAAACAAAAACTCATTAATTTTGTAGTTCAATGAAAACTACAAACTGTAGTTGTGAAGTTGCCGGAACGGCCAAGGCTCCAAGAACAGTCAGAAATTGTAGTTAAGGGCTTTTATTTTCCCCAAACTCCTCCACCAAAAGTCCAGACAATTGTTCAGTGCAACACTAGTTTAAAACATTAGTCCTTGCATGTTATAGAAAGCAGTTTGATGCATATGTATATACATATATAGGGCACGGGTTGCCCTGTGACATTAGTGTTTTAGATTATTTATTAAAATGCACAGCAGCAGTTTTGAGACGAACACATAAGCTAAACCAAAACGCTGTTTAGGAGGAGAATAGATGTCACTGAATCTAATTATCCCTCACATTACTGGCTCTTTAGGTGGCAAATTGCAGTCTGGTGGGAGAAGCTTTCAAATTCATTGATTTCTCAGTGAAATCAGTTGTACACATTATTATGAAAACAAATGATGCAGTTTTCAATGAACCCCAAAGTTCTATCACCTCACCCAGGCACAGCTAACGTGGCCTGCAGCACGGTTTCAGACAACCGCATATTCTGTTGTACATCAAATAGGGAACAGTGGTCGTAGCAAGCTCATGCATGTGAGCTTGTTTGCCTATTTACACAACTATTCTATTATTCACAGCATGATTTTCTGTTGTTGATGAATGTTCTCCTTTTATGACATCCCCTGAATATGGATGCTGCTAGTAGTGTTTTCATGTGGTTCAGAATAAGAACTACTGAGTGGATTTGTGTAGAATTTGCTGTGTATCTTCATGAACCCAAGACATTTGATGGACATGCATCACATTGGCTCTAGTGCCATCCTCAGACCAACATATCAACCATACACACAATATATCTAAAAATCACTATAGGTTAATCCTGTAATCTGCGTGACCCTGTGACCTCTAGTGCCTCCTTCAGTGAATTCCCCCCTCAATTGTTTAAATAAAAATTGTAATAATAAATAATAATACAATTGTGTTTCTTACAGTATGTATGGCAGATCTGTTTAAGGATGACGGTGCCACTAGTGGAGTGTTTCTATTTCAACGCAGGTGGACTGGCAGCCTGAGGAGTACTGTTGAAACTAGGAGGACTGTATAGGCTGATTAGGTAGGATGTTGGTGCCGCCTCGGCGTGTCAGTAAGAACACTGGGAGAACTGGGTACTGTAGCTTTGCTTTACTTGCATGAGGTAGTAAACAGATGTGTGATATGTGCATAAACAAAACAGATAGAAAATGATGACCATCAAATTGTTACATGTATGCACTACACAGTACACACACACACACACACACACACACACACACACACACACACACACACACACACACACACACACACATTCATGAAGAAAAACAATATGTTCTCATCATTCTCAATCCAACTAAAAGCAAATGTGCTCTGAGAAGCATCTGAGCTACTGCTACGCAGGAAAGCAATTACCACTCCTGCCAGCTTCTATCAACACTTAATCATTAATGTAATGTATTGCATGTATGCTAGCATAGCCCTGAAACCCTAATAAACTCTGGGCCTTCTGTTGTTCTCTCCTGGTTGAGATTAGATTACACTTTTTCTTGCTTTTCTTTTAATGTGCATGTTGTGTTGCATCACAACATTACATGTTTACTTAATTCTATTCTGCCGATTGGGGGTCTGAAGTGAAAAGGTTTCATTGAATTTGTTCCAGCACAGACCACAGGCTTTACCTCCAGAGCTGTTTATGAGACATTCAATCATATTTGAGCACTAGCATGAAGAATTTCTCTTCCATAACCTGCTCACTGCCTCGAAATCCATCCCTGCCGCTTCATCAAAACAAACAGAAGGGACGTTTCCTTAGCGTCTTGAGCCCTTCATACTTCTTTGTACATGAAATAGCCTAGCAGATCTACAAGCTCACATCATCATCATTTTTCGACCGCGGTCGAGATCATGGATTTTACAATGCCACGCCAGACTTTCCTTCATTGCCATCCCCAGTTCCTGCTTACTGATGCATGTGTCCCTAGCGATGACATCAGGGAACGACAGTTTTCTACCTCTGGTCTGCTTTGAGGCAGGACTTCAGAGAAGAAGGGACGATTTAACCTCATTGTCAGCTCTGTAGCAGTGGCCGGCAAACTGTGTTCTTCTGGATCGGACTAGTGAAGAAACACGGGGAAGGTTGCCGTATATTAGATTAGTCGTTGGGTGGCTCTTCCAAGACAGATTTTGCGCTCTCATTAGAAGGTGGGTGTAAGTGCCATCTAACCGTTTCTCTAGTTTCTTTGAAAGTGTCCATGTATCAGAGTCATAGAGTAGAATCGGCTCAACGGTCGTCCTAAATATTTTTACTTTTAACATCTTACTAAGCTGGGATGACCAGATCTTATGCATGTCATTGCAGGCTGACCAGGCCATACCCTTCCCAGTGTTAATCTTTTCAGCATATTTTGATTTAGTCTTTTGAATAACACATATAGTCTTTAGTCTTTAGTCTTTAGTCTTTAGTCCAATTTAGTCTTCTGAAATTATTTTTTGTTAGTCTAGTCTTAGTAATATCGAAATATCAAAATATTTTAGTCTTAGTATTTTAGTCTTTGTGGTTTATATAGTCTTTTAGTCTTAGTCTTTAGGTATTTTAGTCTTAGTCAAATACAGGTTAGGTTTGAATATGCAATACAGACACAGATTTATAGGTTTAATATGAAACATATCTCATTTTATTTTTAAGTGGTGCAACCACTTCATTAAGGAGCTATGTGTCTGTCCCTGGCTGGGTCCCTGGCTCGGTCCCTGGCTCGGTCTTTCCGAGCACGAAAATAGCGTTTGGTTTGTTTTCACAACCAAGTATCACTGTCACTGTTGCGCAGCCTCACACACACACACACACTCACTCACACACACACACACACACACACACACACACACACACACACACACACACACAGACACACACAGACACACACACACACACACACAGACACAGACACACACACACACACACACACACACACACACACACTGTAGCGTATATATGATGATTTCAGGTGTGACAGTACAGTACAGTAGAGGGGCCCCCTGGGGACCCCCACACGGTAACTCTGTCATTTCTCAACCGTTTCGGGCGCGGGGTGGTTAAAATAGATCCACGGAACACATAACTCTGAAGTCTGAACAAGTGAAAAAGTTATCGTCTTCTACTGTGCAAAATCAAAAAGAAAAAATGCAATTCTCAGAAGAATAAACAAAACACCATCTTGGCCGTAATCCCGTTGCACATTGTACCTAGCTACTGTAGTACAATATCTCTGTTAGTAAAACTGCTAGGGCTAGGCTACAATGCCTAGTGTGTAGTAGTACAAAATCTCTGCTCTTAGCATCGAGACATAAATATAGTATTCAATATCAGAAACAAAACAATGCTATGGTGAGCATCCGACTGACACTGTCTGCTACTCTGCGAACATCATGAACAAAATCAATACGTTTTGAAAAGAACATAAGTGGAGTGCCATTCTCAAATGTAAACACACAGTACACACACACACACACACACACACACACACACACACACACACACACACACACACACACACACACACGTGTATATATATATATATATATATAGATAGGCTGTAATGCCATTGCACACACAGATTGAAAAATACTCCTGTACTTATGTTCAATAAATTCAACCAAAAGTCTTAGTCTTATGATTTAGTTTGAAAACGCACATTTAGTCTTTAGTCCCATTTAGTCTTCTGAAATTATTTGTTGTTAGTCTAGTCTTAGTCGACGAAATATCAAAAACCTTGTCTTTAGTCTTAGTCGACAAAATTAACACTGACCCTTCCTAGTTTGAAAGTCCTTTTGGGAAGAAGAATATATATGAACCCAAATACTTGTAGTCATCAACCTGTCATCAAGCTCACACCACACATCACATATTAGTGGCTGCACTACCACTACTCTTCATGATGTATATAAGTGGTAAATACATTCATGGCCACAGCATTTCATACAGTAGCCTACAGTACAGCCACTTGAGTGTTTCTGCTCTCAGCCTCAGGAAATAGAATATGCTCCATGTATTTTACTGATGAATCTATACTGTATAGAAGACGACCGTAATGACTTGGTATCTACAAATGTTAGCTTAGTTTCTCAAAATTAGAAGCTGTCTTTATATCGAAAAAAATAGATATTGAGTCATTATTTTGAGTAACCAAGTCATTATTTCAAGACATTTTTACAGAAATATATATGCTACCATACTGTAGCTATACATACAGTAGATACAATGACAGTGATTATATTTAAATACATTCATGCATACAGTACAACACACCTGCATGTTGAGTGTGCAGGCTCTCTCACAGGAGGACAACATGAAATATTGAAGAACACAGTGACTCTTTTTTTTTTTAACTGGAACTGCAATGTGTGCTACAAGAATACAATATAGCACAATGTGGTTTGGTACAGTATAGTTAGTAGCATATTGTGCAATACAGTAGAGTGCAGTGTATTATGGTGAACATGCATTGAAAGTAGAGCTAGAGATGCAACAACTATAGGAGGCTAAGGGTTGAAGTCAGTGCATGCATTTACTGTACAACAGGCTAGTTAAAGGCTAGCACGTCAGCAGGTCGTGGCACGGTGAACTGCCACACATGTACTGTACAGTTTATCTATTAGCTTTAGTGAGTGACACCCCTGGGAGCTTATCTACTCATTTGTAATATGGGATGTCTGTATTACCGGGGTATCCTTACACATCCACAGTGACAATCATAAGACCGAATTGCTGAATGTCAAGTCTCCAGGTTTTCTGCAGAATATGTATGAGTACAGTATGACACTGATTTACTATGACACTGGCACATTATGAGTCCAACTAGTACTAGTACGTGGTTCTCAAATGTTTTATTTGCAAAGACCCCTATAACTGTGAGTGTGTACAGATTGAACCAAAATAGATCTTCTATTTTTGGTGAAGAGACTTTGTGTACTGTACATTGAAAAATAACGCACCAAGAACAGTGCAACTAATGTCTGTTTTAATAAGTCTGCCGTACTAAACGACACCCCTGGACTTACGTCACAACACCCACGTTGAGAAACCCTGGCTGGGATAGAGGAATAATAACAATGGAATGAATTCTAAATTGAGATCAGTTTAAAGTTATTATAGTACACTTTTACCAGTAGGTTAGTGTAATGTCTGCTTTGCATTTACTGAGTGTATACATCTGTACTGCTTTACTGTAAATGTGCTTTATAGTAGTCATTGTGTAAATAAGAACCCTCCAGTGGCGTCTTGTTAAATTCGTCTTGTTAAACTCGTTCTGCATGTCCCCTACATGTCCTATTATATGTCATATATCCTATATTACAATTGAAAACATGTGCCCAAAAGCACGCACAGGAACAAAAGGCACCAGCTACTACGTCACTGACACGCTGCAACACGCTGCAACACACACTGCAACAACACACTAACACGTCACACACTTACCCTCCGCGTCGTTGGTTCCCTATCTCCTCATGTCGCGCCGCACGGCCACAATCGACACCAGCCGCGTAAAAATTGTCATCGCACTGCCACTAAAGCCGGCTCCCGTCCACACTCGCAAACAATATCAATATCAATAATAAACACAAACACGCCACAAGCACCGACACCCCCGCCTAATTTGTTGCCACGTCTATGAAAACAAGCACAGAAAAAATGCCATTCAACACGCTACTTACACACACTACCACTCGCTTGCAATACGCGGACCTGGCAACACTACATTCTCTCTCCCATTTGCTCAGAGCCCACCACGTGACCCACACAGGGAGGGAGACGATTGCGTGATGCTTCTATGTACAGGATTCTATAGGTCACCACTTTTGGTGTGACACACATACGGCTTCTGTTTACTAATATGCGTTGTCAACACGTGCTGAGTTGACAAACATTGACCGACTTCGGAGAAGACTGATAGTTTCTCCTTTACTACTTAGGCTGTGGAAGTATTCACACTAGGCAACTTTTGCATTTATTGGCATTGCCAATTTGGGGAGCAAAGGAGGACGAGGAGGTGATCAAGCTCCACAACACCACATTGGTAGGTAGCCTCAAGGCTGCATTTATTTGCCTTCTTTTTCCTCTCGAGGCTGCATGGGATGATGTGAACCCCTCCAGCAGGCTAGGGAGCACCGCTCCGGTTAGCGGAAAATGACCGCGGGGTGCGGGTTGCCAGGTTTTTTTATAAGTAAAGTATTTACATTCAATTAAAACAACATATATATATAATACATTTTAATTTACGTCATATTTAGCGGCATTTCGACCTAATTTCTCTGTTCTTTGTCAATGGCAAATATTGAGACGTGTGGGGACTAAAGCTGTATATAGGAGGGCCCTCAAACACATTAGTTCATAACTTTTCATCGTGCTCCTAAAAAAAAAAGTGGCATTGACAATTTGGGGAGAAAAGGAGGACGAGGAGGTGATCAAGCTCCACAACACCACATTGGGAGGTAGCCTCAAGGCTGCATTTATTTGCCTTCTTTTTCCTCTCGAGGCTGCATGGGATGATGTGAACCCCTCCAGCAGGCTAGGGAGCACCGCTCCGGTTAGCGGAAAATGACCGCGGGGTGCGGGTTGCCAGGTTTTTTTATAAGTAAAGTATTTACATTCAATTAAAAAAACATATATATATAATACATTTAAATTTACGTCATATTTAGCGGCATTTCCACCTAATTTCTCTGTTCTTTGTCAATGGCAAATATTGAGACGTGTGGGGACTAAAGCTGTATATAGGAGGGCCCTCAAACACATTATTTCATAACTTTTCATCGTGCTCCTAAAAAAAAATGTGTGCTACTAGCCGCATTTACATACACAGTTAAAATAATAAGAAATTTGCGCCAACGACTGCGTCGACACCTGGCGTGGAACAAACGGGACGAACCGAGGCGCATATATGGATAACAACACTACACGCGCGCTGCAACACAAAACAGCTGCATACAACGCGTGTCACTGTGCACTTCTGTATCTGTGGACTTCTGTATCGCAACGCGGGCCAACGCAACTCTGGGATGAGCGGGCCGAAGGCCCGCGAAATTCTAGTATGTTACATGTACATTCTTAATGTGTTCTCCTGTCTCTTTAGATCCCACACATGATGAGGTGAGGAGCATTTTGCGAAGCCATGCATTTCCACGGCAGCTAATTGGTCGTAACTTCTCATTGGCGGACATAGTCGTTCCCTTGACCTTCAAACAGCGTGGTGAACGGAGGAGGTAACGACATCACTTCCTCGTGCGTGTGTGTGCGTGTGTGTGCGTGCATGCGCACATGGGGGGGGACTATACATTTGATGACTTAACATTGGGTGATTTGTATGAAACAAACACTTTATAGATTGAAAGAGGATAATATTCAAGCTTTCCCTGCAGCTGCAATGTTGGTGATTTTGACATTGTTTAATATAATTAGAGGGGACTTTTCTGTTTGGATGAATGGGCTGTCTATGGGAAGTGTCACCTAGGTATCACCTTGCTGGCAAGATGGCTGCGGTCTGAATATGGAGAATACCAATCTCCCCAGGGATATATGTTTTCCTGTGGCAGATTTGTCCGGTTTCCAGGCTAAGACATAACAGCTCCTACATTTCTGTGACAATTAAGTTAGTGTTTGGCTTTTGTTATACAGTAATTAAGTAGCCTTGAGAACCATCGGTTCCTGAACCATATGGCCCGTGCCGTGGGTTAGAAGCCTATCTCCTGTTTAGACCACACGGATATGGTTAATTTAAACTCCCGTCGTACGATGTTGTTTTGCACGTCAAAAATAGCCAATCTACAAGCTCACAACGCGTAGCATTGTGACGCATTGTGAGAAGTGCTTGTAGAAGTGCAAGTTTTGGGGGGGCATGTGACAAAGTATATATGATGTATTGTATTGCTGTAGGAGTAAGTGTTGTGTTTTATCAGAATGGAAGTGTGGTGTGATACTGCACCAAATGAAACTTTGGATCTGGACTTTTGAAACTGGATGTTGGACATAGTTTTAAACCTGCAGGGTTTGGTCTCCGTCTGTTTGACCTTCTACCTGTCTGCTGCTGTGTTTTCTGCACCAGAGGGTCGTTGAACAGGACAGTGATCAGTTCAGTACGCTTCAGCGGACAGCCCGATTACTTTGGCTGACTTTAACGGTTTAGGACACATTGTGGGGGAATCAGTGCTGTTATGTGGCGTCCAGATGCAATATTGCTGAAGTGCAGTCGGATAAAGTGTGGAACATGGATCAGCCCCTCCCAGAGTTTGCCATTCCAGGTGCCAGATTCATGGCCTGGCACAAATACAACTCTGCCCCAAAGTGGACCCAGAAGAGCGGAGCCGTCCTCAAATTAATCTGCTCAGCATTTCTTTAAACCTGCACAGGTTTCTGGAGGTCTGCCCGTGATAAACAGAGACCCCTGTCAAAGGTTTAATGATTTTCTAATAAAACAAAGCTCCATAGCTTAAAGCACCTGTCAAATCCACAGATGAGAGGAGTGTTTATGGCGCTGTCATGGCACTGCTACCATTGTACTGCAGACATGAGAGCTGAGGGCAGATATAATAAGCAGAGAGGTGGCAGTCTGCAAGCTGGTAATGACCAGTTGTATATATATTTAATTAATCAATAACCATACCTAAGTACAATTATAGGCTGCTGTAATTGTCATGGTCGTTTTAGTCACATCATTTGTAATAATAAGCAGTGGCGGAAAGTAATTCAGTACATTTACGCAAGTACTTCACTTTAATATTTGAGAACTCCAGTCCACTTTTATTTAAATAAAAGGTCAGGGTACTTCTACTGCTACTGTAAATGAACGTGCTAAGTGGTGTGGGGGTGGAGTCCATAGCCATCATTCTGCCATACTGGTCCCAGTGGAGCCCTTGACCTTACGGGCTCATACATACAGGATGCTCACACAATGAGCCACAGGCCAATATACCAGCCAGCCATTCCTCTCATCTCCCCATAGATAGAATGAGGCTCACATGCTGAGGATGCAAGATACTGAATGCTTCAATGCTATAGCCATTACATTATCCTTTCCTCATATTAACTGCATGCTATAGTATGTATGTCATGGATTTGACAATGACCACACTTTTCCACATGGCTGTCAGGGCCAGCTTACTGACCCTGTGCCATTAACCCTGTGAACTAATAATCTCGTACTACTGTATGCAACATAAAGTTTAACAAGATAAAATAAATAACATGCACTTTAAAACTGTTTTTAATATTTAATATCATATTGTCTATGTCCCTCAAATATATATCTAATGGTTTGATCCTCAATCACCACTCTGATATAACCAGTCCTTGTAATTTCTTTCTGGACTTTGAAATACCACAATGTCCTGAGGTTGTGGGGGCGCTGATATTCAAATTGTCCTAATGCGATATCCTATGGCGCCATATCCTGGGTCCTAGATGTAGCGATGGATGTGGGAAGGCCCGGCTGACTCCCCTGCTTTCAAGCTGCTGCCAACCATGCATCTCTGGAGATTGGAGATGTCCTCAGAAGTGTAATTGAGCATCTCTTGTGCCTTGTTGTAGTCTGCTCAAAGCACTGGTGGTTTTCTAGTGTTGTGCAGGATGTGCCAGTCACGCCTTTGTGCTTTCCTGGCGAGGGTGGCAGCCTCCTGTCGGAGGACGGCCGGTGCTATTCCCGCAAGGACTGGCAAGAGGGACACAGCAGCAGGCTTCAAGCAGAGAAAGAGAGATACTAGAATGTAAAAGACAGAGACAGAGACATTTTAACATTCTGCACAGCAAGTACACAACTCTGTACAAGAACAGACAAAAAGCACAGCCACTATCTCCACTCTGTACCGTTTGCATGTTTGCAATACAAATGAACCTGTGTGCTGGGGTTTCATAAACCACTTTCCTCCACCTTCTTCATGGTTACAGAGTGGGCTGAGGCAGAAGGTCAAGCAGATACTTAGCTCCCTGTCTAAATTCATAATGGTGAAGAGCAGCCCCAGGCTCACCATTATAATCCTAACGCTTTCACACATCTTCACCCCCATAATTGAAATGCAAGGCCACTTCCTTGCATCTAGGATCCATTTTAATGCATGCATGCTATCATACAAGAACGTCCAGCGTAAAATCTCTGGAGAAACGTCAGAGAAATGTGAGGAATGAAGGAAGTCTTCATCATTAATTAAACCGTATACTTTGTAGATATGCGTTCCTATGCGGATAACCTGTTAGGTCCTAATAGAAAACCGAGAGAATATAGGTTTCACCTGACAAAAAGCTATTTAAAATGTAGGCTTCGTCAACATACGTACACAGGTATTTCTTGTAAAATATTTCAAAGAGTGTCAACTGTAATTGTTATTTACAAGCTCACAAATACCGTGGCACATTGTGAGCTTGAAGATCAGAGCTCTACCGAAAGTATAAAACAGGCAAGTGGTTAAAATTAAATTATGTTTTGTAATAGTAATATAAATCTGCAAAGTTAACTTACGGGTGTAAATTATTTGTATTGTATTATAAACACAATATTTGCCACTGAGATGTAGGGGAGTATGCGTCTAAAGTATTTAAAAATGGACATATACTCAAGTAGTTCAGAACTTCCCTCTGAGTTGATAATACAGTATTGCTGCCATCTTGTGGATTAAAGGAGGAGTTCATCCAAAACATGACTTATTTTCTGTGTCACACACCCCATGAAGGCAATAACCATAAAAAAACAACGTGAAAAAGAATGGTGATAATACCGTGGATCATGGATACTGCTTGACCAGGAATCGTGACATGTTTTTTCATATCGCCCTGCACCCCTACCTTGAATTCATGGATATTTTTTTAGGGGTGTACGATTCTGACCGATATCCGATCTCCGATTATTTGCAGGGTCATATCTGCCGGTACCGATTCTGACCGATTCCGATATTATACAGAGAACCACAATGGAAACAAGCCTAGGCCCTAGGTGCTTGGCCTAAAACCTGTTAAAGTATATCAATCAATAAATAGCATATACTCTTTTCTGTTTTCACAACTGAATGACTAAAGTATGAGATTAGTACAGAAATTAAATATAGATTTATTTTTATTTTTTCATTGTTTTTGCTGGTGAAAACCGATTAAATAATCTGTATTATTTTGAGACCATTCCGATACCGATATGGCATTTTTATGGCCGATATGGCCCATTAAAGCCAATAATTTGATGAACATCAGAGTGTCCAGCCAGGAGCCAGTAGGAGACTCCAATGACCTGCGTTTGAGTCAACACATTAGTGGCTTAAGCTGCGTTCAGACCTGAATATATATTCGCCTTGGTTCGTCCCATTTGTGCTGCGCCAGCCGTTTGCGCAACTTCTCGTCTTTGCATTGACTTTGTATGTAATTTAACCGCGCTGCTCTAACCATCCAAGTCTGAACACAACTTTTAGTAATGCGACAAAAAACAAAACACTTTGTCACTCACTTTGCCACTCGATTTGCCACTCAATCTATTGATATTTTTTGGGATGAACTACTCCTTTAATCTTCTCCTGTTCTGTATGGACATATCTAAATGACATCATACATCATTATGTGTGAGTTAAACTAAATGACATCATACATCATTATGTGTGAGTTAAACTAAATGACATCATACAGTACATCATTATAATTTATGTGTGAGTTAAACTAAATGACATCATACATGATGTGTGAGTTAAACTAAATTACATCATACATCATTATGTGTGAGTTAAACTAAATTACATCATACATCATTATGTGTGAGTTAAACTAAATTACATCATGTCAGGAGCTCTCTCTCTCGCTCTCTCTGCCTTCACAATCAAAGATGTATAAAGTTCTCTATGCATCTAAATGTAGATGCATCTCTATGCATCTACTTTATATATCCATGGTGGACATTAGAGTATTCAAGTAAATGCACTTCATTACTGTCCAACTATATAGAGTAAAAGTCAGACAGCGTACTCACCAGAGCCAGTAGGGGGCAGTCAAATCCCATAATATAATCCATAGCTGTCCAGAAGCCAGTGCTTCTCAAACATTTTTAAGGACCCCCAGATCAATATGTATTTGGCCGCCAACTGAAATAGTTTGTGCCAGTTAACCACTTGAGGTTATTTTTATTTGTGATTTTAAAAGAGAGATTGCAGGCCATCAAAGTATCTGTATCTGTAGATATATCTGCAAGACAAGCAACAGCAACAATTTCCAAATTCAATGTTACATTCAGTATGGCGGCTGGCCCAACTGGCCCAACTGGCCCAACTGGCCCAACGGGGGCTCGAACAAAAGAGATCAGCTAAATATAAGGAGGAAGTCTGCACACCGTTCTGATTGCTCCCAAAATAATTTATTACCAAATAGTGGTAAAAAACATGTCGGCCTATATGTGGCCTTCGTCAGGTATACTGAATAGGCTAATTCAGAATAGGCTATAATTAATAATAAGCCAGATCGAATCAGCCGTTGGCAAAAGTTCTGGCTTATTAGCCAGGCTAATACTGAATAGCAGTGCATACGACAGGTAGCCTATACTATATAAAGGCATTTCCCATTTCAACCACTCTCTTGATGAATGGAGATGGGTTGTTTTTCACCTGGTGCCAGCCTCTCTAATCTGGACACAAAAGAGGAATATTGCAGGGAAAAGTCAACAGGGAAAAAAAACATGCGTTGGTCCGACATGCATTGAGCCGTGCTTGCGGTTAGAGTTAGGTTAGGGTTTTGGGTAGGGTGTCCGTCTAATGACGGACCAATATGTCGGAACTAAAGCCTGTACTGCCTAAAACTCCATAGCTCTCACCAGTGCCCCCTACAAGACTCTATTGCGGCTCATGAGTCTCAATCTGGCTTGAAGTTTGATTTGGAGGCTGGGGCTTGTGTAGAATAATAAGTCCAAATGAACACTTAAGTCACTGGTTCCATATGAGAGTGAGAGAGAGAGAGAGAGAGAGAGAGAGAGACATTTTGCCCATAAGGGATGCCATGTGTGCCCCCCCCCCCCCCCTCTCTCTCTCTCTCTCCAGAAAGTCACCACGTTCCAGCTTCATTCAACTGCCCGGTCCAGTCACACGGCAGAACGGGGGCCTGATTACAGGGCAATCATTTGAACGGTGGGGATGACATCACTGGCCATAAATTGTCTAACTCCATTTGGCTCGCAGAGCGGCAGCTGTGTGGTTCTGCTCAATGATGACAGGCTGGGTAAATGACACTGGCCGGTACCGCCCTTTAAAAATGGTCTCTTTGGTGAAATCTCTGGTGAAAATGTTGGGCGATGGAGCGTGCCATTTCTAACCGACCGTGCATGGGGGACAGTTAAGGTCATCACGCCCCAGGAGCGACACAAGTGAACAAAGCGTCAAAAGGTTGATTCAATTCAATTGTATTTGTATGCAAAACATTGTCTTCATTTCTTTTGATGAATTGAAAATTGAGGACCCTGACCCTGTTGACACAGGAGCTAGTGTTGCCTGCAGGCGCCGGTGCTTTCAAGAGCAGAACCCTTTCGAGCTTGTGGATCTGCTGCTTTTGATGCCTTTGTGTGACGCTGTAGTATGATCATTGATCAAAGGGCATTCATTACGAAAATAAAAAAAGTTCAAATTTGGAGATATGTGACAATTTTATTATTTTTCTCACATACTTCTGCACACCCGTCAAACCCTGCTGTATAGTAGAGGGTTCAAGCAGATGTGTAAAGTAACTAATTACATTTACTCAAGTACTGTACTTACCGGTAAGTGCATTTTCTTTCACACATTTGTACCGTACTTGCGTATTTTCTATACTTTTATTTCTACTCCACTATAACTCAGATCCAAATGTTGTACTTTTACCATGCACTACAATTATTTGAAAACTTTAGTTACTTGTAGATTTTGATTATTCTTAGCTATTAGCCATTTGAAAATCTACAACACATTGAAAGCTTGTAGATCTGCTATTTTCAAAAGATTTTTATATAATTTATTTGAAAACTTGAAATGGGAAAAAATCAGTATTTTTACTTTTGATACTTTAAGTATATTTTGATGCCAATACTTTTACTCATGTATTATGTATTATTACAGAGTATTTCTGCGTGGCAGTATTGATACTTTTATTGATACTTTTACTTAAGTCAAACACATGAGTACTTTTTTCCACCACTGCGTTTAAGTGGTTAAACTAACTGTGGGTTCTTATGCCGTGCTCTTTTGTCGTGACTCACACAGTCCAGCTGTTGCATCCAGCATTGTTTTGTTTATCTGGCTGGCTTTTGTGGCCATGAGATCCCCACCGTTTCTATTCCCATATACGCTAAGGTTTTCTATACTTAAAAAAGAAAAAGTGTCAATTATACATCCACACTTTCCGCTTGGCATGAACTCTTCACCTCTGGTCGTTTGGTTTACGGGTCGTTAAGCTCAAATGCATCATTGTCTCCTCCTTCACCGCACGTTCGACTTCTCCTCTTTGTCCTCTCCCTCTGTCCCCATCCCTTCCCCATCCCTCCATCTCTGTCTCCCCATCCCTTCCCCATCCTCCATCTCTGTCTCCCCATCCCTCAATCTCTGTCTCCCCATCCCTTCCCCACCCCTCCATCTCTGTCTCCCCATCCCTCCATCTCTGTCTCCCCATCCCTTCCCCATTCCTCCATCTCTGTCTCCCCATCCCTTCCCCATCCCTCCATCTGTCTCCCCATCTGTCTCCCCATCCCCCATCTGTCTCCCCATCTGTCTCCCCATCCCTCCATCTGTCTCCCCACACCTCCATCTATCTGTCTCCCCATCCCTTCCCCACCCCTCCATCTCTCTGTCTCCCCATCCCTTCCCCATCCCTCCATCTATCTGTCTCCCCATCCCTCCATCTCTGTCTCCCCATCCCTTCCCCATCCATCCATCTCTGTCTCCCCATCCCTCCATCTCTGTCTCCCCATCCCTTCCCCATCCCTCCATCTCTGTCTCCCCATCCCTTCCCCATCCCTCCATCTATGTCTCCCCATCCCGCCATCTCTGTCTCCCCATCCCTTCCCCATCCCTCCATCTCTGTCTCCCCATCCCTTCCCCACCCCTCCATCTCTCTGTCTCCCCATCCCTTCCCCATCCCTACATCTCTGTCTCCCCATCCCTTCCCCACTCCTCCATCTCTGTCTCCCCATCCCTTCCCCTTCCCTCCATCTCTGTCTCCCCCTCCCTCCATCTCTCTGTCTCCCCATCCCTTCCCCATCCCTACATCTCTGTCTCCCCATCCCTTCCCCACTCCTCCATCTCTGTCTCCCCATCCCTTCCCCATCCCTCCATCTCTGTCTCCCCATCCCTTCCCCATCCCTCCATCTGTGTCTCCCCATCCCTTCCCCATCCCTCCATCTCTGTCTCCCCATCCCTTCCTCATCCCTCCATCTCTGTCTCCCCATCCCTCCATCTCTGTCTCCCCATCCCGCCATCTCTGTCTCCCCATCCCTTCCCCATCCCTCCATCTGTCTCCCCATCCCGCCATCTCTGTCTTCCCCATCCCTTCCCCACCCTTCCATCTCTGTCTCCCCATCCCTCCATCTGTGTCTCCCCATCCCTTCCCCATCCCTCCATCTCTGTCTCCCCATCCCTTCCTCATCCCTCCATCTCTGTCTCCCCATCCCTCCATCTCTGTCTCCCCATCCCTTCCTCATCCCTCCATCTCTGTCTCCCCATCCCTCCATCTTTGTCTCCCCATCCCGCCATCTCTGTCTCCCCCATCCCTTCACCACCCCTCCATCTCTCTGTCTCCCCATCCCTGTCCCACATGCCTCCCAGTGGCGTTCTGTATTAAATACAATTTTGAGGTAGTTTTTCTTATTTATGTGTTTGATTGTTTCTTTGGTGGTTTGTTTGTTTATTTTTGAGTGGTGTAAACCACTCCTACAACTGGCTTTGTTAGTTTACGTGTCTGTCTGTCTGTCTGTCTGTGCTCAAAAAATGAGCATGGTTGATGCTGATTGGTTGATGATGATTTCATTACGTCAGACATTACGTCAGACCACAGCTGATCAGGCTATATAATACCTTACACCACTCAGTTCACACGGGTGTGATTTTTTTGTTTATTTGTTTGTTTGTTTATTGAAGTATTTCAAATTTGCAATAATTTTACTTCTACGCCATTACAGAGGCATCACAGAGGCAAATATTGTATTTTACTCCACTACGATTTGAAAACTTAGTTACTTTGTAGATCTTGATTATTATTACAAAACATAAAGTAACTATACTATTCTAAATCTACAAAGTAACTTGCGACAAACATTTTCAAATAATTGTAGCAGAGTAAAAGTACAATATTTGCCCTTGAGATGTAATGGAGTAGAAGTAAAAAGGTATAGCCTACAATATACACAATATTACTCCCACACAACTCTCTCCTCCTCTGCTGTATCCACAGAGCAGCCACAACCACAGGCCACTACTACAGCTACACACAAAGACACAAACACACCACTTGGCAAGGCAGTGGTGGGAGAAGTAAAATTGTTGTATACAATTTTTACTTGTAAAGATTGTATACCACAATGCAGAAATACTGTTACAAGTACAAGTCTGGCATTCAAAATTTACTTTGGTAATAGTACAAAAGTATTGGCATAAAAATATACTAGTAGCCTAACAAAAGCCAAAGTACTCATTATGCAGAATGTCTCATTACAAGTTTTCAAAATATATAAAAATAGCAGATACAACCTAGCCAAAATGTATATAAAGCTTAAGTTGTTGATGTATGTTTAGTAATAATATTCTAAATCTAAAAAGTAACTAGTTACAGAAATGTGCAAACAATTGTAGTGGTCAACGATGTAGTGGACTAGAAGTAAATAGTAAATATAATATACATACTTCTATAATTTCTATAGAAATTTACCTCAAGTAAATACCTCAAAATTGTACTTAAGTACAATATGTGAGTAATGTGGCAGTGGGTCAGCATGGTTGATATAAATACAAAAAATACAAAATAAACTGGTTAACTGAAATATAAATACAAAGGAGGCATTACAAAAGAATCACAACTAACTGAAACTGTATTGTGTATAAATAGCTAAAATGTCATTAGTTTTAGTCTTTGTCAAAAATAATTTACATTTTTAAAACTAGCTAAATCCAAATTAAATTTAAAAACATGTAGTCAAAATGAAGTTACAAATAAAAACAAATGGAAAAATTTAAAACTATACTAACCATACTATACTACAGATAAACAGCAACTTGGCAAGTCGGTGGTTCAAAACCTGTGCGATGCTCATGGGCCTGCGTGGGCTCCAGCAGGAATTCAAGAGACGGGACAGAATGCAGTGTTATTGCTACCTAGCCCAAACACTTAATTACATATGGTCACTGATGTGGACTCTGTTCTGTCTGTGAAACAGACTCTGTGGTTCTTTGCAAGGTGCCTATTTGACCTCCTGCCTTCACTTCCCTTCGCACTGCTCCCCGACACTGCTGCAAGAAGTAAGACTTCCTCTGTTTGTTTGTTGGTTTTTACTTAACCCATTAAGACCTGAGGGCGATTCTACAAATATCTTCTGAATCCTTACAGTTTTCTTGAAAAAGGAGCGCTGGCACTTTGGCATGGGGGGGTCCGATCAACATATGGAATGAATTCTGTACTGGCCATATATGGAGTGTGTCTTGAGTGTACAGGGTGTGATGTGGTCAGATCAACATATGGAATGCAGGTCAGCTCCATATATGGAGATCTAAGGGTGGCATCGGGGGCAATGTCTTGAGTGTACAGGGTTTGATGAGGGCCCTGGTAGGGCCGGGCCTTCATTTACGGGCCTGTTGAGAACTGTAGTTTTCGCCGGGTGCGGCTGCACTAATAACTTTGGGGCAGGCCCATCTAGAGTTTAAATGGACAGGTATCAGTCAAAACGTAGACATCGAAGAGGAAGGATGGATGGGGAAGGATCAACATATGGAATGTCAGAACAGGTCAGCTCCATCTATGGAGATCTAAGGGTTTGAGGTTTGAGGTCAGATGTAGAGTTTCTGGCCAATATTGATGGCATCAGGGATCTCCATATGGGCATTCCCAAAACCAAAAATAAGGGCATATTTGCTTGCAACATGTTTTCCCCGACCCACTGTTTGGGAAACGTGGTGCGCTACTGTACATCACTGGTGACTGACACGTGCAGTACTGGGACTCGGAGCCCATGCAGCGTTGAGGACATTCACAGGGAAAAGGAGGCCCTTCCAGTGGAAAGGGAAGAAAAGGCTACTTGATCACTCAGTCTTCATGTCAGCGTTGCCCTCGGCCATTTGAGTGTCAGAGGCATTTAGTGAAGAGCGGCAGTCTTCTCTCCACGCCGTGCAATGGCCTCCTTATGCACCTCGCCTGTGGTGGAAAATAACTAAGTATATTTACTTAAGTACTGTACTATTTTGTGGTAGGCTACTTTTATTTCCGTATTTATTTCCGATTATTTCCAATACTTGTACTTCTACTTCTAACTTTGTAGATTTTGATTATTATTGCAAAACCACTTCAGACCTATAGAAATTTGAAAATTGCCGATGTACAACCTCACAATGTGTCGTTCTCTGACACATTGTGAGCTTGTAGATCTGCTATTTTCAAAGGATTTGAAAACTTGTATAGATTCCTGACTTTTACTTGTAACGGGCTATTTTTTACATCGCAGTATTGTTAGTGATTAGTCAGACTCAGATGTGATTAGTAAAAAAAAAAAGAAAAGGTACTTGTTCCATTCCTGCTCCTTGCTCGCTCACACGGCCTTCAGCACCACAGGGCTGTAGCGGTCGTGCCAGTCTAAAAATATGCCCCACATTTTGTAGATTCTCTAAGTGTTGGAACAGTGAGCCACACACAGCCTCTGTTTGTGTGTTTTTCTTTTCTTTTCTATTCTTTTTTTTCCTTCTTTTTTTCCCGAAAACTTTGACAACTGGCCAGGGAGTTTAAACGGGAGTTTAGAAGTACACTGTCAAACTACTTCTCGAGTGAAAGAGGGAGAAAGACGCCCATGGGCTCAACACAAGAGGAGATCCCTTGGCCTAGTTCCCCCGAGATTTGGCTCAAACATACCACTCTGCCACCAAAGTCATTTCACTTTAAAAGTCTCAATTTAAAGTGCCATTAAAAGTTTCAATTCCCCATCCACTTTTAAAACGGATCTAAAAGGGAACCATGCTCTAGGAATTACGATATTGTTGATTGATTTAGCTAGCAATTTCTTTTAAATAATTGGATAAGATTTTAATCCCAGGCTACTTTCAAGCCTGGCTAATCACCCCCCCCCCCCCCCCTGTCTGTCTGTCAGTCTGTCTGTCTGTCTGTCTGTGAGACTGAGAGCTGGTAAATATTTCACACGGCTTGCGTGGAGCCCAGGGCTGCATGGAGAGCTGTGTCACTGACTGTGCTAAATGCTGATCCCTACTTGCATTGATTTCCAGCGCCACAAATCCAGTCTTCACTTCAGCAAGAATCGTGCAGCACAACTCCTACAATTCCAAGTGCTTTTCAGGGTGGGGGGCCTACCTATGATTATTTTGGGGGGCCTGAAAAGGTTGACAACAGCTGATCTATCTGTAGTCACAAAAGGAGAATTTAGATGAATGTAATCTTCAATTTCCATTCTTCAAAGCATTTAATAAGAACTTATTAAATTTAATATTTGTGCAAACTTACGTTTACACAAATATTAAATGGTTCTGCCTTTTTTTCCCTTTTTGTTTTCTTCCAGACCAACCAGACAGAAATGATCGGAATAAGTGTTTACATGCTGACATTTTCCTGTTGATATCAAAAGGTTTCCATCACTCCTCTCAACCAGAATGAAACATTCCATCTGATCAGACTGGATCAAAATATTCTCTTCTAATAGAGCATGCATACATGTTTAACCAAAGAAAAGTACGAACAAGCCCTTGTGAGTGACTAATAATACATACTACGTACGTACATTGGATCCATTGGAACACTGTAGGCTCTGTTTTCCATTTCCTGAAAAGGTAACCGTTTGGGACGATTTTCCAAGTGCAGTATCTGGCGATATGCTGTACAGTAAGGATCATGACGGGCTTTGTTCCAGCACACACACACACACACACACACACACACACCTCTCTATCAGCACGCCCAGACCACATCGTTCATCATCTCCTGAAACAAGCTTCTGAGACGTTGTCCCACTTTGAAATCCATTCTGCTTTCTGGGAATGGAAGAACTTGTGATTCCTAGAGCATAACTAAATGCATTTTAATATCTCTCACTCGTTTCCACAATCACTGTAATCACAACGAAAATATGATGGCATTACGGTACAATGCATGCATATTCAGTGCATGGAGCATACAAGTACTTCATTATTTAACCTCCATTAGAAATTGATTTTATATATCTAACAACTCCATCGATCATTTCTTTGAAGTTAAACAGTCCCTCGTGTGTGCTGCGCTGTCACTGCCAACCTTCACCGTTGGCCTGCAGAAGGTGTAGTGTTTGTAGTTTGTACCTTTCGAAAATGCGTGAAAAAGAATATGGAACTAAACAAATTTCCTTTTCGTTTGCCTATAATGACAAAATAAGAATATCATGGTTAAATTATAGTTCTTTAGGGTTAATAATTTGTACTGCTATTTGTACTGCTATAGTTAAAACACACACAATGTACCGCATGGACAATCACATGTATCGCTATAGTCCTTGGTGTGAACGACTCTTAACACTAACAGAGATTCATGGTATTCCCCAGATCCTCTGAACAACCAGTAGGAGTTTGACGGAGAAGCCAGTTCAAGCCATATGCAGCACTGCCGTGGGAGTTAAATGCGTCCAGACCTCCTCCATGGTGGTGGGTGAGTGTTTTCACGCACGCACACACACACACACACACACACACACACACACACACACACACACACACACACACACACACACACACGTAGTAGTTGTAGTTGGGGAAATAACCCAACTAAATGGAGGAGTGACATTTTCAACTACCCAGTGAATTCTCCAGATGAGCATTAATAATTAGTCTTGCAATATGCTGTTGCATGTGGATAATGTTTCCACAAATAAATAGCCTATAAAATGAAACAAATATATCTGGGTTTTGAAAACCTCAAGGGATGCGACTGTGACGTATATACCATGCGGCCACTTTATCTTGAGATTTACGATCCTAGCACTTAATATACTCTGATGGAGTATATTATAGTACATTGTGGGTTGTATATTGAGATGGCAGACAAAATCAAATATACGTATGGGACACTTTATTAGAACACAAAAAATGTCAGTAATCAACCAGTGAAATTACGGTATTTTATGATACCTCTCATAGGGATTGCATTGACAGCTGCAGTACACCGTTCTAACGGACCAGAAGTGGGGCCGCTGTCTCATTTGGGGCTGTGAAATTTGTATCTGTATAGGAGCATGTGCTCCAAGTTTGCAATACCAGATCTGTCCACTAGCTAATTTGTGCTTGGATGACTGTCAGAGTTTAATCACACAAGCATGATGTTGGCAGCTCCAAGGTTTACAAGTTACACCACTGGCAACAGACCGACTGTGGAAACAGAAGCAGTTTCATGGCCATGTCATATCCGTCATATGTCATATAATATCTCCATAATGTGACTCGATGCCAATTACTGTCTGACTGAAATTTCCCCTTTCATTTTCATGCGTGTGCTGAAATGGAAGCTGACACTTTATGTTTAGCCTTATATTAATCCAGGAAACCCGGGGCCAGGAAGTTTCCCTGTATAATAATTCTCATGCGTTGTGATGCAGTGCCAGAAACGAGACGCACGCACGCACAGACAGACAGACAGACAGACAGACAGACAGACAGACAGACAGACAGACAGACAGACAGACAGACAGACAGACAGACAGTAAAAATGATCATGGCTTTGAAGAAGAGGAATTACCTGAATATAACTGCAATCTCTCTCTCTCTCTCTCTCTGTCTCTCTCTCTCTCTCTCTCTCTCTCTCTCTCTCTCTCTCTCTCTCTCTCTCTGTGTCCCTCTAATATTTTCTCACTGAGCTGAGGCCTGACTTATCATCTTTACAGTTCTTTGTTAAATGTTGGCTGCCATGTTTTATTTTGTTTTGTTCACTGAACCATGTCCAATGAAGTAAAACGGGACAGCCTGTCCCTGTAGCTCTGTGTAACGCAAGTGAGTTTTCCTTTTATTGCTCTCCAAAGTACACACAGCACAGCGGTATGGTGTCAATCTGTTTAAACCATTCAGCATGAGGACGAATGGGGGAAACGCTATCACATTTGAGTTAAGTATAGGCTGAACTTGAACTTGAACATAAAGCGTAGAGAACTTTGCTAAGACCTTGATCAATTCATGTCACGAACGGCAGCACAGCAGTTAAGATACAGTTACAGATACAGCCAGGACAAAAAGAAGAAGAAAATGCTGCACATACAGGAGGGTATATCATCACGGGAGCACTGTGGCACAGTCGGTAGTGCTGTCGCCTCACAGCTACAAGGTTCTGGGTTCGATTCCCGCTGGGGACGTGTTCTCTCTTCTGCGTCATCAGTGCCCATGCAAGCATATACCCGAGGTGGGGTTAAATGGTAAATAGTGCATTTATACAGTATAGCGCCTTTATCCAAGGCGCTTTACTAGATGTGCATTACATTCACCCATTCACACACACATTCATACACCTATGGCGGCGGAAACCATGCAAGGCACCAACTAGCACATCAGGAGCAATTAGGGGTTCAGTGTCTTGCTCAAGGACACTTCGACACTAAGGGGCGATTCACACTATGGTCCCGGGTGCGCACTCGGGACCACTTGTCAGATGTTGTGGTAATGTGAATGATGCGTACCGTTCCCGGGAGCGGATCGCCCAACCGTCCCCGAGACCGCATGGGGGGCGGGTCTCTGGACCGTTGAAGTGTATTCAGATACGGATCGTTCCAATGTGAATGCATGCATACCTAAAGAAGGAAGTGGACTGTTTTTTTTTTAGAACGTGACACCAGCTCATTTCTCAACGCCGCCCGTCGCCGATCTACAAGCTCACAACACGTCGCAGCGCGACGCGTTGTGAGCTTGCAGATCTGCTATGTTGAATCTGCTATACGCGCAGCACCGCAGTACGCGCTGATCTTGGACTACACGTGGCTCTTGGGCTTTGCTTGGCATAGTTTCCAAAGTAAAACAAAATAATAATAATGCTAAAGTAGAATCCATTAAACTAATATCACGACACTGGAGCACAGAACTGACTGGCACAGTGAATAGCAGGCAGGCTGACAGTGAAGTAGTATAACGGCAAAGAGCCAAAAGAGGCAATGCAATTCAGTGTGTCTGGATTTATTGGAGACAATGTCGCAGAGTTGATGGTCAGTGTCCGTGCGCACCAGCCATCAAGCACACCACCATCTGGAGGATCAAAGTGTGTTATGCAAGTGTACCCGGGTGCGCTGTTGAATCTCGGGCAATGTGAATCATGGCCATCGGGGACCAGGCAACCGTATTCGGAAACGGTTCCAATGAAACGGATTCAGTCCCTCTGTGTGAATTGCCTATAAGGGGCGATTCACACTATGGTCCTGGGTGCGCACTCGGGACCACTTGGCAGATGTTGTGGTAGTGTGAATGATGCGTACCATTCCCGGGAGCGGATCGCCCAACCGTCCCCGGGACCGCATAGGGGGCGGGTCTCTGGACCGTTGAAGTGTATTCAGATACGGATCGTTCCAATGTGAACCCACAAAAAGTTAGAATATGGAGATAAGAGGTTTCTGTCCGACAGCGACAATATACAACACTATACTCCCCACAGCAGTGCTTGCACAGTGCAGGACAAAATAAATACAAGAGAATGCACTTACGCACATTCAGTATTGCATGTCAGCTAGTGTAAGTCCATAGTGCACTGAACTGTTGATATTTCATCTCTCCTGCTGTATCTGTCTCACTGTGACAGATAAGAGACTTCCATCAGTTTAAGGGTGAATGAATGTCGTGGTGACACTGAGCAGACGACAGTTTGAAGTGAAGTTGGAAGTTTGTTTTCACGTTTGGTTGTAACCAGGAGGACTTGTGGCACCCAAAATGACATGGTCACCAAACTCACCATAAGATCTATCGCACCCTAAAATTAGACGCCGAATAAACACCATCCGTCAGGCTGAAATACAAATAGCATCATCATGTATGGCCTACATTATACAGGTCTAACCGAACAGTGAAGACAAGTAGGAACACATGGAACTATGTTTTTGTGCTGCTGCTGGGCGTAGTGATACTGGATACCAAAAAAGAGTTATACAGTATACAGACAGACAGAGGGGTCAAAGTTGATCGAAAGTTGCAATATTATTATTATTATTGTAGAAATAAGGCAACAATTCAAATTAAGCTAGTTTTGAAGATTAATTTATGAGTGGCCCCTCAGAGTGGCCGTCGACCCCCACCAAATGGCCGGAACTACTTAATATTCACCAAAACCAGACCAGAACCCCCACCACGGGATTATTAATTAATGCCTTTGCAACCACTATATTAATGGCAAGCATTTCCTTCCTAACGAGCAAGTCCAAACAATCTGAACTTACTAACTTTAAGTACTTGGACTTTGGGCATTTACCCCCTTTTCTCCTCAGTTTAGTCAATATGCCAATTGATTCCTCCCCACACACATTTTTGTGTTGTCACTGCTGTTATATCCTACTCCTGACTCACCTGCCACTGAGGAACCCCAACCGAGAGGACGTAGAGCCTTCATCCTACTCCCGCCCAACACTCCCTGCTGACAGATGCCGCCCCAGCCCGTAGGATTACATACAGTGATATCACCCTCCCCACCCGGCGTCCGTCATGGCCTGAAAAGGTTGAGAACCTCTGCTCTATTGTCCATATGCACAGCGAGGCCATCTTGCCATTATGTTAATGGCAGGGTGGTAACTAGGTGCAATTTCCCATTGACAGCCCATACATACAACAGAAAAGTCCTATCAGATTGTATTATACAACGTCAAACTCACCAACATTGCAGCTGTACGAAAAGCTTGAATCCTCTTTCTATCTGCAAAGTGTTTGTTTCATAAAAACCCACTGTAGACATGTTATGAGCTACTTTCTTTCCTTAATTGCAGGTGATTATTTTTCTAAGGGTTGCAGTTTGGAAGTGCTCGTTAGATTTCACTCAACTGCCCTGCGTACCACCTTGAATTAAATTTGCACAAAATGCAGGAGGCAGCAGGACGTTGCTGTAAACAAGCACTTCCAAACTCTGATGGCAAGATGGCCGCGATTTGCAAATGGTCAATAGCAATGATTACTACCAGAATATATAGTGCTTTAAAAAGATCACTTATACCCTACCCTTAAGTCCAGAATCAAAAGTAGCCTATACTTCTTCCTCCACTGCACCAGATAAAAACTCCATCCATCCAAGTGTATAAATAGCATGTAGCATGTGTACACAAAGTCTGAGCCCACAGTGGAGACAGTAGTAGGATATACTTCACACAGGAAGGCGCGTGCAACCAGTTGTTTTTGTGGTGCGAGCAGCAGTAGACTCCGTCCATGATGTTGATTTAGTAGCACAGCGGAGAGTCCTGTTGGCTCGTCAACGCTGGCAGCGGACCTCACCGTCTGTCACCTTCGTGGTGGGAGATCAGAGAAGGAGCTAGTGGAGATGCCGTGATTGATGTCAACACTTTGGCCCTCGTCTTCACACAATCACCGAATTTATGTCTGCTGGAGACAGACGCACATAAATCATGTCGTCGTATATCTGTGCAGCTCTGAGGTTAGATAGATAGACAGACAGAGTTTCAGAGGCATGGATATAAAACAGAGAAGCTGAGAGATTTAAAACCCTTTCACAGCGTCCATGTGGATCTGTGGAGCCGAGTTTTATTTTTGTTTTGTATACTGTATCTCATAAAGATAAGTACCAGCCGTTTCCACGGCTGGTACGTAACCCCCCCAACCCCCCAAGTGAGGTCACACCAGTCTTTCCATGTGAATCCCATCCACACACGCGCACGCACGCGCGCAGGCAGGCAGGCAGGCAGGATTTGTATAATTGGTAGTAGTGGTAAAACCATGTTGACTTATGTGTATAAAATGAGTGTAAACAATATAGTGTCGCTGTCGGGTGAAAACATCAAACTGTTTTATTTACCTTTTTAATATAATATTTAAGAAAATCTACAAGCTCAAAACTTTTGTGCGGCACTCTTGTTTATGAAGTAGCTAGTTAATTTACAACACAACATAAAACAAGTTTAACACACCCCGTGCGGGAAAGAGATTTCTACGTGGTTGGAATCCCAACGGTCCGGTGCGGGACACGTAGATGTCCGTTTACCGCATGTTTTTATTGATTTTAATCGCCTTTCTACACACCTGGGCACTTTACCAACTCGCCCTGGATGATAGCACAACACTCCGATCACGTGATCCCAAAAAAAAAGAAAAAAATGCCTCTCCCGCCCCTCCCTTCCTGAAAACAGGACGGGAGGGGGTTGCGTATTGTCACGTAATGGCGGCTCAGAGACTCCCATGCAACTCAGGTCAACAGAATCGCTGCATACCAAGCCGATCGGCTCGGTGCACCTCATCTTGTTTCTCTCTCTTTGTTTCAGGGAGGGGAGGGCTCCCTCCTGTGTGTTTCAGCGGAGGGGTCTTGTGTGTAATATGACCCGAGTGTGACTGAGTGTCTGTCGGTCAGATTTCTATCTCCTTTTTTCTTCATACTCAAACAAAAAAACTCACGGATTGTATCGTCCTTCTTTATCATGATGATCAACGCCGGTCAGATGGAACATTACAAAGGCGCTGTGTTGTGTAACGAGAGTTGGGCAGGCTCGGCAGTCTTTCCACCTCGGAGGAAAAAACAGCAGGCGAACTCGGCTAGCCGAGTTGGAACGATACACAGCGTCTGACATAAAACCGTTCCTAATTAGGCTTTCTGTTCAAGAAGAGTACGTTACTACAGAAGCAGGTGTTACATAAAGGTACATATCTCCAGAATGGAAAATGGTCAAATAAAAAATAAAAATAAAAATTATAGTGGACAAGTTACGCTTTCTTTTGAGGTATGCTGTGTGATTCTCGCTATAAGAGAACATTTACTGTCGGCCTAGGAAAAGGTTAATCCGAATCGTTAGCACGCTTTGTGTTAGGTGAGATATGGTTTTTGCCTTACAGCAACAATACGCGGACCCGATTCGTTTTCTTCTTCTTTTTTTAATCTCTAAACTATCATGCTGAAGCCTGTGAAATCAAATTATTTTATAATGTGCCTTATGGCAGTCATTGGCCTTTCTGTCTGTGACCCCATTTAGGAAATGGTTTCCAGCCAAGACATTAGTCAAATATTCCAGGAATGCATCTTACTTTTCTCCGCAGCCTACATTATAAAGCACAAAACATAGGGATATAAATTCTAGCACGCACGCTAGAATTGTAAGATAAAAAAACACATGGCGAGACATCGCACACAGCCTCCAGTAAGATACAAACACATGGCGAGACATCGCACACAGCCTCCAGTGGTGGGAACTGGGAAGTAATTAAGTACATTTACTCAAGTACTGTACTGTATTGTACTGCAAGTGCCTACTAGTACATTACTTGATCATGACCATTTTTCAATACTACACTTACACTCCACTACATCTCGGAGGCAAATTATATACTTTTCAGTATTTGGAGTATTTGGAAACTTTAGTTAGAAGTTGCTTTATAGATTAATAGATTATTATTACAAAAAACATATGTGAATCAATTAAGCCCTAAGTTATAGGCTACTTTGTCTATTTGAAAATAGTAGATCTACAAGCTCACAACGTAGCACGAAATACACATTTTGAATCCTTTAGAAAAGAGAAAAACAAAACATCTTCCACCTTCCACCACTGGCAGTCTCTCTCAAGGTAACGTGCAAGATCTTCAATCTTCTCTGTCTTTTCCTTCAACGTCAATAGCAGTAAAGTAATCTACACACACTCACTCACTCACATTTTTATTACTAAGCTTGTGAGGACAAATCTTTTTAACCCCAACCCTAAAAACCTGGGCTTATACGTTCAGCTTATATGTATCTCTAATGAAGCTGTCAGAATCAAGCCCAGGGTGACTTTCAGCTCTCATCAACTTCAACTCAACTTGAAGCTTATTGTCAAATCACAAGTGCACGACGACAGGTGTCAAACAGAGGGTGGAATTGCTCCGTGCAACTGCAGTTGGGAGGACATACATTTATAAAAGAGAGCAAAACAATAAGAAGAAAGAGTGATGCTGCGACATCTTAGAGCAGTGGTTCTCAAACTTCTTTTGTGGCAAGGACCCTTAAATAGACGAAGCTCAATATAACAGCAGCACAAAACTCGTGTAACTTGACTTTGCTTTATTAGTTTATTTAGACGGGTAGATCGTAATGGACATCATATTTGTATGCAATGTAAATATTCCGGATTTAGCAAAGATGCTAATTTACATCCCCACACAAAACATAAAAAACAAAACAGGCAGACATTACATTACATTAGGAAACAAAGCGTAAAAACATACATACTGTTCAAGAACAATGTACAAAGGTGTAAAACACATCTTTCTATAAAGGTTTAGCTATCCCCTAACCTCTAAATGTCACGTGTAGGTGAGGTAAGGACCCAAACGCAGGAGAGCCAGGCATGGTAGTGTTCAAAACCAATAAATGGTGTTTTAATTCAGAAGACGGGTGAACAACTTAAAACAGACTGAAACCGGTGACAGGATACAATGACTCAACAAGGACTGACTGGGGAACACGACTGATAAACACATGAGGGTTGATTACAAAATGAGACACAGCTGGAGCAAACAACCATAGAACCAAGAAAACTAGACCAGGGAACAAAAGTAATACATAGAAATACAAGACCAGACTGTACAAATAATGACAAAAGTCTGTGACTGTGACACTAAATCATTGGTTCTCAAACTTTTTCAAGTCAAGGACCCCCAACTCTATGTATATTTTGCCGTAGATCCCCCCCATCTGAAAAGATTTGTGCCCGATTTATGTATATAAAAAGAAAAAAAAACAATATTTAAAAATGTTTCTCCAATTTCTCACACTCAAATACACTTTTTTTATACAGAACTTGAGAGTACTGAGAGTACTTCTTTCCCCACTGGTAAAAGGAAAGGCACGCACGCACGCACGCACGTAAACTATCGATAGCGTAAGGGAAAGTCAGACACATACTGTACAGAGGTACAGAGTTGTATTATGATTGTGACTGCCTGTTACAGACAACAGAGTTGGGTTTATGTAAGAGGACAGATGGCGCATGAGTCACAGTCTGTAGCCAGAGGTTGATTGAAGTCAAATACCAGGTGAATTTCCACTAAGGGAGAAGTCATGGGGGAAACTGGACATATTGGCAGCTTGACTCCTTATCCACAATGGATTCATGAAAAAAGTGTCCCATAGACCATGGTCCTCAAACCGATTATAGTCCACTCAATGAATGACTTTATTTCTATCGTGAGTTCTAGTTTGTAAAATATTCACCACCGTTGTTTTACATCAAGTCTAATGCAACAGTTAAGTGCCAATGATGTAAATTTACGTCAAGCAATAGATACAACAGGAAATTAACCGAAAGTGAAATTTTCACCTGCCTTCTGCCATTATTCAACTAAAGAACCGACAATCACGGTTGAAAGAAATGTTCACTTGATATTGTTTGATCATGAATGATTGATACAGCAAATGAAAGTAGATTTTGAACAATAACATAACAAGGCTACATACCGGTAGGTCCAGAACTCTCAGTGACATTCATAATTACCAGCAAATGCATGTCATCATCATTGTACTCGTACTAAGTAAGGTGCAGAATAAATCTAAGGGAGCATGCATATCTGAGCCTGATAGATGCCCCAGCTTTGGCTATTATGGTCTAACCAGTTTAAAATGGTCATATTATATCCTTGCTTTTTCAACATTTTTCATATCAAGATCCATTATTTATTTGGCATTTGATCACTGACCACCATTTGGTGAGATTTAAGGCCCTTTCCCAATTCCCCCCTTCTGCATGGCCCTTAGCCCTTCCCCTTGCTGATGCGCGTTCACGTGAGGAGGAAGGGTTATCTCAATTCTCTTTGGAGCGAGGGGTAGGGCCGAGTGCAAGGGATTGGATCCCCTTCAAACGAAGGGGATTCGCGACCAGACTTAAAACGGAGGGACATCACAGAGGGCGGAAGGCGGACGAGGTAAGACGCCTTTTTCGTCCTTTATTATGGAAGAATATGATAATAACCAATATTATTTGAATGTGTTAACAATCTGCATCGCCAAAAATATCGTAATCTCTAGCAAAGGTTAACATTACCTCACTTGAACTAACGATATGCTACGGCGTTGCATTCATACAACGTTACGGTAACGTTACCCATTAATTTGGCAGCGGCGCTTTATTATTTTTTATTTACCGCCGGTCGGTGCCCCGGTGGAACAACTCGGATGCAAACTAGCTTAACTAGCAGGCATAAGTCCGACCCCCCAGACCACGATATGTCAACATTCTGCAGTTTTGGAGCTCTTATAAAAGCCGTGAAATAGCCTACTGTACCTACATAACGCTGTCGCTGCATAACGGCTACTCGGTGCAGTGATAGCTGGTATGGTTTTATCATGACCAATGTTATGCTAATCCCCACAAGTTGCAAAAGTTACATAACTAATTTGCAATGGTGTTGTTTTTTCCCCAGGCAAACCAGCTATGGAACAGACTGCAAGCTGCTGTACAAGCCTGTACATTGGATGGAGATGAATCACGATGGCATTTTCATTGTCCTAAATGTTGTTGAATTTGAAACATTGTCATTCATATCATATGTAGCATACTACGACTTGTCATAGGACATGATAGAAAATGACTGTTCTTAATGATATTAAAAACAATGAACACAGTGACCACAGCCCCTTCTTTCTATACTGTAAATTGTTTTTCTTTTTTCTAACCCTGTATATCCATTCTATACAAACTGTTAATACAATAATCAATGAATCAGGTACACCTGTTGAGCAGGTGTCAGAATGAGCTATATCTAGCTGAATTACATTCTGGTGGGCTACCAAGATGAGACACAATTACAATATATTTATTTCATCATAACCACAGCAATGTTTACGTTCCATCTCTTCTCCCAAAATAGCCGATCTACAGCTTATGGAAAGTGGTTTCCAAAGTGGGTTATAGGGACCCCCAGGGGTCCTTGAGAGAGTTCCAGGGGGTCCCCAGCTAAATGATAGTTTGGAACCAAATGGACCCATAAGGGTCCATTTGTACACTCCCAGAGTTAATTGACATTGATTTCATGCACAATATAAATTGGGGGTCCCAGAGACAGAAATGCCATCAAATGGGGGTCCATGGACTAATGCATGTCACACTGGCGGTCCGTGACACTGCTAGATTCGTAAAAATCTATGGGGTCCCTGGCATATCTCTTCAAATGGGGGTCTGCGGGCTAATTATTGTCAAATTGGGGGGTCCTTGACATGAAAGGGTTTGGGGACCACTGGCCTGTAGTGAGCTTGCAGATCAGCTATTTTCTGAGAACAGGTTGTCAATATCTACAAGGGACGTTCAATATTTAGGGACGTTCCAATTCCTAGGGTGATGATTTATCCCCCTACCCCTTGACACTCATTATGTAGGGGCAAGGGGAAGGGGCAAGGGATAAGGGGTAGGGCCAAGGGATGAGGGGTAGGGTTAAAAAAGGAATTGGGAAAGGGCCTAAGACTCTCAGACCCAAAACTGGATAATTTGTTATCGTTGGGTACGATCCTGTCCACAATTCCATGCTGTATTGATGTGGTAGCCTACCATAGGAGAGACAACAGGCAAAGTTTGATCAAAAGTATATGTAGCCTACAGAATATAAAATGCTCTAGTGTTTAAACTTCTCTTCACCCTCCGTTTGACACCTGTTGTCATGAACATGTGATTTGACGATAAGCTTTAAGTTGAGTTGGAGTTGATGAGAGCTTAAAATCGCCCCAGGCTTGATTCTGACAGCTTTAGAGATGCATGTGTGATTGTGCGTGCGTGTGTGCGTGCGTGTGCGCGTGCGTGTGTGTGTGCGCGTGCGTGTATTGTGTGCCTGCAATAGGCATGTTTTTGCCTGCATAGATATTTCTGTATGTGATATTTCTAATGTGAAATTGTGTCGCATGCACACACACACACACACACACACACACACACACACACACACACACACACACACACACACACACACACACACACACACACATTTGACATCGCACTGTGTGTCCCTGTTAGCTAATGAGGTTGATAAGGCTTAGGCATGTACAGTTGGAGGCCATCGATATTGTCCTTTTCTTTTTGCTGAGGTTTGCGTGATCTGCGCAAAAGGACAGTTAACCCATTTTGGGCGGGAACCCCTTTTGGTGTTTTAAACATTGTTATAATTTAGCTATTGAAAAATAGCAGATCTACAAGCTCATAGCGCGCCACCGAGTGGCGCGCTACGAGCTTGTAGGTCTGCTATTTTTGAAAAATCGTGAAAATATTTATTTCAGAAAACTGGAGGATTTAGAAGGATTTTTTTTAAATTTTGAGGTCAGGCCTAAATGGGTCAAATGATAAGGGACAATATCGGTGGCACCCAACTGTACAGTAGCTGACTAGTGTTTATGTAGTGGACACACTAAACGGTTAATCTGATAAGGATAAAGGACACTACAGTTGTCTGTTACAGTACAGTAAAGAAGGTTGTTGACCGACTGTCTCACAAAATTAGCGTTTTGAGCATTCACACTGTCCAGGTGTTACCAGTGATATACTAATGACGTACGGCTCGATCTGTTCCATTCTGGTCAAAGTCACGGTGCTGATATTGTGCATGTTGGCTCACTGGAAACACTCTGATACACCAGTGGAGCTCAAAGTGGGGTCCATGAACCGGTCCCTCATGGTTCCTGGCTTGAGGGCGTTCCAAATTGTCCCTCACGACACAGGTGTGTAACTCTGAGAGTGTACAAGAGTACAACAACCAAAAGCAAATGGAAAACTCAAAATTAACCTATAGACAAATTCCTTGGAACACCTTGGTAGTAACGTCCTCGCCTCCACTCCTCATTTCTCTGTTAATATATCTGCTGATACTACTGAGTTTTCTCCCAATATCTAATGTATTGTATTGAATTACTGATGAATTGAGTACAATGGACCAATATGGAAATATTAACAAACATGCTGATAAAGTATTCAATCATTCAAAAACAAAATGCAAACAAGTTAGAGGATGTAGTCTCGCACATCTTCCAAACCAACAGTCTGTAAACAGTCTGTTACAGTAGGATGCAGGCTAGTAAGAGCATTCCAACAGAGGGGACTTGTAACAAAAAGAGGGGGCCTAGTATATACCCCAGGGGCACTCCAGTCAATGGGGTATAGGATTTAAGTGCTTAACAAATGAATACTTGATAGCATTGACAGTGAGTAGCCTATTGTCAAGGGAAATACGTGTCTGTGTGAGAAGGAAAGTTGACAACGTGACTCATGAACAGTGGTGGGAAAAGTATTTGTACTTCAGGACGGGACCCCTTTTGGTGTTTTAAGCTTTGTGTTATACTTTGGCTATTTTTGAAAAATTGTGAAAATGTGGCGCAACTCTTTGAATATATATTCTTTCACAGCTAACATTTTTAACTCAAATCTTTGCTTCTGGGGGGGTCCCTGGAACAACATATTTTCAGATGGCGGTTAGCGGCCAATTACATGTAATGTTTTGGGTCCTTGACATGAAATCATGAAAACCACTGACATAGCAACACAGGTTTTTCAGAAAACTTTTAGGATTTAGAAGCCATTTCTTTTTAGAACCGGCCTCAGGTCTAAATGGGTTAAGTAAAAGTAGCAACACCACACTATAAAAGTATACTCTGTTACAAGTAAAAGGGCCTGCATTCAACATTTGACTTGAGTAAAAGTACAAACCAGGCAATTGTGAGTTTGTAGATCTGTTATTTCCGATCAGCCGGCATACAAAATATGGCTTAATTGTGTTCCGTAGTATAATGATCTAAATCGACAAAGCTATCAAATAGTTGTAGTGAAGTAAATAGTACAATATATGAGATGTAGTGGAGTAGAAGCATATTCTACAAAGTTAAGTTCAAGTAACTATTTGTATGTATAAGTACAGTACTTGTACTAAATGACTTTACACCTCTGCATGTGACTCATGAAACATGTGAGACAGACATCGTTTGTGCGTGTGCGTGCGCGTGCGTGTGCGTGCGTGTGCACGTGCGGCCCTCAGATACCTGCAGTGGCAAAGTTGTTATCTGAACTCTATTGTTGTTTCCGTGTGACGATCATCAGCATGAATAGAGTGCTGCTGGGTGGGAATACACAACAATCTGCCAATATAACACCGACATGCGCATGACACACGCACACACACACACACAGGGCCATTTGTTTGCAAAGTTTTTCGTGTCAAGGCATATATATATATAGTGGCATCTCAATATCATATCGTCACAATGTAGGCTATGTATATGTAACGCCTGGGATTCAAAGTCGGGTCGATATCCCTATGGACTGGGGGAGATATTAGACTTCTGAGGCCATCAGGCAGATCCAGGCTCTGAGCCACTCTGCTACACTCACCCCCCTTTTGACCTCCTCCCACGGGGAAACCCCATCCAGGTCATGAGCCACTCTGCTACACTCACCCCCCCTTTGACCTCCTCCCACGGGGAAACCCCATCCAGGTCATGAGCCACTCTGCTACACTCACCCCCCCTTTGACCTCCTCCCACGGGGAAACCCCATCCAGGTCATGAGCCACTCTGCTACACTCACCCCCCCTTTGACCTCCTCCCACGGGGAAACCCCATCCAGGTCATGAGCCACTCTGCTACACTCACCCCCCCTTTGACCTCCTCCCACGGGGAAACCCCATCCAGGTCATGGCACCAACGTAACGCCCGGGATTCAAAGTCTGGTCTCCCACGTGAAAGTCCAACACCAAAGGGATATCCCTATGGACCAGGAGAGATATTAGACTTTTGAGGCCATCAGGCAGAGGCTGCGGACCCCCACGGACCCCCAACTGAAAATGTTTTGTGGCAGGGACCTTCAGAAGAGTAGATTTGTGTCAAAACATTTCAAAATTATTGAAAATGTTTCGATACTTGCAGATGTATAAGCTTGTAGATCTGCTATTTTCAAATAGCCAACGCATAAATGGATAAAGCTGTGAAAATGATTGTGACGTGTCACGCTATATATGTACATATTATTATGGGGAACCCCTGTTCTCCCCCAAGGACCACTGGGGATCCACGGGTCGGACCCCACTGGTTTAGGCTAATTGTGTACGTAGCCTTCATAGTAATACAAACGCACAACCCAGTCGCGCACATGAGCATGCACGCACGCACACGTCCTCCATAAACAAAATGTGCAGACATGGGGAGGGGAAGTCCTGGTTGTTTAGGTTGGAGGAATCGGAGTCTTCCTCCACCATCATGCTGTGAAGCTGTGTCCTTCTCCATCACACTCCTGTCAGCACAGTATTATACTCGGCTCCAACGCGATTTATAGCCATTTGGTGGTCGCCGTGATGTCATCACAAATTAGAATGGATTATCTCACTGCTGTCGGGGCTGAAACCTTGTATCTAATCTCCATAAATGATTATGACATGCTCTTTATCGTGTCTGTCCGGTGGAAAACCTAATATGTCCAAAACTGTTACTTTTCTGGATTCAAATTCAAAAGTAGCAAAGCTGGCAGATTGACAAGCTCGTTGTGGATCCGCTACTTTTGATGCTTTTGTGTGACGCTGCAGTATGACCATGTATATAAGTAGGGCGCTCAATTTATTTAAAGAAAAACCAAAAAAACACAAACGATTAGAATATGGAGATTCCACCCGACTGAGACGTTCTATGTTTGTAAATTAATGTCCTGGCCTACGTCATCGTACATCGTGCAAAACTAGGGAGGGGAGGTGAAAGTGAGAGTGGTGTGTTTGTGGGTTTTATAAATATTTAACAAGCGAAAACTATTAAAAGGAGCTTTGTACCGTTGGAACACAAGTCATGGTCCTTTCCTTTGCCTTTACATTTCCTGAGAAGTCAGGGTTTTGGACATACTGTACAACCTTTTTTCCACCCCGACAGCACACACAATCTTTAAGGTTAACTACTAATACAGCTACTGTCAACCACCCACAAGTCCTCTCTCTCTGCCTCGACTGACATTCCACGAAAATGATCCACCACCAGCTTTCAAGATTCCGTTTCGTTTTTCCATTCCTGCCGTTCCCGGGCAGCCCTTTGTGACGGCTGCAAATAGTAAATCCACCAGGATTCCGTCAGCCTTGCAGATCACAGTGGTGGAAAGCAAACTAAGTATATTTACTCAAGTACTGTTACTTGTGTACAGTACAATTTTGAGGTTTGAGGTCCATTCCACTCCACTCCATCTCAGAGGCAGCTATTGTACTTTGACCTAATGCCGATTTTAAAAGCACCTTCTAAATCGATTTCCAGAAAATTTCTAATTTACAAATATTATAGCAAGCAACATCTAGAATTGTCTATACTTTGGTAATTAAAAAGTAGCAGATCCACAAGCACACAATGTGTCACAATGTCTCAACGCAACGTTTTGTGAGCTTGTAAATCCTCTATTTTGTGTGTGGGGTTTTGAAGTATCTTAATTTTGAAGTATCTTAAAACAATGTCTGCATACTGTAAGCGATTACAATACCGTGTTTACTTTAAGTACATTTTGATGCCAATACTTTAAAGTTTCAAAAATGTCAATACATGACACTTTAAATTGTAACAGACTACATTGTAGTATTGCTACTTAAGTAAAAAGAAAAAGAAAAAAAGACAATTTGGAGTACTACTTTCACCACTGGCAGATTGCGATTCCTGTAAATCCACAAGGCCTTCCGTCAGACTTTGCATATTGTGATTCCCGGAGCTCTTTCCTCCCTCAGTTTCCGAGCATTTGTGCCGTTTGATGGTCTACACTGGCGTTCACCGCGCCATGGAAAGTTCCTGGCTAATTAGGGCCGCGATGGGGGGAGAAAAACTTTCTTTGGGAAAACGAGCCGAATAAGCCCAGCAGCATGCAGCGCTAGCTCGCATGCACCGCAGGGGGAAATAGGAAAGAAGAGAGATCAGACGTTTTCTTTAAGTCAACGATCCGTATCACGGCTGTATAAACTCCAACGATTTATTGGTGAGTGAGTGTGTTGTGACTGGATTTCTACTGTGAGGTTCTGGACACTGGTGGGTTTAATATGAGGGGGAGATTCGGAGCATGAGCTCAGATGTGACACAGACAGCCAGATAATTACAATCGGCCCACTTGAGGACAAACCCTCCACCCAAGCAGGGCGCCAGGGTTATAATAACGTTCTACCAAATTGATACGTATGTGTCCGCAGACCCACGCTTGCAACTCTATATTGTTGTTTTCCATGACTGTGACAATCCTCATGAATATAGAGTTGGGTGGGGATGACAACATAACAATCTGCCACAATAACAAAGCCTGGATGTCAACATCATCCAGAGTCTTGTATAAGTCTTAATCCAGCACTGTCTACATCTAGGCTAATACTGTGCTAGTTTTTACTCCAATACAATCACAGCTTTAGTTACAAGTTACTTTGCAAATCTCCTTGGACGGGTGGAAACCTCATTATGTCCAAAACTGTTACTTTTCAGGATTCAATTCAAAAACAGCTCGAGCGCCGCGTTTCCATGCAGCTTCTGGATGCTTTTGTGTGACACTGTAGTATGAAAAAACATATTTAGCAATAAAGGTGTTTTATAATGTATGTATTTGAAATAGAGGATCTTCCTCATCAACGCGTCGACTCGAGGACCCCTCAGGGGTCCCCGGACTCCACTTTGAGAGAAGCAGTGGTGTAACGGCATACAATGAAACACTGGGCTGTATTTTGCGTGTCTTAAGTACCAGGTCTTATTACTTAACTTAAGACCTGGAGGCGTGGTCAATGCTCTTTGGCCACTCAGAATAGCCAAATGGCATTGATCATGCCTCCAGGTCTTAAGTTAACTCATTCATCGCCACCAGGGGGCGCCAAAAGGCCCAGACCGCCACCATATATATTTTATTTTATTTTATATATATATATATATATTTTTTTTTTTAAAGTCTAAAAAAAAAACTAAAAAAGGACATCATGAAAAAGAAGTTAAATAAGTCCTTGGCGACCATTGAGTTAAGTAATAAGACCTGGTACTTAAGACACGCAAAATACAGCCCACTGTCTCTTAGGTTGATGCTCGAACATCCAAGTGTAATTCATTTAAAACAATTGGGGTGGCTGTATTTTGTATCCCTGCTCTTCTATTGAGACGTTTAGATCGTGTCAATTCATCCCCTGAGCAAGCAAGCAGGCTCAATTGTAAAAATGTCAGCAGGTGTGCAGAAAACCGGGTTCAAATACAGGGTAGAAGAGGAAAGTTACAGTACATTGTGCAGCTTTAAGTGATTAATGTATATTTTATAGTATTAATATACATCTCCAAATTATCTAAAGCAGTCAAATTATTGTAGTGGAGTAAAAGTACCTCACTTACTGAAGTACAGTATACTTGATTAAAAAAAAGCACTTACTGTACAGTTACTTTCCACCGCAATGTTCGCTACTCTGTAGGGGAAAAGAAAAGAGATGTGACGTTTTCTTTAAGTCAACGATCCATATCACAGCTGTATAAACTTCACATTTTATTGGTGAGTGAGCTGTTCTGGACAATGTTTCAGTTTAATATTTGGGAGATTCAGAACATGAGCTCAGACACAGAGAGCCAGATGATTATAATCAGCCCACAGTGGAGGCACGAAGCAGTGATTTAATGTAGACAAATCAAAATTGGGGGGTTGGGGGCCCGAAGCGTGACCTTGTAGATCTGCTATTTTTAAAATATTTTGAAACAGACAATTTTTTGGCAATATATTCCGCTTCTTATTTCTTCGGCTATCTCTCATCGGGGTCGCCACAGCAGATCATTCTGTTTTCATCTGCTTCTGCTTGCTTCTTCGGTCGCTCCAGTCACCACCTGCATGTCATCTCTCACCGCATCCATAAACCACCTCTCCGGCCTTCTTCTTCTCTTACCTGGCAGCTCCATTTGAATCTTGATATTGGTGAATCTTGATATTGGATGGAAGTTGGGAGAGGGTTATGGGGGTTAAAATGAGAACGATCCGCACAACAGCTTTGCGCTGACAAATATTTTACTTTACGCAAAGTGTCAGTACCAGGTCATTACTACAGGGGGCACCGGGGCACACCAAATATTGATGTGATAGGAATAAACAGAACCCTTAGCATCCATGTTCTGGGGGAAATATTTGCCGAAAACATCCGATCTACAAGCTCACACGCACACACGCAGTGCAATGCGTTGTGTGCTTGTAGATCAGCTATTTTAGCAGCAAAAAGGTTTTGTGTAGAAGGGGGAAAAAAAGAGAAGACAAAGTATGAGGGTATGCACGTTACATCATCATCATCATACGTGGAAGTTATGCAGAAACGCCTTAGTGGCAAACAAAACCTACTTTCTGGCCATGACAGCCCATACATCCAAACAGAAAAGACCTGATTGCATTAAACGACGTTAAACGACGTTAACCTCACATTGCCACAGATTGTTTGCATGCTGCACATACCCACTATAGAACCAAATGTCAAGTGTAGCCTACTAAGTAGTGAGGGTTAAAAATACACATCCACATGAAAAGATAAGGTGTAAACAAACAAAGCACTGCTGTAGCAGGTAAGGTGTTTGGGCTCAGGTTGTTTCCCATGCGTATCAGTGCTGCTGCAAGTGGAATGTAACACGCTGGTGATGTAGGCCTCACCTCCCCGTATCCCACCCACCCACCCACTGTCTGTCAAGGTACATCAAATATGTCTACCTCTGTCTGTCTGTCTGACCGTCTCTCTTCCCAACACACTACCGTATTTTAGCGAAAGCAGGGCTAATACCAGAGGCAATGTTCTCCATAATAGATTGCGTTGCAGCGAGTTGTGTGGCAATGTTGTATGCTGGTCAGTTAAAGGGGTGTTTTTGCACTTGGTTGCACGCCCTGTGTATGGTGTACTGAAAATATCCGATCTACAAGATCACAATGCATTGCGGATGCGATGCATTGTGAGCAACTACAAGTATATATCCGGCCTATCCCGGCCAGGACAGGACAGCCGGAGTTCACATTAATTGTGTGTGTGTGTGTGTGTGTGTGTGTGTGTGTGTGTGTGTGTGTGTGTGTGTGTGTGTGTGTGTGTGTGTGTGTGTGTGTGTGTGTGTGTGTGTGTGTGTGTGTGTGTGTGTGTGTGTGTGTGTGTGTGTGAGAGAGAGAGAAAGGCCAGCGTCCCGTCTGACGAGGTGTGAAACGTGTGAAACCACAACCTCTGCTTTCGTGCTTTTTCTGCTGCCTCTGGTTTCTGCTTCAATGCAGTGCCGAAAACAGCACAAATCTGCACTTTAAAATGCATTATGACTAGTGTTATGTAAAGAAACGCCACACAATGCCAATATACACTGTCAAAATACAGTGTATTTTACATTAACCACAGTAAAATACACAACACATCTACTGTACACTGTAAAATTAATGTAACCACAATAACAACACAATGCAACACTACACTATTATGATAAATATATCCACTGTAAAATATACACAACACAAATCTACACTGTAAAATATGGGCCTAAGCACAGTAAATCTTTGTCTCTGGTCCCACTTGGAACCAACGGCCTAAGCAATGGTGAATACGCGAGGACCCGACCGACATGAAAATCGATAAGTAATCGATAAGTAATGTCGCGCGGACATATCTGCGCGCGCGCGCGTGCGTGCGTGCGCGCGTGCGCAGTACGTATTGTGATTTGTTGTGTTGGCAGTGAGATGACACCCATATGCTATGTGTGATTTGATCAAACAAATAAATCGTGAAAGATATATTGATAATAAATCATTCAAGAAAATTAATAATAACTAGAAAAAGTGCCCTTCCGGGCACAGGTCTCCACCATGAGGATAGGAGTGTGTGTGATGTTTGGCAAAATGTTTAGGAGATGTTTTTTTTTATTTGTTTTTGCAACAATTTTCTTCATTTTGTTGAGGAAATGCAGAGCCAGATCACTCATAGCATCTCTGAGGATAGAATTCTGGATGAGCAGGACATGTGCAGCATTTTGTACAAAACGGGCCACTCCTGAAAACCTTGGAAGGCAATCTTAGCCAATCAGTGTACAATCTGAGAAATCCAACAGACTCGTCTTGATCACATGACTACAGAGATCATGTGTACCGATTGCCATTTCTTCATACGCCTTTGATGGCAATTGGATGATTTGAGGCATTTTGTTCCAAAAATGTGTTTTGCAAAAATCAACCTGTTGGTGGCGCTATAACAGGCCAATGTGAAAAGGGTGGGATATATTCCTCAGCCTAGTAAGAAAATGTGTGAAAGATTTCACGTAAATTGCATGCTGCGTTCATGATTTGAGGCTATTGTTCAAAACGGGGCAATCTTGCAAACTGTGAAAGGCAATTATAGCCAATTAGGATGGAATATGAAATATCAGACAGATCCGACTTGAGCACATGACCATAGAGATACTGTGTAACGATTTGTGAGATTTTTGGACAGAATCTGGAGGAGTAATATCCAAAATGGTGTTTTACAAAAGTCGGCCTCCTGGTGGCGCTATAAAAGGCAGATGCGGAAAATGCAGGTCAAAGGTTTGTCCTTGGCCTCTAGGGAGTGTGCATGCAACGTTTCACGCAGATCGGTGCAGTTTTAGGTAAAACATGTGAAAAGCTGCCTCATGGTGGCGCTATAACAGGCCGTTCTGGAAAATGTGGGGCAGAGGTTCATCGTTGGCATCCAGGGAGTGTGTGTGCAAAGTTTGGCATCGGCCGGGTTAACGGTGCCGGAGATTAGCTGTACACAGACGGACGGAAGGAAGGACGGACACACGGACGGACGGACACACACACGGACGGAGTGCAAAACATACTCTCTCCCCATGCCTTCGGCCTGGTGGAGACAATAAAGTTAATAATCATTTGGTATTTTGGGCATGAGATTATCGGTAACAGTTTGAAACAATAGGGATTCCTTTGTGATAAAGTTTAATAATATTAAACTCTGCAAACCGCTTTCACTTTCAGACTTGTTCAAAATAGTCAAAAATAGCCGATCTACAAAGTCACAACACGTTGAGTTTGTAGAAATATGGAGATGCAAGGTTTCTGTCCAACAAATGACAGTATCGTCTCTGTCAGGTGGAAACTTCATAGGTTACTTTTCAGTGTTCAAATAAAAAATAAAACACAAAAAGATTGAATATGGAGAGAGGTGGTTTCTGCCCGACAGCAACGATATATGCGAAACTCTCCTAAAGCACTTAGTTCTTCCTGGCATGACATCACACAGCTTACAGCCTGACAGAGGGCTGTAAATCCGTCAGCACGCTCAATAATGAAAAATACATTAAAATCACAAACATCAAGTGGCATAGACTAGAGTACTGTAATTAAAGGTGATATAGACAAGTTTTCAGCCAAAATTTAAAATATATATAAATGTATTTTGTTGGCCTTTTCCCCCTCTATCTTTCCCTATATTATGATGCTGAGGTGCAACAGCACACTCCCCCTTTGTCCCCCTGTGGCTGAATGCACTGTTTATATCCACTACAGTTTACTAGACGGGACGTCGGAGGGGATTTAAACTTTTAGCCAATTGCAGCGTGAGGCTGTGACGGTGTGTTCAACCCAGCAGTATTATAATGAAAACGCGATGCGATTTCAATTGCAATGTATAATATTATCCCCATATCTTAGTTTCACTAACATTGTTCATGTGAAATAGTATGTTTAGGATTTAATATGTAAGCCTATTGAAATTATGAGAATCGCTATGTATAGTGCATGGTTGGGTGGTGTGAAACTAGTGAACAACACCAGCAGCAAGCACCCCTTAGAACTCGGAGGATCCTTAGTCACAGAACGACTGGGACCCCAATAAAATCTCCTGGTTAGGCCTACATCAATATCGTTCATGTGGAGTGGGTTGTATGTGCTTATTTGTTGAAATGGTGGAAGTGGAAGTGAGTAATAGTATCATTTCACCAGCCACGCCCACCACGGCGACTGCCTGCCGGCCGGCTTGAAGCGTGCATTCAACCCGTGTTCGCCAGCGGTGACAGGCTAGCCGTCGCAGATCATCATAGCGATTTTTCTTCATTGCAATGAATAACCGTGGACAGAGTAGTTCACATGAACGATGCTGTAGTGGCTGGGGCATTTGTGGGGCAATATGTTTTATATGCACGATTACAAATAAAAGAGAATTGAATTGAGAGCCAGTGAGTCTCCTCCTCCGCTACTTCCTCATTTGAGGGACTCGTCGTGTGATATTGCGATTATGCTACAGTTACCCTTAAAAAAACATGTCAACTCAATGTCATTGTTGTAACTAAGATATCGATAGAAATTCATACTTTTTTAATGTCATATTTAGCCATACGAGCGCAATATCCATTGCGTCCCTCCCAGCACCAACAACAATCCCATAGCCTGAAGTGACCTGGCTCAGCCAATAGAATGAGGGGGGGAGGGGGGTGGAGCTAGATTTGCATTTGTTTGGAAACACTCACACACTTTGTGTACAAACACTGGAAACTTGTCTATATCACCTTTAAGTACATGTTTTGAGTATCTGCACATTAGTTGAGTATCTGTGTTTTTTGGATCCTCTTGACTCATGGTGTTGCTACATTTCAATACAGCAATGCATTGGTTATTATAAACAAACTGTACTCCACAATTTGTACTTTTGAATGTGTGAGTATTAACTTGATCATGTACTCATAACCACTGAACTCAAACAGAGCGACCATTGTTTTCATATGATGATATGCGTGCTGTATACGTGTGGCACCCGGCCGGTGCTATACCAACCAAAACAACATGTGTGTGTGTCGTATATGTTCACTCTTACCAGCATGTGTGTCGCACAGCATGAGGAGCACGCTCACTCAACACTTTTTCAAATCGCCGCTGTGGTGTGGAAACCTTGTATGTCCAAAACTGTTACTTTTCAGTAAATAAAATAATAATAAATGATATATATATATGCAGATACAATATATATATATATATATCTTCATATTTCAACTTTTACATTTTAAATTAAAGTGGCACTATGTAACTTTTTTTTAATTAATACAATGTATTTCTTTCAAACTCTTTCTTTCAAAAATTGTAAAAGAATTGTATCTGCATAATATATATATATATATATATATATATATATATATATATATATATATATATATGCAGATACAATTTTTTTTAAGAGTTCCAAATGGATCATACTGTAGTTTGAAAGAAATACATTTTATTAATTAAAAAAAGTTACATAGTGCCACTTTAATTTAAAACGTAAAAGTTGAAATATGGAGATACACGTTTTCCACCCGGCAACAACAAAATGCTTCAGATTTAGTATAGTATTAAGCGGTCGGTATTTCCCACTATGGTACCTGGTAATTACCACTTTCCCCTGGGCCCCTGGGGGCCTAGCGGGCGGTGCTCCTAGAAGTACCCCATGGGGGGCCCTTCATTTAAAAAAACACCAGGCACTTTGATGAGATAAAAGAGAGACCCCCACTCCCGGTCCCCCCCTGGGTCCTTCATTTTCCATGCCAGGACTCCCCTTCTAGGTTCTCTCCCCACATTTTAATACAGGACTTCTACGAGATTGTCTACATTGTTATATTGCTACTTTTACTTAAGTAAAAAAAAAAGAACAGGTTAACAACCTGTAGGCCTAGAAGGCACAGAGGTGTTCCACATAAAAGTGTCCCACATGGCTGTTATAAATTGGAAATCCTGGACTGCGTGCGTGCGTGCGTGCGTGCGTGCGTGCGTGCGTATTACTACTTGTGAGGACCATTATGTCCTCACAAGCAGTGGTGGAGACATTATTCACGTTTGTTACTTGAAGATGGAGTGCCGTGATTTTTTTGCCCAGTTGACACATCACCTTGCTGCTGCTGGGGTGACGCGGCGGACACCCCTTCAGGGTAGGCCTGGCCTCGCAGGCGTGCAAGATGGAGCTGTTCTCTCTGCTGTTCTAACTTGCACTCCTCGCTCTTTAAGCAAATTATTTCAATCTCGTGTTGAATCTCCAGCTCCCGGAGGCGCAGAACCCCCCCTCCGTCCTGAGGACTACACCCAGCAACCTCTTGCTCGGTGTATTGCTCTTGCTCTTGAGCTTGAGCCCCCACGGACTCACCATCTCCCGACCCGTTAAAGGCGTCGGCCACACGCAAGGTTTTCTGTGTCACTGTCTGACGTCATCTTAATGACACCACGGTCAGTCAACTCTTTCAGCACAACTGCAAAGATCTTATCTTTCTTTTTGGCACCTTGCGGAAAAGGAACGTGATATCTTTTAGCAACGGAGTATAACTCCCAATAATTGGGACTGTTCTAATTCTTTAAGCGTCAGGATATCCGTCAGAATCAGAGGCCAAAACATTGCAATGAAATCGGGTGCAGTACTTAGTTTAGACTAGTCATTGGTTAGACCAGTCATTAGTCCTACAACCTATCTCAAACCCTCACCCTAACCCTAACCTCCCACGGGGCAGCATACCTTAACCCTCTCCCAACCCTTAACGCATCCCTCACCAACCTTAATCCGGTCGTCCTAACGCACCCCTCACCAACCTTAATCCGGTCGTCTTAACGAACCCCTCACCAACCTTAATCCGGTCGTCTTAACGAACCCCTCACCAACCTTATGTCTAACCAATGGCCTCCCACAAAGTATTATACTCAAACTAATACGAGCAACACACTTACCATCAGCAGCAGCACACACCGACCCACCTAGGCCTATACTACCAAAAACAAAAACAGCCAACCAAAAAACATAACCAACTGAACTGAAACCTTTCAATTTTTTGTTTTTAGAACGGACGAGCTGGTCGTGCGTGTGTTTGTTTTTATGATTAGTTTTGAGTATTAGTTATGAGTATTAGTATTGACAGTAGATCTGCTGTCTTCAGGTGTCAATTCGGCTAATTTCAGCCAATTTCAATTGCCATCCTATGTTCCTCAAGTATTGTGTGTGTGTGTGTGCGTGTGTGTGTGTGCGTGTGCGTGTGCGTGTGCGTGCGTGCGTGCGCGCGCTCTATTCTATTGACATTTCCATGACTAGAGCCAATATGTACTTGTCATCTAATCCCATACTAAGTACAGACAGACAGACAAGAGTCTTCACTTGATTGCACAAAACCTTTCCTAAACACGCTACCTGCCAACGGTTGAAGAAGTACAATGTAGAAATATGTTACATAACACGCTTTACTTGAGTAAAAGCACACAAGTTTTGCATCAATAATAAAATGTAGGTCAAGTGCCAAAGTAAGTAATTTGTCAAAATATGTCAAACTATTTCAAAAACTGAGGTTGTAGATTGGATGTTTTTGAATAACCAAAGTAGCCTATTATACGGCTTAATTGGTTAATGTATATGTTGTAATAATAATCTAAATCTATAGAAAATAAGTACAGTAGAAGTACAAAAAAACTGACACACTGTACTCAAGTAAAGTAAAAGTACTTCAATTACAGTACCTGAGTGAATGTACTTAGTTACTTTCCAACCACTGATTACAGTAAACGTTGAACCCAAACAGTCTCTGGGAATAATTCCATCATCCCATTTCAACACGAGCACAAACTACCGTTCAACCTCATAATTCAGCTAAAGTGATACAGTTGTAATGTCCCCAGAGGGGTTTATATTTATATCGTCACTGTCAGGTACAGGCTTTAAAAAAATTTTTTTTTTGAATTGTGAGTAGTAGAATACTGTAGAATACATGTTGCAATGTGACACATTGTGAGCTTGTAGATACAGTATGCTATTTCCACTATACTTTACTTACGATGCATGCACGCGCGCACACACACACACACACACACACACACACACACACACACACACACACACACACACACACACACACACACACACACACACACACACACACACACACACACACACACACACGTCACAGTTGGTGCATATTGTGTACATAACTCACACCATAAGACTGAACTGTACAGAATGACACCAAAATACAGTTGAGATGAAAATCCCCTGCAGGGAATCCTCTGTTCTGCTCTGTTTTTTAGATCATTCCTTCAGTACGAGCCATGATGCAATAGCATTGATGTGGTTTATGTATCAAATGTTGTTCCATGTGGTTTACAGATCAGATCCAAACAGTAGGGCAGACAAAGCAGCCATTGTGTCATCTGTGTGGGTATCTTTTCAACGTGTTACCATAGCAAGACCTGTTCCTTCCATTAAGCTCTTTCGCCTGGATGTGATTGGTTGACTGGCTGACCACGCCTGTGGCTACTCTAATCACATCCGTCCAACATTGTATGTCTTTTTGATGTTTGTTTTTTTGTTTTTCTGTACATTTTTTGTGACGATTTGGTGTAGAGGAAAGGCTGAAATACATTGGTCCTGTGTCAAGTTCAAGGTTCACTTTATTATATTTCATATTCTGCTTTTTTGTATGAGATAATAATTACGTCAGTAGTTTAATCGTTATTTGTCATATCATATATTGTTTATTACGAAGCCTAAATGTATTCATCATTCATTCATCTCTTCATACATTTCAATGTTCAATGTCAAAAACGCAATGAAATTGTTAGTCGCAATTATTTTGTGTGTCAATTAAGCATCAACTTTGTAATCGCGACAGCCCCAGATCTGATTTGTTTTGGTTGCGTGATTTCTTTCTACGTACGCTTTAAGACATAGACCCGCCCTTGGTGACGCCCCGCGCGTCTGATTGGCCAGAGCTCGTTGTTGTCAATGTCAGAAACAGTCAGAGATGGTGGCGCCCTGTGACAGATGATGACAGGCGATAGGCGTAGTATTCTAAAGGCACAGATGACGCTCCAGAATTAAAGGCAAACGAATATTGTTTATGCGGTTTGTTTATGCTTTGATTGAATGAATTGTGATTCGATCTGGGTGTTCTAATAAATAAAGTGTTTGTGGTGATTAGCGTGTGTCCGTATTTACTAATATTGTTTACGCGGTTTGCTTTGATAACGAATATTGTTTATGCGGTTTGCTTTGATTGAATGAATTGTGATTCGATCTGGGTGTTCTAATAAATATAGTGTTTGTGGTGATTAGGGTGTGTCCGTATTTACTAATATTGTTTACACGGTTTGCTTTGATTGAATTGTGATTTGATCACAATGTTGGGTGTTCTAATAAATACAGTGTGTCCGTATTCGGTCTAATACTACAAAGGATAAAGCTGAAGGGAATAGTATAACAAAGTCCCTTTTTACAGTACAATAATGTTTCATGTTTATGTTGACATCTCTAGCGTGCTTTCTTATGGATACTGTTATTGACTTTGTCATAAAGACTCATAAGGATGAAGCTGAAGGGAATATTATTATCGCTAAGCTTCTCCCTACTTCTCTCCCTACTTCCTCTACTCTTCTTCTGACAGCAGCAGCATAGCTAGCCAATAAGAGGGTTCGCGGCCAATCAGAGGCAGGCGGGCTGCGCGGGGCGTCACCAAGGGCGGGTCTATGTCTTAAAGCGTACGTCGAAAGAAATCACACGTTTTGGTTATAGGCACCCCACCCCTACGCACCCCTCCCCACATTTTCTTTTTCATAGTATTCATTGCTTTTAATACATTCCATACAACTGTCATAAATGTCCAATTATAGCATATATACAAGCTCACACAACAGTGTGACGCGTTGTGAGCTTGTAGTTCTGCTATTTTCACTATACTTGAAATAGAGCTTTAATATCCCTGTCCCTTCTTAGAAATGTAGTGGAGTCAAAAGTACAATTCTATTTGAAATGTAGCATAGTGAAATTGATGTGCTTGCAGAGAACAAAACAAAACCTAAAAAAAAGAAAGACAAATGTAACCACTTCTTAAACCTTGTAGTCTTAGAGAACTGTACTTGAGTTAAAACTGCTTTGACCACTTTTTCCGTCTACATCAAATGTTTTCGCCCAAAAATAGCCAAATACAAGTTCACAATGGGCTGCAACGCCACGTATTGTGGGCTTGTAGAACTACTATGTTTGGCTAATGTTCCCTGGACGCTGTCACCCTGGGGTTCAAGTAGTTGAGTACAGTACTCAAGTGCATGCACTAAACCCTCCAAATCATCAGACCCCTGTTCCCTGCACTTTTTATCTCTGTTAATTCAAAATTAATTTCAAAATACATCATTGGTGATAAAATTATGAACACAGTCAGACAGTTTTCTGGTACCTGGTGGTTGTTCTGATGGACACACATTGGTTGGTTTGGATCACCTGGTCCAGACATGTCTTTGGCTCAAGTTTCAGCCACAAATACACTGTGCTTGTAGTTACTGTTGTGTTATTCCCATCGAGTTATAATACAAACTTAATCAGCAACAGACACACTGTACACACTGTGATCTGCCAGGTTCACGGGGATCCGTTATCACAAGACACGCGCGCACACACACACACACACACACACACACACACACACACACACACACACACACACACACACACACACACACACACACACACACACACACACACACACACACACGTGTGTTTAATACACACACACTACGTCGATATTTCATATTGATAATGGAGAAAAGCCCTGGGCCATAGTAGTGGTTCCACTCAAATTCACACCATGTGTCATCATTACAATCAAACACACATATCGCCAGGACAATCTGTTTATTTTGGACCACAATTCTTATATGAGACGATTCTAAGATGATCCAATGTTATTCTCCATAGAGAAATGAATTCCGTGACCCAGGAGATGAGTGAGTGACGTCAGAACGTCGGCGCTCTATAACTCCTGAGAGTGTGCAAATGGAACCAAAGGGACCCTTACAGGTCTGTAACTCTGAGAGTGTGCAAATGGAACCAAAGGGACCCTTACAGGTCTGTAACCCTGAGAGTGTACAACTGGAACCAAAGGGACCCTTACAGGTCTGTAACTCTGAGAGTGTGCAAATGGAACCAAAGGGACCCTTACAGGTCTGTAACCCTGAGAGTGTACAACTGGAACCAAATGGAGATCTGTGTTATATTATAAAACAAATAACGGAATAAGTGCCAACTCCAATGGTACTGACCTTGAAATCGATTATAATGTGTGGGCATGCATGGTTAATGAGGTCTGCTATATAATAAACAACATTGTTTATATGAACAAGGCCAGCGCCTTTTGGGCGCCAGATGGCTCTGTGTCCTACTCATGTATTCCTCGCTTACATGCTGGGAAGGATGCAAGTGAGGAATACATGTAATGAATACATTATAATAATAAACTTGTCCTGAAGAATATTCGTCTTCACAGGTGGGTACAAAACACCCCCAACAAAACAACATATAGCACAGAAATGTTTAATGTATGTTTTGTAATAATAATCAAAGTAGTAACTAAGTTTTCAAATAAATGGAGTGGTGTAAAAGTAACAATATTTGCCTCTGAGATGTAGTGGAGTAACATGACAGAGATTAGAAAACAAATGGCCGTTGGCGACCATTCATAACCTCTTGAAAGATGTTTTGGGGGCGGCAGTGGCTCAGGGGTAGAGTGGCTGAATGGTAACCGCAAGGTCGCCAGTTCAAACCCGGGCTCCCCCAGAGTTAGTGTCGAAGTGTCCTTGAGCAAGACACTGAACCCCTAATTGCTCCTGATGTGCTGGTTGGTTCCTTTGCATGGTTTCTGCCATTGGTGTATGAATGTGTGTGTGAATGTAATGCATCAGTAAATGTGCTTATGTCAATAAAAGTTTGTTTGCCAAACATCCAGTGTTGATATAACACAAGGTGAAACTCATCAAACTGTGACAGATGATAAATACGATGGAACTGTACTTGTATTGGCCTGTACAGGATACAGGATGCTATAAAAACACAGGAGCATATCTACTTTTCTCATCAGCAGCTGAACTCAACCAAGACTACATCACAGAACACCAACCAGACATCACTGGTAAGGCAAAACTCAACCTTTTTAGATTTAGTTTCTAACTTTATCTAGCTACAGTGTCAACTTGTAGAGGCTTCTTAAAACATTTTTAGACTGGTTAGGGACCCTCACAACATGTTCACCGGAGCCAGTGTCGTATATGTGTGCCTTCTCAAGTTTATGGGCCAAACAGCCTGGAGGTGTCGGGTCAAGCTGACTTCCAATGTACAGTACAGACACTCAAACATTTAACAAGGGCTTGGTTATTGGACAAGATTCCAGAGTAGGAGCAGGGTTTTAGAATAGTTAACTAATGTGTTTATGTGTTTAGTGCATTGTTCATTGTCTGTCTTGTTATGAGATGTATTTGCTGTGCCTATGCGGACCAAATGGAAATAAGTCCTGGACTTCGTGTCATATCCTCGAATTGTGTTGTGACTTTTCAAATAAACGAAAGCAAAATAAATCCACTGGTCCTCGTCAGATTTAACTGTTGTCTTTTTGGTTTAGAGTTTAGAATGGGCAACGCCGCAGTGATCATCAACCACCCCACCAGCCTGGACCACGGGCAGCCGATGCTGGAAGATGGGGAAGTGGCAGCGGAGGAACCCGGCATGATCCGCCTGCAGAGGAGTTCAGGGACCGCGTCGGGTTGTGGAGGAACCATTACCTTCAAGAAGAACGTGAAGTCGTGCGAGAGCAGCGACACCATGGAGACGGAGCGCGGTGTCACAGTGTCAGGGGGGGTTGGAGCTTCTGTTGGTAGTGTTGGTGTTTCTGCTGGTATCGAGGTTTCACAGGTAGCGACGAGACAGGACTCGACCAAGATCAAACACATTGTGTCTGATAAAAATGAAATGTCAGAGCTGTGGTGTCATGTGGATTATGTGGGGAAGAAGGGAAAGTATAAGTGGCTCAGCAATGATCTCAATCTGAAGGCCAAGCACAGGTGGAGTGAGAACTCTGAGATGTTCCTCAAGATCGGCTTCAGAGAGGATTCTGATTCCGACGATGATTCTGAGTACAAGGAGGAGTTGGCTGAGTAGAGAGGAGTTGGATGAGGAAACTATCAGTTTTCTCTTCTCCCCTTGTTTTACTCTTGTATTACTTCTACTCATACCTGCTATTCAGGATAGCTTGTGCTAATAAATTGGCCTATAATTAGCTTTTCTTCTTTGGTTTTTGTTCTTCATCAATATTGAAATAATTCCAGATAAATGTCAAATTCAGGAAACATTGAGTGATAACAATGAGTGATACTTAGAGATGAGTGCTCTGAAACAATGATGTATTAAATATAATTACTGTAACAATGATGTATTAAAACATACCCATAACATAACCCTATATAACCTACCTCTGTTATTGGTTTGTATCATTATATGTATCCTGGTGGCGCTATAATAGGCCAATGTGAAAAGGGTGCCATTTCTTCTTACGCCTTGGATGGCATTTTGATGATTTGAGGCATTTTGTTCTTGTGTTTTGCAAAAATCCACCTGTTGATGGCACTATAACAGGCCAATGTGAAAAGGGTGAGATATATTCCTCAGCCTAGTAGGAAAGTCTGTGACAGATTTCAAGTAAATTGCACACTGCGTTCATGATTTGAGGCTTTTTGTTCAAAACCGGCCAATCCTGCAAACTTTGAAAGCCAACGTTAGCCAATTAGGATAGAATATGAAATATCGGCCCAGGCGGTGGCGTAACCGTCTGGGCACCCGACTGGTAATCCAGTCGCAGTGTGCCGCGGGTTCGACTCCCGAGCCCGACACGGCCTTTACTGCATGTCTTCTCCCATCTCTCTCCTGTTTCCTGTCAGCCTACTGTCTGTCCCTTCAAAAACCAATAAAAGGCGTAAGCCGCAAAAAAGAATATCTTTAAAAAAAAAAGAATATGAAATATCGGACAGATCCGTCTTGAACACACTCAATACTGTGTAACGATTTGCGGGATTTTTGGACAGAATCTGGAGGAGTAATATCAAAAAATGTGTTTTACAAAAGTCAGCCTCCTGGTGGCGCTATTACAGGCCGTTCTGGAAAATTTGGGGCAGAGGTTCATGTTGGCATCCAGGGAGTGTGCGCAAAATTTGGCACCGACCGGGTTAAATTAGTCCTCAGGATACACAAACCAACATATTGGCGAGGCAGGTTTGTGTGAAGGGACAAAACTCCTTCTAAAACAAACTTCTTACCATTTCAAAGTTCTATATCTTTGTTCAGATGACATGAGTGTAAAGTGACGATTGAGGAGCTGATCAGTGTAAGTTGCTATTGTGAGTGCTAACCGTCAATACACTTGGTCTAAAAGGGGTAGCACCAAAAAACAAATTATCCTATGCAATCAATTCATAAACATGACATGAATAATAACAAAAAATGTCTATCATCACAAAGCAATTTATAAAACACTATGTACAGAGTGAAAGAAAAGGGAAGGGGGTTGTAATGAAGTGATAATTTCCTCTCCCATAGACCTGATATTTTCAGGCCTGTTTGCTGACGTGGGAAGGACGGTAATGTTAGAGAACATGGCATGGGTAATACTGAAAAGGATTTTCTTTGTTAGACAAGCTAGGACAATAATGCTGAAGAAACATGGGGAACAATACAACAGAACTGTTTGCATAATGCTTTTGTACAGTAACATAGACAAGGATCTTAACATATACATGATGACATGTCTTTGCTGAGAACGTGGGAACGGTGTCTGTTGGAAACGCATGCATGCCCCGTCACTTATTCAATACACTCTGTGACAGATGTGTCTGTGGCAAAGACTTGGTCTTGTCCCATGGACAATTTTCGATTTTCTTTTATTTTTTACAAACCATTATGTTCTCGGTTTGATCATAAGACCCAATTACTGAATGTCAAGTCAGGTTTTCTTCAGAATACGTACTGTATGACACTGTACGACACTATGGCACATTAGGAGTCCACTAGTATTAGTGGTTCTCAAATGTTTAATTTGCAAGGACCCCCTTACAGTGTAACAGAGTGTACACTCTCAGAGTTATAGACCTGTTATGGTCATTCAGGGCTAACTCTTTATGTGTTTCTCGTAATATTATTGTACCCTAAATTTGTCTTAGTTGTATTTTTATTCGGTCCAATTTCCCCCAATGGCTAATTTGGACCTGAGTATAATATCCTAAAATAAATAATCTGTACATCAAAACTATACAAACTATAGGATGCCAGGTCAACAAACAAACCTGGCATTTGTCTAGGTAACATATTATCTAAATTACATTTTAGCCTCTACATACTGTAAGCCTGCAAGGTTGTCAGGGCTAGGGAAAGTGCTAAGGGCTAAGGTGGAATCTGAAGAGGTGACTCTTCAGATTACAGCGTGATATGGCTCATTCATATCAGAAAATGTACAGGGTGTGGGAAGAATTCTAATCTTAGAATATGGGTAATTCTGTAAAGTGTGCTTTTGTTAGACCTGGACAATATGTTGAAGAAACAGAACAGGTTGAATAATGCTTTTGTTAACAGAAGGTGAGGGGCGACAGACAATGATAACATACGTCATAACATACATGATAGCCTGTTGGGAACGCATGCCCCCGGCCCTCTGCAGCTTATGCAATGCACGGTGTAGCATGCTGTCAGAGTACTGATCGCCTCGGTCTAAAACAGTTACTTTTCAGGATTCAAATTCAAAAATAGCAGATAAACAAGCTCAAATGTGTCGTTTTGTGCCGCTTTTTGAGCTTGTGGATCTGCTACTTTGAATGGTTTTGTGTGATGCTGCTGTAGTTAGTTAATATTACAGGATAGCTTGTACTTTACCGTGATTATTGGCACTACAGTGTTGCTGCAGGAACAAGGCTTTAGAAGAGTTCCGTAAGCAGCGCTGAACTGCCAATAATCTTGGTAATAAACTCAATTTAAATGTAACTAAGATATTCAATAGAAATTGAATTTTTTTTAATGCCATATTTAGCCAATATGATTCCATGCAAACTGCTAGCCTAGCCACTCAGCCGGCTATGCTCTGTGAGACACGGCACACCTGATTTTTATGTTTTGAGCATGTTTAATTTACCTTGTATATAATTTACAGGGAACACAAATCACACCCGTGTGAACTGAGTGGTCACTGGTGCAACTATACTTTTATTGTGATAGTTACTGTACTCTGTACTGTACTGTACTGTACGGTACAGTTTTATTGTTAGTTATATTTTATTGTTATAGTTATAGTGGTCAGTGTGAAAGGCCCCGTAGGCTGCTCAACAGTGCCACTTTAGTTCACCCAGCAGTACTGTTCATACCATACATAGGGACAGAGACACATACAGTAGGGTGACACAACACGTGGCCTGTCATTGGAGCGGTGTGCACCGCTCAAAAACACTGTCTTACAATGTGGAAATAAGACGTTTTTGCCCGACAGCGACAACATTCGATACACATGGTAACCTGTTGTCACAGACATCACTTATGCAATACATGTACTGTACAGATAAGTACGACACCTCCCTGACCTTTCCCTGAAAAGTCATGCTTTTCTTATTGTCATGCCTCATTTGCCTCTTTGTCTCCCAGGTGTGAAGTGTCACCACTTCACACACCTGACAAATTTCTCTCATGACAAAACTAAGGCTTGGACTTCCCACTGAAGAGCCCATGACAGGCTCTTTGTAATTATCAGATGATTTATGGATTTGTGTGATTGTAGATCGGCTATTTACAAACTTTAAATGGGACATTCTTACATTACATTATTTTTTGTACGTTAAGTACATTTTGCCTTTTACTCAAGTAAATTTCCAATACCCGACTTTTACTTGTATAGTATTCCTACATTGTAATATATTGATACTTTTACCTAAGTAAAACATGTGAGTACTTCTTCCACCACTGCTTATCTGTACATGTTGTCAAAGTATACTTACGCAATACACATTGTACCTGTTGTAGCCTTCTTATGCAATATGTAAGTAAAGTAACTAAAGAATAGGTTGCAAGATACTGATCACCTCCTACAATGCCCTCCTCAACAACCAGGCTCCCCAGCTACCTCTCTGAACTCCTCCCCCTTCCAGCTCCCGCAGTTCTGGTGATTCCAATCTCCTGGATGTGTGTATCTATTATAGGACCACTTTTCAACCTATCTTCATATAATAGGTCCTCACTAATAATCATGAAAAAATGGCGCAATTTTTCTACTCTGTCTGTGTCTCATAGGAGGGCTGTGGGCAGTTCAGAAACCGCCTTCCAGTGACATCATCGATGGGGAATACAAGCTAATAAAAACTGCAGGCTTTCTAGTCCTGAAAAGTTGCAATGCGAAAATGGAAGCCATCGTTCTCATGATAATGAAAATCTAAACATTTTTGTAAAAAAATCTTGTTTAAAAAATAATTTGCCTAATGATGATGTCACTGGAAGACTGTTTCTAAACTGCCCACAGCCCTCCAATGAGACACAGACTGAGTAGAAAGAAATCGTGCCATTTTATCGTGATTATTAGTGAGGACCTATTATATGAAGATAGGTTGAAAAGTGGTGAAGTGGTCCTTTAAGTAACGCCAAGACCTGCCCTGGAAACGCCCTCCTGCCTCTGATTGGCCAGAGCTTGCTGCCTTGTCAACAACTGTTTCAAAGATGGCGAAAGGTTCTAAAAAATAAATTAAACAGATGTTTCAATTACGTTGTCTTTGATAATAAAAGGGACAGATTATGTATGACTATGATGTTAAGAGGTTCATGTGTCACAAGGATTAATTAAAAGTGCACGATTAATTAAAAGTGCACGCATGACAGAGGACCATCCAGATGATGCAGTCTATATTTATTTAGAACTAGGTACCCCAGTTTATATCGTTAAACGCCATATTCAAATTATACAAACATAACTTTTATACTAAAATGATGAGGCCTTTTTACAGTACAAGGATTCAAGTTTATTTAAGAACTTTGTGCAAAATGTGTTCCTGGGAGCAGTACAGTGTGCGGACATCCTTTTCTTTGCTTAACCCTTCCAGGGTGCAAATTGAGGACAAGTTTCACAAGTCTCTGTACGTACGTAATGTGCCGCCATGGGACACATTGTGAACTTGTCGATCAGATATTTTAAAATTATGTTTATACATTTGAAAACTCAAAATGGGACATTTGCATAATGAGCATTTTTATACTTTGGTACAACACTTGTACTTTTACTCAAGTGAATGAATACCCGTACAGAGTATTTCTACATTGCAGTATTGATAATTTTACTTAAGTAAAACATGCGAGTACCTTTTCTTCCACCACTGCTGGGTCCTTCTTCCGCGCCACTGGCCGTTCCCAACCCCAAAACGGGTCCGTCGTCTCCTCTTTGGCCCCATGCATGTGAGAACTTCCTTCCTGGCCAGGAGCTAATGCATGCAGCGACACGTCCGTCTACTGTTACTGCTAGACCAGACCGCTGAGCGCCCAGGCCCGGGCCCCGCCACTGAACTGGACCTGTTCTGTAAGCCAATGCGCAGGGCGGCCACCATATTGTGTTTGGCTGCTGTTTGTTGTGTGAGAGCCATGATGCTGTGTGTGTGTGTGTGTGTGTGTGTGTGTGTGTGTGTGTGTGTGTGTGTGTGTGTGTGTGTGTGTGTGTGTGTGTGTGTGTGTGTGTGTGTGTGTGTGTGTGTGTGTGTGTGTGTGTGTGTGTGTGTGTGTGTGTGTGTGTGTGTGTGTGTGTACACGCACGCGTGCGTCTGTGCGTTTCTGTACTCGTGAGGACAGAGTGTCAATATCAAGTATATAGTAGGATATGAGAAATTCTTGTTTTAAGATAAATATATATTTGTAGAGATACGTTTACAATTAGAAACAGACTCAGGTGGGGTGCGTGTGAGAGAGAGAGACTGGGAGAGACAATGAGAACCCTGGGAAGTGGAAACAGTGCAGCACTGCAGCTAGAGTCACTATAGTGGAAACCCTAGCTAGAGCCCAATAATAGCTGCTCCCATGTCCCTCTGGCACTGCCTGGTTTGTGTCATTACAGTGCATTATAATGTAGTGAGAAAGTGCTGTAAAGGGCGCCACGTACTAAGACATCAAAACAAAGTTATTTTTCTTCTATATGCTACAAGAAGTTCTTAGTCATATGATTACTTTACATATATCACTCACTGACAAAAGTAACTTGTTACTTACTGTATTACTTTACTTTTGTTTTTTTCCCTCACCCCCAGTAATTGCATCTTTTGTCCCCAAAAGTCTCACACTACCAAGATTGTTCCAGACGGTTTAAGGCTCGCCCTTCCGCATCCGATAATTCACACGTACACTTAAGTGCGCATGCATGCAAAGATTTGCATGTACAGTATGACTGCCACTCATGTACCGTATGACTGCCACTCATATGAACATGTGCGGTCATATGAGCGGTCAACGACCAATTTTGAAAATTTGTCACGCAATGAAGTCTAAAATTAGGCGTGACTGAGTGACGGATTACATGGCCGTATGTGGCAGAGAGCTTGTATCTCCATATTCCAGCCTTTTACTTCAGAAATGAATGCCCTACTTTGTCGTAGAGTGGCACGCGAAAATAGCTAGAATTACAATTACAATTTAGGCATTTAGCAGACGCTCTTAATCCAGAGTGACTTACATTAGGCAAGAACAAAAGTATGGGAATACATCACATATATAAAATGCATTTATCAAGAAACAACAGAATAGCAGGTCTACAAGCTCACAACACGTCACAAGCTTAATATTTTCTCTATTTTAGAATCATTGGTTTCTAAAAAATGTGTTGACACTAGGTTTAATACATATTTAACCTTTGACTGTACCCTGTGCTGATTACATTTCTGCCAATAAAGTATTACATTCAACCTATGAAAAGTACTTATACTAAGTAAAAATAAGTAAAAATACTTTCAAACATGTTTGGGGTCATTGTATACTCTGGCTTTTGTGAACACGTACCCCAACATTTTTAACACTTATGGTGCTGGGGAATCTTTTCAGAATAAAGGTGCTAGAGTGCCAAGCAGATGAGGGAGATTTCACTCTGAAAACCCACGCCTTTCATTTCCCCCCAATACCGGGAGGTGAAATGTTCCATTACTACATCACCTGCGTAAAACTGATCTCTCTTTAGAAGCGTTAATATTCTAACCGAGATGCATGATGAAGTCAGAAATTAGGCCAGAGCATCGCGTAATCTTCACGGAGGCAGCATAGATTCAGAGAAAATATGGAGGTTTGTCGGCCCGTAAACCAGGAAGCGTGCAGCAAATCAGGTCCGGGACGCGTGCTTTAGGATCGCACTTCTTCTTCTTTCGTGTATCGTCGGGGGGTGGGCTTCAGGCAGCCAGTTACGATCCAAACGGCATTGTTGATGACAGGATCAACCTTCTTGATGTGTGGGCTTCTACTCCAGAATGGGGAACAGTACTCAGCAGCAGAGAACAACAGAGCTTGTGTGGAGATCCGTAGTGTCCTGGCGGAGGCTCCCCAAGTTGTGGCCGATAAGCGAGACCCTTGATGTTACTTTGGCTCGCACTTCCTCCAGGTGTTGTTTGTATAGGACCGTGTCCTGTCCAGCCGAACCCCAAGGTACTTGGGGGCTACAGTAGCCTGGCCCAGCCAGCGTGCTTTCTGGTCTAGAAGGGTGGGCGTGCATGGAGCAAGCGCTGGAGAATATTGGTTCACGAATCATTTTTTGCCAAAGCAAAAGTGGAACAAAACAATCAAGATAAAACAATGTACTCTCTCTCTCTCTCTCTCTCTCTCGCTCGCTTGCTCGCTCGCTCGTGCGCACGCACACTTTAATAAAACATAACTAGGGCCGGGACTTTAATACAGAAACATTATCGCGTTAAAACATTTACGCATTTAATCGCACCTTTTTTTTTCACCAGGGAACGTTTCTCACTGGGCACGTTTCACATGTACCGAATATGCTGATGCACCGCGGCAGCGTCCACTAGTACTAGACAACAACAAACCCCACACCTTAACCAGATGAGAACGCGTTGCTTCACCCCGCTGACAATTTGATTTAAAAGACGAAAGGATGGAAGCATGTATAAAAGCATTGTGTGCAATAGCAGAGAGAGAGGTGAGAGGTTCCATATGGGGTAGCATTAGCTTCACGTTAGCTGGTTAGCTAACGTAGTAGTAGTAGTAGTAGTAGGAACCTTTGTAATGGTTGGATACATATTTCTCCCAAATATTATACTGTAGGTAAGACATAGGCCTACATTATTGCTATTGCTGCTTCTGCCGCTGTGCAGAAATGGGACTGTGTGCGTGTCGTGTATCATTGACGTTCAGCCTCTTTAATTTCCAATACAAGTTAATGTAAAATGTGTGTGTGCTTGCGTGTTCTAAAATGTTAGAATGTCCAAAACCGTAATTTTTTATTACGGTTATGGATATACAAGGTTTGCACCTGACAGCAACTATTATGCAAAGACGATGAATAAATGTTTATTCTAGTGTAGGCCTACAGCAGCTTGATGTTTATTCTAGTGTAGGCCTACAGCAGCTTGTAGCAGAAGGCGGTGAAAACATGAGATCATGTTACTGTACTGTACGTCTCAAACATTTTCACGCAGTATTTTGACACACATACACTGTGTGTGTGTGTGTGTGTGTGTGTGTGTGTTATGCTCCATTGGTAAGGGCCAAATGGCCCCACAAGTATACGGTGAAATATGGCCAAAAATGGTAAACTAAATGGCATTCCAAAAATCGCTCTTCTAAAAGGTAGATGTCCTCGCAATTATAGCAATATATGCACGTGCATGCGTGCACGTGCGTCTCCGTGCGTGCCATGTGTGCGTGTGCTTGCTGTACAGTTGGAGGTCTCGCTCCATTAGCGTTACCTCAGGGGCATCGAGCGGGGAAAAAGGGGAAACATTCCAGAACTGACAGGAAATCATGAACGCTGCACTTCTGACACGGATCACTGGATATTTTAAATGAACCACAGGCAAGTTCCTAAAAGAAGCTCTATTGCCTACTGCAGGGGCCTTTCAGCATGTTGCCTAAGACCCCTTAGCTTAGACCACTGATATCCCAAACATGCATTGGGACCATTTGGGTCACAGACACATTTTTATGGGTCACGACTTGAGTAAAAATCCCATTTTCTTTTCCTACGTTCCTACTTCACCTGTACTTGGTCTGCTCTTTTTTTTGCTCCTTTCCCGTCCATCAGGCGCCCCGGCTGGCCAGGGGAAGGCAGTTTAGTGACCAGGATTATTGCATGTTTTTTGTGAGGGTACCTACGGTATAGGGGACACGGGGAGAACATGCAAACTCCACACTGAAAGGCCCTTTCACCAACCCCGCCTGGGGTATGGACACTGATGACACGGAGGAGAGGACACGCCGTCAGCGCCCACAGCGTCCCAAGCGGGAATCGAACCCAGGACCTTCTAACTGTGAGGCGACAGCACTACCGACTGTGCCACCGTGTCCCGGCGTTTTTAGTGAAGGTACTTCCAGCTTCCCTGCGTTGGCAGGGAAGCTGTCAATCAGACTTGCAAGATATGGGGGGGGGCTTACCTTTGGTTGCCTTGAATGCCAGCATCAGAGTTTTGTATTCTGAGAAGGGGGAGACAGAATTTTGGCTGGTTGAAGACCTAGCGAGCTGCGGCATTTTGGATCAGTTGGAGAGGCTTAAGTGCGCATGCCGGTAGGCCAGTAAGGAGGGAGTTACAATAGTCATGTTTTGACATGACTGTTGTCCGGATAAGGAGCTGGGCTGACTCCTGGGTGAGGAACGGTCTAATTCTAACCTACAGGATCGAGTGACAGCTGTAATGTGTGCTTTGAACGAGAGCTGACTGTCCAGGACAACACCAAGGTTTTTGCGGTTGGGGCCGAGGCCGAGGTTACCAAGGCGTTGTCTATGGAGATAGTTAGCTCCCGCATGGGGCAGGACTTAGCTGGGAAGAAGAGAAGCTCAGTCTTGTCTGGGTTCAGCTTGAGGTGGTTAGAAGACATCCACTGTGAGATGTCAGCCAGGCAGCAGTGATGCGCTGTTCCACCTGAGTAGCGGAGGGGGGGAAGGATATAGTTGCGTATCATTGGCATAGCAGTGATAGGATAGATTGTGAGCAGTGATGATAGTGCCAAGAGATTTAGTGTACAGGGAGAAAAAGAGGGGACCAAGTACAGATCCCTGTGGGACCCCAGTTTGGAGGGTACGGGGGGATGATAGCTTCCAAGAAACCTGGTAGGTCCGGTCGGTGAGGTAGGGGAGAACCACTTTAGCGTCGTCCTGCCGATGCCTAGATCAGCTAGGGTGTCTAGGAGCAGCTGGTGGTTCACTGTGTCAAATGCTGCTGATAGGTTTTTAGTTTACACCAAATATTTTCACAGAAATTATAGCATTTCAACAAACTCACAAGGTGTTGCCATGGCGACTCATTGTGACCTGGAAAAATGTATTTGGTGAATCTGCATAGGGATGCTATAGGGTTCAAGAGGTCTATTTATCTCTCTCTTTCTCTCTCTTTTGTTTTTAACAAATTACTGATACATGACTCACAAATCGTCTGTCGGGTGGAACCCTCATATGTCTAAAGGGCCTTGCAAACCTGAAGCGAGGAACGCAGGCGGCGTTGCCTGGATCAACACAGGTCTCCTCCAGGTCTGAGGGCGCAACAACGCAAGCGTAAAAAAAAGCTAAACAGAATCCAGGTCTGGTGAGTCGCGGGCGTGTGCACGTATAGACCACGCGCGCAACAAATTCACGGGACCGCACTCACTTGCGTTGTCGCACCGTGACTTCTCAGAGAAAAAACACAGGTCTCATTGAAAATTAACTATAGGCGTGTTTTATCGCTCCCCGTTTGCAAGGCCCTTAAGACTGTTACTTCTCAGGATTGAAGGATGAGACACAAGAAGTGATTTTTGTACTTTTCTGCTTTGTATGTGTCTATGGAGTTAATTAACATTACTCTACCCAGGTGTGGTTATATTATTCAAATATGTCTTCCTTATGTATTTTTGGTTTCTTCATGAAAGCTGAAAGACTTTGAGTCAAAAGGCCCAATCAAAATAAACACCACTTTAGTGACATCATAGTGACATCATGTGGGCGAGGCTTAAGGTCAGGTGGGTGGTGCTAAGGTGAAAACCAGGTATACTCAATGAACTGGTGGGTGTGGCCACATACAAACATAATTTTAAATTTTAACACTTTCTGTACACTTTTTTGAAAAAATAAATAATAATCATAGTACCTGATGATCATCATCACGGCACACATTTGAGATAAACACAATTATATTTGCATAATCGCCAATTGTTTCCATGTTGAAAAATGGCCATACTCCATACATTAAAAAAATTAAATAAGCTTGTAGATCAACTATTTCCACTATTATGTAAATGTTTTGGAAAGAAAAAATACTAAATGTGTCAGTGATTTATTTCTATTTTAAGTTATTTGTCATATCTACCCTGTGCAATTTGTAAGTCTAAAAGGCAAACGGAAATAACAAATTGTAACGTTAAAATGTTCAATGCAACCAAAAAGAAAAAAACACAATTAAATCGTCAATCGTAATTATTTGTGTGACAATTAATCGTCAACTTAAATTTGTAATGGTCACAATCCCTACTGCATATATATCAGCCCCTACGATCCCACTGTCTGTGTGGGATGACAGGGCTTCCCCGGTGCTCTGGTGCTGCATGGTTGGTGCTCTCCTCACGGCTCAGCTGAGCTCAGAGGAATCCCTGGAATGAGCCCCTGAAAGGCCACATGTGTTGACTTGTGTTTGACTGCTGCACCGCGGCGCACGCCCGCACGCACGGACATTTCCTGAGTGGTGGGGGCAGGGGTGTCTGGGACACTGATTGGCCGTTGGTTTCAGTGTCACTTGATTTGGTTGATTCCACATTAAATATAGTTAATCAACATTGAATCGACCATGACACACACCATAGTGTATTTACTGTTCATTCCATATCTATTTGCTCTCTCTCTCTCTCTCTCTTCTTCGCTCTATCATTTCTGTCTGTCTGTGTTTGTTTCCCATGCCCCCCCCCCCCCCCCCCCCCCCTCTCTCTATCTCTCTCTCTCTGGATGTGATCCATACTCCCACACAGTGCATTTGTGTCAGCCACTTCCCCTCTGTGACCCCGCCTTGTGACCCCGCCTTGTGACCCCGCCTTGTGACCCCGCCCGGCCACTGGCATATAAAAAGCAGCCAGGCCACTCTCAAACCCAAACTCAGCAGCATGACTTTACTTAACCCTGACCTAACCCTGATTTAAAGTCATGGTTAAGTCATGGAATTTAGGCTATCCAATGATACATGTTTAATATGTTTTTTTTTCTACAACTTGGATATATTCTCAATATATTACAAATTTACAATAAATGCACCGACTCTCTGTATGTGTGTAATCCACGTAACTCAAGAACCGTTGGCCTCACCGACGCCACGGGGAGTGCAGTGCCCGGCGTTGAGTCTGTCGGCTAAACAGTTGTCCAGAACCGACAGAAAAGGCTCTCGGGCTCTGCCATTGGACCGAATGAGCCTACATCCCCACACCTGTCCAATTTCCAAGCTCATGCCTGAGCCAATTGATTACCATGGCAATGCCAGCGTACACCTGCTGAATTCCCCACACCTCCCATTTGATCATTTAGTCAGTCCACTATTCACACAGTGAGTCAGTTTGCACTCTTCAGACATTCTCCACACATTCTCCACAGACGTTTAACATTAGTGATCTCCACATATTGATTGATTGATTGATAGATAGATAGACAAGCATATATATAGGCCATATATATACATCATAAGCTTGACAAAGGCTACAGATGGTCGGGGTTGAGTCTGTGCTGGTGGACTCTGTGTCGTGTTGTTTTGTGTTTTTTGGGGTTAAGCGCATGGGGCCAGTGTTCCGTTGGCGTACAAACGTCTCATCCAGTTTGTTAAGCATGGGGTTCGGAGCGTAATGACAGTGTTTGTGCATAAACAGTGCATTTTATATCACAGCACAAAGACTCACCACCATCCAGTTTCGCCGTTTATTTTTTTATTTTTCTGTACTGGAATTATAATACTGCCAAATTCTCACAATGGTTGAAAACAATTACAATGCAGGCATTCGGCAGATGGTCTTATCCAGAGTGACTTACAAGTACAGATCAAAATAAGAGCAAGCACACTTCATGCTTTAGCTTTTATTTATAGATACTTTTTTTTAAGTTGTTGAAAAAGTTCCTTCATGGCACAAAATCCTTTCACATGGCATTGCAGTGGTGGTATATCCAATTTTCAGTACTTCTACTCCATTACATCTCAGAGGAAAATATTATACGTTTACTCCATTACAATTACTTGAAAAATGTTAATTACTAGTTACTTTGTGGATTTAGATTATTCTTGTGTACACTGTAACTTTTGGTACAATACTTTAAGTAATACCAGACTATTACTTGTAGACCTAACAGTAGCCTATTTCTACATGGTGATATTGATACTTTTACTCGAGTAAACAATGTGTGTACTTCTTCCACTGCTGGAGTTCGATCTGTGGCCAAATCTGGGTCGTCCCTGACATGAAATAGTTGGGAAAAATCACTTTTCCAGAGGAACAGAGAAATCTCACCCCGAGCGAGATCTGAATAGAGCATGTATAGACGCTTTCAGAATTTTACAAGTCAGTGACGCTAGCACTGGTGGAAAAAGTACTGACTTTTCAGGTAAAAGGATCAATACTCCAATGTAGAAATACTCTGTTACAATTAAAAGTCCGGAATAAAAAATTGACTTGAGTAAAAGTTCAAAAGTATTGGTATCAAAATATACTTAAAGTACCAAAAGTAAAAGTATTCATTGTGCAGAATGTCCCATTTCACAAGTTCAAAACGTATACAAAATCTTTTGAAAATAGCCGATCTACATGCTCTCAATGTGTCACGATGGGACACATTGCAGGCTTGTAGATCTGCTATTTTCGAAATATATATATTGAAGTGGTTAGTGTGTTTTGTAATAATAATCAAAATCTACACAGTAACTAGTAACCAATAAAGGCATGCACTTACTAGTTACTTTCCACCACTGGATGCTAGCACACAGAGGCATAACAGCCTGACAATTAGATACCATCAAATTTCACCAGCTTTTCTTTTCTTTTCTTTTTGGGGCCAAAGCTAGCATGATAAAGAAACTTGAGCTTCAGTCTCTTTATTACATCGCTCAGCCGCGGGTCTTCACTCCACTAGCTCCCTTGGTGCCTGCATTGACGGAGTTTAAAAGTGAGCATAATTATGATCTGTCCAAACTGTAGATTATGTAGAACTGTAGATTATAGATCCTTTATCTATAATGTTCCTTCTTACTTGTATTATAAAACATTTAAACTATTACTCTGTGTTCTCTGCGCCAGCATTGTTACTGCTTGTACTTAATCTTGTACGTAATCGTTGCTGTGGGGCACAAACCTCTTAACTCCATTCTAAGCGTTTGTGTTCTGTAAATGAACTCCCTACTTGATCATCATACACAGAAGCTTGACAGTTTTCCACCCGACAGAGACGATTACCGGTAGATAACTTAGTGACAAATGCAAGCTTCTTGATCCAGCAGGCATTGGATCAATTATAACTGCATAAACGGCATATATATATATATATATATCCATCCAAACTCCAACACTTGTAAAAAATAATCACCTGCAAGGAATTTCTTGACAGAAAGTAGCTCATAACATGTCTACGGTGGATTTTTATGAAACAGACATTTTGCAGATATAGAAAGAGGATAATTCAAGCTTGTCATACAGCTGCAATATTGGTGAGTTTGACATTGTTTAATACAATCTGATAGGACTTTTCTGTTGTATGTATGGGCTGTCAATGGCAAATTGCGGCTAGTTAATGGCAAGATGGCCGCAGTCTGCATAATAGTGTAGAAGGGGAAAAAGGCTGCGCTCCCCCACTTCTATCTTTCTTTCCAGGGTCTTTTTCATTAAATTCACAGATTAAAAAATAATATGTTCAACAATAAACACTCCATCAACCACGGCGAACAGACAACAAATCCCGCCCGTACACAGCTGACCCTGTTAAAATGTAGACGCTTCTAAAAGTAGCACTACACCCCCCCTACCCCCCTTGGTTAAGAGTCACTGGCGTATCTGTCTCCACATAGCTGTCATTTATTTATTTTTCTTTCACCATCCATATCTGTGAATGGGGCTACTGGGCTTGTGGGACTCACCAAGTCAGGAAATGCCATTGCGGTGGGCAGTGGCCCTCCTTAGCAGCCCCTGCCTGGGAGGGAGGAGGCCCCTAGGGGCCCCTCTCTCTCTCTCCTCTCTCGTACTGCACTGGGAATCTGCCCAGAAGAGGAAATAGCTACTAATGTACCTATACTGATCTCCTTTACTGCTAGAGCTGATCAAAGAGAGAGAGAGAGAGAGAGAGAGAGAGAGAGAACCAAATACCTTTTTTTTTCCTGACGGAGAGGAACTAGGTCTCGGCATTCCTGGCATTGCCATTGGCTAACTAACAATCCCAACTCTATGCAAGTGAGTGGGAGCGGTGAATGAATGAATGGGCACTGTGTGTGTGTGTGTGTGTGTGTGTGTGTGTGTGTGTGTGTGCGTGTGCGTGTGTGCGTGTGCAGGGAGTGTGGCCAGCGGTCCTGCCCTGCTCAGAGCGCTCACAGCCAGCGGTGGACAAATCACTCAACCCCACTACTTGAGTCCAAGTGCATTTGTTGCTGTCGGGCAGAAACCTCTTATCTCCATATTCTTATAGATCTGCTACTGTTGAATTTGAATCCTGAAGAAAAGTAACAGTTTTGGACATAATGAGGTTACCGGTTTCGGATAAATTGAATCTTGACCATCGGGTCAACATTGGTGTCAGATGACCTGTGACACGATCTAAATGTCTCGATAGAAGAGGCTGAGAAGGGAGACAAACCATACTCAACGTTCTCAACGTTTTTGGCCGGGGACCCCCGGAAATGCTTTGGCAATGTCTCGGGACCCCCGCCCCGCCCCCTCCCGACCCCCAATATAAATTGACTGCTACAATAACCTTAAACCATTTTGGGCGGGAACCCCTTTTGGTGTTTTAAGCATTGTTATAATTTAGCTATTGAAAAATAGCAGATCTACAAGCTCATAGCGCGCCACCAAGTGGCGCGCTACGAGCTTGTAGGTCTGCTATTTTTGAAAAATCGTGAAAATAAAATTAAAAAAAAAAACTTTTTTATTTATTTATTTTTGAAAATAATTTGGGGACCCCCTAAAATAATTTGGCGACCCCCCGAGGGGTCGCGACCCACGGGTTGAGAACCCCTGCTCTAACATACAGATTGGACTAAATTAAATGTTATTCAAACCAGTAAGACGCCCTGAGGGCAGGAGTTAAACCGAGTTAGACGTATGGAATGAACATATATGGAACGTGTCATGAGTGTACACTGTACAGAGTTTGATGAGGATCTGGTATAAATCTGGTATATTTACACTGCATTTTTAATGTAATGTTCATTAATATACACTGTCCCGACTAAATAAACGAATAAAGGATCAACATATGGAATTAATTCTGTACTGGCCATATATGGAGCGTGTTTTGAGTGTACAGGGTTAGATGAGATCAGATCAACATATGGAATGAATTCTGTATTCATATACTGTATGTAGCGTGTCACGAGGCGTGACTGACTAACGGGAGATGCAGGTTTTCATTTAGTAAACTGCGACCTACAGTCGCAATAAAAAATCATTACATAGTGCCGCCTTAAAGGGGAATACCACTCATTTTCAACATTTTACTATGTCATTAATATACCTTAGAGCTGTTGAAATAACAGCTAAATAATGTGGAAATAATAAAAAAAAGTCCCCCCATTCTGTGTTTCCTAGAACTGGTCTGAAAAAAATCATTAACATGGTGAAACACATATTGATGACATCATCAAGATATGTTTCACCATTCATATGTATAAGTAAATGTACCGATACTGTAGTTGTAAGTACAATATAACATACAGTACTTGGTCTTTTCTATCTATCGGTTTTCTATCGGATTTAGCAAGTCAACAGTGGTGTAAAGCAACTAAGTACATTTAAGTCATATAAGTACTGTACTTAAGTATACAATTTTAAGGTATTTATATATAGTATTTCCAATGTCCAGTACTTTTACTATACACTCCATTTCAGAGGCAAATATTGTACTTTTACTCCACTACATTTGTTTGAAAACTTTAGTTACTGGTTACTTTCAAGATTTTGATACAAAACATTTCGTCCATTTGAAAATAGCCGATCTACAAGCTCACAATGTGTGTCGTGATGCGACACGTATATTCGGCTGAAGTGCTTAATGTATGTTCTGTAGCCTAATAATAATCAAAATCTATCAAAGTAACTAAGGTTTTCAAATATCCTACGTGTAGTGGAGTACAAGTACAATTCGAGATGTATAGTTGGGTAGTAGAAGTCAAAGTATTGGAAGCTCACATGACTCCGGGCTGGCAGTGAGTGCATTTACTTGTCACATCCCCGCCGGTCTAGTCTGGCCTGCCTCTCTCCATGCAGCTGCTATAAGCCAAACACAGCACTGTCTGAGATGCTGCTGCTGAAGCCGCCAGCCAGCTGCAGAAACCACACTCCAGAAAATAAACAAGAGACCCCCCCCCCCACCCCCGTGGCCCGAGAACGGCAAATATTTGATCAATAACGACGAAGAGGGAAGAGAGAGATATAATACCACGGATGTTGGAGAAGGAGGGAGAGGAGAGGAAGGAGAGCAAGATACAGTAAGAGAGAGAGATTGAGCATACGGTCAGCAGCGGTCAGATGTGTACAGCTGGAATGTATATCTCTCCATATTGTCTATGTCGGGTGAGAAGCTCACATTCGAAAAGTGCAAAAGTGCCATGTTTCCAATTTGCTACTTTAGATACTTTGTGTCACTGTAGTATGATCAAGTAGGGTGTTAATTACGAAAAAAGTTAGAATATATGGAGATGAGAGGTTTCTGCCAAGGATATTATATGTATATGTTTTTTCTCTTTGGATGAGATCCATATTCAGAAAATCCAATTTCATGTTAAAGTTTACCCCATGCACTTTGTGATGAATGTGGAAATCCTATCCACCTGGAGCCCTTATGGAGCACATACAATATCCCCTTGCTCTGAAACGGAGCCACAAAACATCCCCCCAAAAAAACTAAACGCTGATTGAGCATCATTCATCATTCTGACAGCATGTGTCAGAACAGAGAGAGGGTAGTTCCCTGAAAAAGGGGGAAAAAAGGTATCCTCGAGCATGCAGCGAGGAGGAAAACCGCAAAAGAAACCACTAAATAAGAGTGAAGACGGTTGCTGGCGAGCCGCGAGATGAGTCACAATGTGGAGAAAGCAGGACTTTCACTAGTTGTAACAAGGTGTTGCTTTACACTGCAGTATTGGTGCGTGTAGCTTAACCACACTTAAACCCCTGCATGTGTATTGTGGGGAACGCTTTCGCAGGCAATATGAGATCTACAAGATCTACAAGCTCAACGCGTGACAGTCTGTCGATCAGCCATGCTTTTCCCCACTAAAACAGGAAATACACTAGTATAGAGCCCTAAGGGACTCCAGTCAACCATAATACTGTAAGGCAGGGGTCTTCAATGTTAGAGAGATGAAGCAAGGGCCCCCACTTCATATTGAATACACAGTTGTGTCGCCTATAATTCAACTTTTTCATAGATTGCATAGCTAGTTTCATAGACATGTTTGACAGCACTATATATGTTCAGTGTTGTTGGATTCATGTTAATGTGTATTTCAGTCACTATCGAACCCTCAAAACTTAACAGATTTGACCTTTGGCTCTTGGGTCTCTATCGTATCCCATGCTACTGTATACCCGCCAGCATTAACCACAATCCGTGAATTACGCATTTACGAGCTTCCACTATCCGTAATTGGTATCTTGCGGCCACACTACCCACTATACATTTTTCCGACTCCTATATTTGCGTGTTGGTGTGTCTGTAGGCGTTTTCCCTATATTTGCTATCTTGCACATACGTACAGGAGTGTAAAATGAAACCAAATGGACCCAATAAGGGTCCATTTGATTTAATTTTACACTCTCAAGAGTTAAAGTTATAAGGGTTAAATATCTAATAAGGATCCATTTGGTTACCAACTCTCTATCATTTAGCTGGGGACCACCTGGAACCCCCTCAAGGACCGCTGGTGGTCCCCGCACCACTGGTTGAGAACCCCTGGTTTAAGTGGTTAAGTCCAAGATGTGAGTACTTTCTTCCACTGATAAAGAGAGAGGGAGAGGTGTCTGGCAGGACCAACAAACAGATGAGTCACAATAAGGAGAGTTTGGAACAAGAGATCATTCCCACAAACATGTGTAAATAAGGGATTACACTGTAGGCCTACTGGTATGTCTCTGACTCATAGTGGACAGCAGTGCTATATGTTATAGTTCAGTGGTTCTCAATACTTGAGTAAAACTACACAAGTATTGGTATTAAAATGTACTTAAAGTACTAAAAGTAAAAGTACTCATTGTGCAGAATGTCCCATTTCAACTTTTCACATGTATAACAATATTTTGAAAAAAATATTAAAATATAAAAAGTTCGGCTATTTTCAAATTTTTGGATCTGAGATGTAGTGGAGTTGAAGTAAAAGTATTGGAAATTGGAAATACTCAAGTAAAGTAGAAATGCCTCAAAATTGTACTTATAAGGTACAGTACTTAAAAGCACAGTAAATGCATTTAGTTACTTTTCACTACTGCAGGGATCCCCCAGGATTTGTGTTGTTAAAATGTAAACTGCGTTCCCCTCAAGGACCCCAGAGAGGTGTAGAGAAGGGATTATGACTCAGCAGATCTGAGTGACTCATAGTGTAGTGTGTGTGTGTGTGTGTGTGTGTGTGTGTGTGTGTGTGTGTGTGTGTGTGTGTGTGTGTGTGTGTGTGTGTGTGTGTGTGTGTGTGTGTGTGTGTGTGTGTGTGTGTGTGTGTGTGTGTGTGTGTGTGTGTGTGTGTGTGTGTGTGTGTGTGTCCATGTGCGTGTGTGCTAACGTGCTAACCTTTTGACCTGCTTCTCTGCTCTCTCCGTCTGGCCCCTTCCTCTGGAATGTCTGTGATTTGGCTGTTTATGCAGGCTGCACTTAACTCCTGACGCTGTTATTATTGTAATGACGTAACAACGGAGGACAAAAATAGCCGATCTATAAGCTCACAGTGCGTAGCACCACAATGCGTTTTGAGGTTGTAGATCGTCTATTGTCGCTGTGCAACACCGTCACATGATGACATGTACGATAGGGCTTAAAGGAGCACCACCCAATTTTCAACCTTTTCTTCATAAGTGTTCCTCACAAATGCTCATGATAGGATCACGTCCATATCTGTGCTCCTTCCTTGACTCCTCACTCTATTAAAAATAGCAAATTTAGAGCTCGATGACACATTGTGAGCTTGTAGATCTGCTAGTTTGGCTTTGTGACACTGTCGTACGATGGAGTATAAAATAAGGGTTAAGAGGTTAATTACGTAGCGTGCGGAGAACTTCTCCTCAGCTGAGTTAACACTCCCCCGCGATACAAAGACTCGCTTGCGAGATATATATAAATATATATTTTCGCTTTAGTTTTTCCTCCAGAAGAAATTCATTCAGTTGCAGGTGAACTGAATGATGGTTGGAAACCCATTCCACAGAGCGTTGTTCACTGATGGTTCTTCTCGGAGATGAATGGTGTGTTTTTTTAAGAAGAGAGACACACATTTCTCTCTCTCTCCCTGGGATGCAGGCGGCTCCGCAAGTCTGGGAGGCTTTTGACACAAACGGAATGATCAACACAAACCTCCTTTCTTGTCCTCCTCCCTCATTCTCTCGGCAGATCAAATGACCTTTCCTGGCTGAGAGACAGAGAGACAGAGAGCGGCCCAGAGGACATCCACCAGCGCTCCTCTCTTCTCTGTGCGTGCTCCTCTCTCATCCTCTCTTCTCAGTGTGCATTCCTCTCTTCTCAGTGTGCACACTCCTCTCTTCTCTGTGTGCACTCCTCTCTTCTCAGTGTGCACGGTGTGCACTCCTCTCTTCTCAGTGTGCACTCCTCTCTCATCCTCTCTTCTCAGTGTGCACGGTGTGCACTCCTCTCTTCTCTGTGTGCTCTCTTCTCAGTGTGCACTCCTCTCTTCTCAGTGTGCACGGTGTGCACTCCTCTCTTCTCTGTGTGCACTCCTCTCTTCTCTGTGTGCACTCCTCTCTTCTCTGTGTGCACTCCTCTCTTCTCAGTGTGCACGGTGTGCACTCCTCTCTTCTCTGTGTGCACTCCTCTCTTCTCAGTGTGCACGGTGTGCACTCCTCTCTTCTCTGTGTGCACTCCTCTCTTCTCTGTGTGCACTCCTCTCTTCTCAGTGTGCACTCCTCTCTTCTCAGTGTGCACGGTGTGCACTCCTCTCTTCTCTGTGTGCACTCCTCTCTTCTCTGTGTGCACTCCTCTCTTCTCTGTGTGCACTCCTCTCTTCTCAGTGTGCACTCCTCTCTTCTCAGTGTGCACGGTGTGCACTCCTCTCTTCTCTGTGTGCACTCCTCTCTTCTCTGTGTGCACTCCTCTCTTCTCAGTGTGCACTCCTCTCTTCTCAGTGTGCACGGTGTGCACTCCTCTCTTCTCTGTGTGCACTCCTCTCTTCTCAGTGTGCACGGTGTGCACTCCTCTCTTCTCTGTGTGCACTCCTCTCTTCTCTGTGTGCACTCCTCTCTTCTCAGTGTGCACTCCTCTCTTCTCAGTGTGCACGGTGTGCACTCCTCTCTTCTCTGTGTGCACTCCTCTCTTCTCTGTGTGCACTCCTCTCTTCTCAGTGTGCACTCCTCTCTTCTCAGTGTGCACGGTGTGCACTCCTCTCTTCTCTGTGTGCACTCCTCTCTTCTCTGTGTGCACTCCTCTCTTCTCTGTGTGCACTCCTCTCTTCTCAGTGTGCACACTCCTCTCTTCTCGGTGTGCACTCCTCTCTTCTCTGTGTGCTCTCTTCTCAGTGTGCACTCCTCTCTTCTCAGTGTGCACGGTGTGCACTCCTCTCTTCTCTGTGTGCACTCCTCTCTTCTCGGTGTGCACTCCTCTTCTCGGTGTGCACTCCTCTCTTCTCTGTGTGCACTCCTCTCTTCTCTGTGTGCACTCCTCTCTTTTCTGTGTGCACTCCTCTCTTCTCGGTGTGCACTCCTCTCTTCTCTGTGTGCACTCCTATCTTCTCGGTGTGCACTCCTCTCTTCTCTGTTTGCACTCCTCTCTTCTCGGTGTGCACTCCTATCTTCTCGGTGTGCACTCCTCTCTTCTCGGTGTGCACTCCTCTCTTCTATGTGTGCACTCCTCTCTTCTCGGTGTGCACTCCTCTCTTCTCGGTGTGCACTCCTCTCTTCTCGGTGTGCACTCCTATCTTCTCGGTGTGCACTCCTCTCTTCTCGGTGTGCACTCCTCTCTTCTCGGTGTGCACTCCTCTCTTCTCGGTGTGCACTCCTCTCTTCTCGGTGTGCACTCCTCTCTTCTCGGTGTGCACTCCTCTCTTCTCGGTGTGCACTCCTCTCTTCTCGGTGTGCAATCCTCTCTTCTCGGTGTGCAATCCTCATTTCTCGGTGTGCTCACGTCTCTTCTCTGTGTGCTCTCCTCTCTTCTCGACATTCTCTCCTCTCCTTGATGTGCGCTCCTCTCTTCTCAGTGTGCACTCCTCTCTTCTCTGTGAGTGTGCCCCTCTCTTCTCCTCTCTTATCAGTATGCACACTCCTCTCTTCTTGGTGTGCACACTCCTCTCTTCTCGGTGTGCACTCCTCTTTTCTCGGTGTGCACTCCTCTCTTCTCTCTTCTCGGTGTACCCTCCCCTGTTCTGGGTGTGGAGTCCTGCCGTGCGGCCGCCTGCTGAGCCATATTACATGAGGAGACATCAAAAAAGGCACTGGTGTGTCGCCTCCTCCTCCTCTTAGCATCCATGTAATGTAATAACTCATCATTCATTCAGAGTCCGGGTGCTTTGCAAGTAGGAGCTGTGGCATGTGGAAATAATACCCTGAGAAGATTTGTCAAAATAATACTTGAAGCATCTGGTTGTACTCTGACAGGGCATGCAGTTATAGGCAAAATATATTACTGTAATAAGAAGTGGACTATATGTGCAGCATGGACTTTCTGAATCATAACCTGTATCAATAACCTCTTCTTCATTCCGTTGCGGGATGGTTTCTTTTTGGAGTTTTGGTGGCGAGAACATACCTCACGCTCAGTCATCCTCCTACTACCAATGAAATCCTGGGAGAACTCTCTCTCTCTCTCTGCGATCCAAACGGCATGGAATTCCTTCAAAAGTTTCCCCCTCCGATTTATTTTTTCAGCTCACTGACCCTTTGATAGTCTTGGAATCAAATAATGCTCCTCTTTTTTTTTGCCCCAAACTGGCTCCTGTGTGCGATGGAACGGCCGTTTCTTCCCTTTCTTCAGTGGGTAAACCATATGTGCAAAAGGCCTTTGAGGGGAGCGGCATGGGGATGTGTGTTAATATTGAAATATTAATACACATGCCTTGGTCTGGCTTGGCTTACATTGTGTTACGTAATGCAGTTACATAAGCTGCCCGTCCGATAAACAAGGCCTGGTGTTACAGTACAGTATACGCGGGCGGACTCGACGGGGCGGATCCGCAAGTCTTTGGAGGAACCAGCAGGAAAATCAATCAACTTTTATCCTAGAATTTACTGCCGGTGGTTATTCAGGTGTACGTATGCGGTCGAGCGCTTGTGTTTTACGGCCTCGCCACGGTGTCCAAGAGCTCCGTTGAGAGCCAGAGTGAGAGAGAGGAGGGCCAGGTTCTCCGTTCACTCACTGCGTTGTGAGCAGTTCCACTATAGCTATGCACAGCAGCCATTTTGGAAAGAAATTGGACCTCTTCCTTATACTTCCTTCACAGGTATTACCAATTATACTAATTAAAGCTCTGTTCCATGTAGGCCTAATGTAGCACAGTGGCTCTTTATTTATTTCAAGGAACCCCATAACTCTTGAGAGTGTACACTATACTGACCAGAATGGAACAGAACATTCCATACCAATACCATTGGTAACACTTGTGAAGGAAGTAAGGAAAAGGACAATTTCTGTCCAAAATGGCCGCTGTGCATAGAGCCTCCTTGCAGTCAGATTAAATGAATGTCCTACTTCGGTCGTACAAGAGTGTTGCGCAAGAGCAGCGAAAATAGCCGATCTACAATACAAGCTCACATTGCGAACACGTTCAGTCAGTGGGAATTTTACACACATTTAACTAATAAAGTAAAGAACAAGAGCTTGTGACTCAGATGACGAAAGCTTGATTTATACTTTGTTGCGTGCCGTGTCACACGCTGAATATAGCAGAATTACAAGTTCACAACCTATTGTGAGCTTGTACAATTTACAATTGAATCCAGAACGATTTACAGTAAGCAAGGTAAACACATACTGTACATGCAAAGAGTGTATATCCATCCATCCATCCATCTTCAACCGCTTCTCCGTAGTCGGGTCACGGGGGCAGTGTTCCAGACTTCAGTGACTTCCTCCTGGGGGATCCCGATACGTTCCAAGGCCAGTGAGTCAATGTGTATCCCCCAACTGTGCCTTGATCTGCCCCGGCGTCTCCTCCCAGTGGGACGTGCCTCAGGACCTCCCTAGGGAGACACCTGAGAGGCATCCTAACCAGATGCCCGAACCACCTAAGCTGGCTCCTTTCCAGGCAAAGAAGCATGCAACTCTACTCCGAGTCTCTCTCGTGTGACTGAACTTCTCACCCTATCTCTAAGGGAGTTGCCAGCCACCCGTCGAATAAAACTCATTCCGGCCGCTTGTAATCGCGACCTTATGGTCATGACCCACACTTCATGACCATAGGTGAGAGTAGGACCGTCTGCCACTCCCTCAGCACTGCCCCAGACTTCCATGCAATGTTGAAAAGGCGTATCAAAGGCAAAGAGTGTATAGTGCTGCAATTTTACTTCTACTCCAGTACATCTCAGAGGCAAATATTGCTTATCCGTTTGGAACCCATCTACGCTTTAGCTCCGAGAAGAGGTTCCGTGTCAGGATAGCCTGTCCAAAAACAGCGGCGAAAAAACTTTTCGCAATATCGTTTCCAAAAGGTAAAGGTGTCAGAACTAGATGGTATCAGAACCAGATGATAAACTTAGGACAGAGGTGAAACAACTGCTTACATCAGGCTTAAATAAATAAAAATGTCCAGCAGTATAGGCTACTGCTTCCGTATTGGTACATACATTGGTACATTTGTTTTTGGATGGCTCAACACCCGTTCTACCGATGCAGGGATAAACGGTGCTAACAGTACCCCTGCTCTTAGTCAGTGAATATTATCAGAACAATGTCCAATCTGGGAATAAACACTCCTTGGGCTATAAACGGTCATCACAAAATGTGATGAGTTCATCACATTCGGAAAAGGGGCTATGGCTGTTTAAAGCCCAGGGAGTGTTTTTCGTGCGAAACAAAATGCTTGTAATGGATTCAGAATCATGGAAAAAAAAAACTAGTCACATGCTACTTAAAACAGAATGATTTTGCTTGCATATAGGTTGTTAATGTTGTTACCCCAAATGTCAGCAGCTCTCACAGATTATTCTATAGTCTTTGTGAGATGTGTTACTATACTTACTAGACACCTTTACAAACACATTGGTGAAGGAATTTATTCTCAGATTTTATTAATATCCCCTGATTGTCTCCTCGTTCCTCTGTGAACAACCCCGTCCGTCCGCCCTGTTGATCGCTCGTGTTCATTTGAGGGAGAGCACCACGCAGGGGCCCCCCATTGGGTGACAAACAGTGTGACCTTTCAGAGGGGCCGCTGTGGTGTGTGTGTGTGTGTGTGTGTGTGTGTGTGTGTGTGTGTGTGTGTGTGTGTGTGTGTGTGTGTGTGTGTGTGTGTGTGTGTGTGTGTGTGTGTGTGTGTGTGTGTGTGTGTGTGTGTGTGTGTGTGTGCACGTGCCCGTAGGAAGCGAGGATGGACAGGGGGTGGGCGGGGCCCCTTTAAAACTTAAATGAAAGCATGCTGCTGTTTGCTCTCAGCAGATGTTCAACCGCTGCTCCTTACAATAACATTAGTTTTTTCATTTTTTTTTTCTCCTTTTGATGATGCACGGACATTGGGACACTGGCTGAGCCTGTGTGTGCAGAGCCTGTAGCCTCAGCCCTGCAGCTCACAGCTCGCCATACCTTGTATCTCCATATTTCAACTTGTGTTTTATTTGAATTAATATTTACAACATGGAAGGAGGTAGGGCCCGCACACCGTCTTTCGGCAAATGAATGACTTTATTGTAGGACGTTTCGATCTCACAGGATCTACATCAAGGTCAGTATGATACTGATTTTGGACATACAGGGTTTCCGCCCGACAGCGACAGGGACTTGAAGACAGCGTGTGTGGGAAACTCTCAGAAAGAAACGTGACATTTCCGTTGACTAAAAAAAAGGAACGCCTTCCTAAAGCGTCCCTGTGCAATCTGTCTCCTTTTGTTTATGGACTACACCCTCCATGGTCTGCCTGCCTACCATGCCTGGGACTCTTAAAAATACACTTTATTATTTTCTGTCTGGGCTGTGGAAGTGACTCAACAGAATGCTACTGTTGTCGGGGGTGTCCGGCCCGGCCCCATGTGTCTGTGTCTCTCCACCTCCCATGTTTGTCATGAAAACACAGACTCGTTGAAGCCCTTCCATTCAGACTCTATTATGATGCTGTCTGGAAATGATTCCCTCGCTTAATTTGTCAAAGAACAGCTTGTAGGGAACAGTTTGGTTGAACACATTACCAACAGTGGTGGAAGAAGTTAAGAGTTTGACTTAAGTGCAAGCAGCAATAAATATCCCACAATGTAAAACAATGTTACTAATCCTATACAAAATGTTACTTGAGTAAAAGTGTGAATGTATTGGCACATTGGCATCAAAATACACCAACATTAAGCGTTATTGTTGTGAATTATTATTTAAAAAATGTGTTGAAATCGTTCAAAATTAGCAGATCGATAAACTCAAAACATGTCGCACCGTGACACTTTGTGAGCTTGTAGATCGGTTTCCAGGGGGGGCTCCAGGGGGGCCTAGGGGGGGCTTTAGCCTCCTCTGGTGGACGCTTAGCCCCCCTATGCCCCCCTCCCCACAAACGCAATTGAATGACCTCTATGTAAACCAACATTCATTAGCCCCCACTCTAAATAGCCAGTCCCCCCCATAGTCCCCCAGTCACAATTTTCTGGAGCTGTCACTGCTATTTTCCAATATCCAAAGTATATAACCAGGCTTAATCAGTTAATTGGTTATTATGTGTGTGTGTATATATTCAGGTCGAAACCTCATGAGTCCAAAACTGTTACTTTTCAGGACTTTATATATATTTCTTAGCAGAAGCAGGGACATCGGTTTGAATATGTTACCAGAGACCTCTCAGCTTGACCTATTTTTAGGGGGAATAAGTTGGAACTGCTGGAGCAATTATAGGTGTCGGTTCAAACTTTATATGAAAATGATGACTTGTTATGTGACTCATCAGTCCTGGCCGAGAGGCGCGGACACAACGCTACGGGTCAACAAATACACATCACCATGGAGCTGAAACTGCACGCTGGTGGAAGAATAACTCACTTTTACTTAAAGGTGTAGTGAAATGAAAAATACGTTTTTCACACTTTTAGACCATCTCCGTGGTCATCATATGAGCATACCTAACAATGGATGCCAAAAAAATGGGAAAATTCTCATTTTTCCCATTTTTCCCATTTTATGGACTTTATATCAAAAGTCCATAAAAATATTTTTTTTATTACTTCCTGAAAACGTGCTGCGTGATGACGTGTCATGGCCAACATCGATAAAAGCCAATAAAAATGAAGCTCACCCGTATCCTCTCCATATGTGCGCATCCGTGCAGCACAGCTGCTATTGATTACAGAAATCCTCCGTTTTTATTCCTATTCCAGATAACATCCAGACAGTGTATTACTCGGTTTCAACTTAATCATCACGCTAAAATATGTATCTGAAAACATTATAGGGTAGAAATAAGCCACATAACAGTAAACTGGTACAGTTGGCCGTCTATTTGATTTGTAAACAAACACACACCACGCTGCTGTGTATAGCATAGCAACAGTTCCTAGCTACCGTCCCATCGCCTGAAGGGATGCGACGCTCTGATTGGTTCAGAAACTTCAGACCGGTGTTTCAACTTGAAACCGTTTGAAACTTCATAATAAAATGTCATTATTACATTTCATTACACCTTTAAGTTAAAGTTACAGTACCAATGCCACAATGTAAAAACAATACTCTACAAGTCAAACGTCTGTGTTCAAAATGTACTTTGAAAAAAGTACAACAGTATTTATATGGAGTGGGTCCAACAAGTACTCAGATTTTACTAAAAAAAGAAAAAAAAGTATACTCTTTGACAAGTAAAAGGCAAAAGTAATTGGCATATGCAGAACCCATTTCACACATTGTTTAACATTTGTCTAAATCTTTCTAAAATGTCCAATCTAGAATCTGACAACACTGTGGCACCTTTTGAGCTTATAGATCGGCTTCTTTCGAAATTACAAAGTATAAAATCGGGCTTAAATTTAACGTTTGTTTTGTAATAAAAATCTAAATCTATACAGTTGTCAAATAATTGTAGTGGAATCGGTTTCCTCAGAGATGTAGTGGACTGAATAAAGTCCTAAACAAATTGACATAAAAAGTACATTAAATTACATAAAATGTGCAGTACTTGGGTACATGTACTTAAGTTACTTTCCGCCGCTGTAAATAGCAGTGCTGTGAGCTCCTGGTCGTTGCGTGCCAACGACACAGTGATGGATGAGGCACTGCCACTAGCGGCTCCAGCAAAAAAAAAGAAAGGAAAAAAGGTTTATGGGAAATCTCCGGGAGTTGTAGCACTTCCTCAACTCGTCAGCTGTAAAGAGTGAAATAAACGCCAATCTCATTCAATCACTCTTGAACATGAAATAAGTTTTATTTTAGGCGGAGATTATGTTTTCGCCCCTGTCCGTCCGTGTGTGTGTATATGTGTGTATGTGTGTGTGTATATGTGTTTGTGCTAGTAATCTTCTAGACTGATCACCGGCATGAAACTTAGTACGCACACCCCCAGCAGGCCAAGGAAATTGCCATCCAAAATGTTTAACATTAGCCTAATGATTCCGCTATGTCGCTTGAACCGTAGGTTGTACAATAACATGATAATGCAACCCACCACATATAGGCCCATGCACCTCATGGCCCCACCTTATTGGAAATTGTCATTGAAGCTCTGTGGATTTGTCTATATGGATAAGTGATTAACCTCTTCTCTTTCACCAATTACCTCTATCATAACCCCTAAAACAGGGGTCTTCAACATTTTTTTTCAGGCCAAGGACCCCCTAGCTGAGAAAGAGATGAACCAGGAACCCCCACTACGTATCGTATACAATTGTGTTAAATCATAGATAGCTGAGATAGCTTCAGACTTGATTGACTATCATGTTAATGTATATTTTCATACTGAAACCCTCAATACTGTTCTGTACTTTTAACCCCTACCAAAAACCTCCTGCATGCTGACAATAGCTGATCTACAAGCCCACGTTGTGAGAAAGCTTGTAGATCTGCTATTCATGGCTAATGTTCCCGGGCAGGACAGGGATGCTATAGGGTTCAAGTGGTTAATGTAAAACAAATAATAGGGGGGGAAAGAAAGTTCCAATCACACAAAGATTTGGCAGCCCTCCTGTAGTAACTCTGAAGAGCACCGAGGTGTCCCGGACCGCCTGTTGAAGACCCCTGCCCTAAAATAACACATAGGCCTTGTCCGTGTTATTACAGCTAGTATACTACACACATACTAATATCTACACTACTCCCTTGCCAGCCGTTTCAGCACACTCCCTCCCTGTGTTAGCTGTCATTGCAGCTGCATCATGAATTCAATCTTTTGAGCGAGTTGTTTGTTTAAGGATTACGTTTAGATCAGTAGTTCTCAACCTTTTCAGCCCGCGACCCCCAAAAAATAATAATATTTGAACTGGGGAGCCCCCCACCCTGACAAGCACTTGGAATTGTAGGAGTTGAGGCATTACATTTTGTTTGACTCTGTTCCACCGATAAAAAAATACATACTTTTGACACAGTAATGGTGTTATAATAAATAGCAGATCTACAATCTCACTTTGTGCCACGCTGTGGGCATGATGTACATCTGCTATTTTTGAAAATGTACTTTTGTGGGGTCCCTCGCACAATGCATTTTCAGATCCTTGACCAATTTTAGAACGACTGTCTTAGAGGACTTACTTCTTCAGAGAGTGATACTACTATGCAGTCAACATGCACATTCTAACATTTCCTTCAGAGCATGACCTCTTTGTTATTCATCTGTTTTCTTTGGGGACGGGGTGTGTGTGGTGAGAGTGTCTTTATTTGTATATGATACCCCGGTCCAGTAACCAGGACAGTGCTTCTCAATGTGGTGTCTTGGGTCGACTTCATTTCTGCCTTCGCCACTGCCACTGACCTTGGTGGAGACCAGACCTGCCTCCTCTTGCAATCCCAGGATGTGTCACTATACTAAATAAGACGTTACAATGACCTAATGAGCCACCATGCAAATCTGGTGGCAGGCAGGCAGGCAGGCAGACAGACAGACAGACACCTTTGTGTGAAGTCAGAGCCTTTCTGTTCTTTTAAAGACTCCGAACTATACTTTAAGTCCTGTCGTCGTCGGGCAGAAACCTTGTATCCTTTATGTTTTTACGTTAATTCGTGAATTAACGCCCTACTTTATTCTTTATTAGGGTCCCCATTAGCTTCCACAAAATGGTCGGTCGCTAGTCTTCCTGGGGTCAACACAAAAAATAATACAGACAATAGTTAAAATTGTGCAATATAACTAAAACACACGAGTGTCACGCAAAAGCAGTGAAAATAGCCAATCTACGAGCTCACATCATTGTGAGCTTGTATTGTAGGTTGCGTATTTTCACTACTTTAAACTGCTTCACTGTATACCTTTTTTTAATAATGATAAAAAGGATGGGACAGCCCAGACAGACATTGCAGACATTACAGACAGATGACCTCATGGGAATCTGTCGCTTTCCACATCAGACGACTCAGAAAAGGGGGGAATGATAATGGGGGTCATATGTATCAACACCAAAAGTAGTGTGGTGGCGGGAGCACACTGCTTGCTAGCTGCATTGGCTGGAAGAGACCACCCTAGTGGAATATAAGGACAGCACGGCTGGAAGAAGTAAGTACTAGGCTACTCAGATTTTTGGACCTAACCAGATCAACCCCAGCACATGTACTATGGGGAAAGCTTTCGCATGTAAACCTCTGTGGTCTTACAGAACTGGACTTGAGTCACAACTGTACTTTGACCACTGGTTCCATCCCTCCATGTGTGGAGGGGGAGATCTTGTTTTGATTGATTGATTGATTGATTGATTGATTGATTGATTGATTGATTACTTAAAATTATTAGACAGAAATGCAAACGGCACTAGTACCTCATTGAGGTCCTAAATGCCCGTAGGGCACCCCCTGTAAATAACCTTTTCATCCACTGCACCCCTGAATTATAGCACCTTACATGTATGCCATATTATGGTATGCAAATAAATATGTATATCTTTCCCCTTAACTCATTGACTAGAATTGTTTCAGTCTGCAGTCACTTCAATGCAACCGGATAAAGTCGCAACCTTTTTTTTTTAAGACCCCAAAGTTCACCCCAAAATGAACCAGAAGCTAAAGTTAATGTGGCTAATGTCTCTTGATAAGTCATCGTTAATATTGTAACCGCGGTTGTACATCATGGTTACAATTGGGCTAAAAACGGCGTTTTAGACACTATAGACACTTTTCCAAATGTGATGACCTCATTGTATTTTTGATGACCTCATTTCATTTCTGATGACCTGATCGCATTTGTGAGGACTGCTACAGCCGTTTTTAGCTCAATGACTGTTTTTCGTGCAAAACAAATGCTTGCAATGGATTCAGAATCATGAAAACCCTAGTTTGACCCTCACATGTACATTTTGCCTGCATATAGGTTGTTAATGGTACCCCAACCATAGGTGATAGTAGACACATTTATGAACACATTTGTGAAGAAAGCTAGTGGGAAGCATTTATTTAGCAGATTTGCCAAAAACTTTTCAAAATTTCCCTAATTATTAGTAAAACGGACCTGAGCCACGGCAGCCACTTTGAGAGACCATGCTGTAGGGAAAGTATAGGCAGACTATATATGACCCTTTCTTGAGGGGTGCTAGACGCTCCTATGCACAGCTTTGTGTGTGTGTGTATGAGCACGGAATGTATTGATTTGATTGGCTGATGTATGGTGATAAGAGCGCCCCTCACTTCACACGAGTGTGATTTTTGAGGGGTGCATGGATTTTGAAGATGATATGGCAGCCAAGTCTATATATGACATTGTTTGTTTAGAGTACTTATGATGTTAATTTGCCAAACAAGTCTATGGACTTTGAGGACATTACAATGTTTGCTTAGAGCACTTTAGAGCCAGCCAAGTCTATGGATTTTAATGTTTGTTTAGAGCACTTAAGACTTAAGTATATGGACTTTAATTTATAAGGCACTAAATGACAACTTAAAACGTGATGTGGCCGATATACATTCAGAGGGCACCCCTATATGCCCCGTTTTCCGGGTTTGTGTGAACACAAACGTTGGCTTGTGATTGGCTGATCGCCCCACAGCGATGTTTTGATTGGCTGAGCAAAGTACATATTGAAGATAATAGTGAGGGCAGAAAAGTGAAGACGCCAAAAGTGATTGACCGGAATGACATTTGTGATGATTTGATAGGTTGAGCACGGAATATGATGTCTGACGATGTATGATGATAAGAGCGCACCTCACTTCACACGGGTGTGATTTTTTATTTCTGTCAGGTTGTGTTCACACATTATTGTTGACTGATGATTTGATCCCTCAAATGAACTGAATGACAACGGAAGCGATGCCATAAGGTCCTTTCAAACGGGCAGTGATGAACGCAGACGTTGTCGCCTGGATCAACGACAGGTCTGCTACAGGTCTTCTCAAGAGGGACCGCGACAACGCAAGCGAAACAGAATCCAGGTCTGGTGAGTCGCGGGCGTGTGCACAAAACGAGCACGCGCGCAACAAATTCACGGGACCGCGTTCACATAAATACACTCAATACACTCACACTGTTGCCTCTCACACTCACAAATACAAATGCAAAACAAAGCGGTCAAAAATAGCTGATCTACAAGGTTGCAGTGCTGCTGAGCATGTATCGTTTTTTTTTTAATAGCCAAAGTATAAAATAATGTTTTTTAGATAAAATGACACAGATGCTTTCCCGTCTTAATGGGTTAACGTTCAAACCATTTCACATTATCCAGATTCATGCTGCTTTTCTTCAGTCTTTGTGGAAAACAGACTTCAATCACTGACAGACATGGAGAATATGATTTCAAGGAGGTTTAAGTGGTTCAAATGTCATAGTATACTATTGCTCAAAGGAAGATATGTCGAGCAGCAGCCTCTTATCTCCTATCTTATCTTTAACCTTTTGTGGGGTTTTTTCTTTCTTTCTTGTAAATGTATGCCCTGCTTCAATAATTTTAAACCTTATTCATATCACATCAAGGTCCATTATTTATTTGACATTTGAGCCACGGACCACCATTTGATGAAATTTAGGGCTGTATTTTGCGTGTCATAAGTACCAGGTCTTATTACTTAACTTAAGACCTCGAGTCGTTGTCAATGCCATTTGGCTATTCTGTGTGGCCAAACAGCATTGACCACGCCTCCAGGTCTTAAGTTAAGTAATAAGACCTGGTACTTAAGACACGCATAATACTGCCCTAGCCTCTCGGACCCAAACCTTAAAATAATATGTTGTTACAAGTCCACGCTGTATTGATGTGATACCATAGGAGAGATAACAGGACAACGTTAATCAAAATAACAATTCTTCTACATTCTCTAATTGTGTACTTATTGTAAATTAAGTAATGAAGATGTGTATTTAACAATAATTTTCACATTGTCATTGTAATATCTTAGTAGTATTTTGCCAAGTATTTGGGGGTCTACTTGCAATATCCTCATCATGGCCAACAAGTGAGCTCCAGAGAATCGCTGTCTCAAACTAATCACCATGGCAACATGCTCCAAGCCAGGGTTGACACCATATTTTGGGCACGGCTGGTGATGTCACGGTGACATCCGACCAATGTCCTTCATAAGGCCAACGTTGCGTCTTTAAGCCAACGGGCAAAGCAACGGCCAATGACTCGTCTTCATTATCCGGTATCGACAAAACCCCGAAGTCTTGGAGACAAAAGATGTCTGTGGTAATAGATTGGATCTGCGACAGCGTCAGCAGCGTCCTGCAGGAACTGGGGTTGTACATTAAGTGCGGCAAGCTGGCGTTCCTCGGCCTGGACAACGCGGGGAAGACCACGCTGCTGCACCTGCTCAAGTACGGCAAGCTCGCCCAGCCCCAGCCCACGCAGCACCCCACCCACGAGGAGCTGAGGATCGCCGGGATGACCTTCCGGACGGTCGACCTCGGCGGCCACACAGAGGGGCAGAAGAACTGGCGGAAGCACCTCCTCGACCTCGATGGGATCGTCTACCTGGTGGACTGTGCTGACCATGCGCGGCTCGCCGAGGCCAAGTTGGTGCTGGACGCCGTGCTGGCGGACGAGTCCGCCACCGGCGTCCCCATCCTGGTCCTGGGGAACAAGATCGACCGTCACGAGGCCGTCAGCGAGGACACGCTGAGGAAGACGCTCGGCCTGTACGGCTACACCACCGGGAAGGGCAAGGTGCCACTGGAGGAGCTGAACCTCCGGCCGATGGAGGTGTTCATGTGCAGCATCGTGAAGGAGCAGGGCTACGGGGACGGCTTCCGCTGGCTCGCCCAGTATATCAATAAGAAAAACAGGTGGTTGGCAAATTTGCGTTTACCCTTTTGATTATGGTATGTTGCTCATGATTTTTAAAGATGACAGTCGATTGATTGATTGATTGATTGATTGATTGATTGATTGATTGGTGTACTATTTACTGTGTTCTCTATGCCAGTGATTTCAACTTTTTTTCATTTCAAGGACCCCTGTGTGTTGATATGTAGTAGGGAGTATGCCATAAGGGTCCATTTGGACCCATCACTCATCTCGGGACTCGAAGTTGATTTATTTGCCATTTTGTCCATGCATGCGAGAACAGGTCCTGCACAGCAAAACTGCGTCCTCTCGGTTTCCCCACTTGCTGAAACAGGCACAAAATACTCCATAAGTCCGACTTTTTTCAGAAGTGCTGGCCCGAATGCCAGGCTTCGAACATGCATTGGTAATAATGAATAACATTTTTTTAACCTTTTTTTTTGTTCCTTTTTTTTGATGGTGGTGTGCAGTCAATGCGCATGTAGCTTGTTATCGAAAGAGGGCGATGTCGTGCAGAGGGTAAACCAACTTAAACCTACGTCGTTACATGGGCTGCTTGATGATAGAAATTATACTTGACTGTGCGGGAACATTTTCATTGTCATAATATGGTCATTGTTGTCTTTTAAGGTAGCCTCGCCATGCCAGTAGCAACACCTCGATAGCGATTCTACCCTACTAGCAGGTGTGTGCTAAATCACCCAGTATGACGTTCCACTATTCCACCACTCGACTCCTTCGTCTGAACTAGAAAACTGCTCCAAGGTATATATGCTACGTGCCAATATAATAAACAAACGTCTGGACATGTAGGACCAATCTAGCCAATAATGTGCACACCCTCTTTCCCCCCAATTTAGTCATTATACTATAGACCGGCACCAGTCTACTCGGGAAACGTATGCTCCACCCAGTTATGCAATACCTGTCGGTGAACCCTTTTATGCCCATTATGGGGTTTCTGTGTCCTTCCATGTCTGTCCCATATAATATATGGAGTTCCAAGCAGTGTTAATTTTGTCTATGACGAAAACTGTTTGTCGACTACCTTTTTGAACTGATGAAAACGTTAGTCATCATAACAAGTTATGATGACTAAAACTATGACTAAATTTGCGTCAACAAATAAGAACTAGACTAAAATGGATCACACCGAATCGCCCATTTCCGGCACACAGCTGAGATAAATCGGGCATTATGACGCCCATCAAGGCCCGCCAAGATACATTTTATTAGACTAAATCAACTGTACCTTTAGTCGACTATATTTAGACGACTAAAACTAGACTTTGTGACATACCAATCCCCACGTCTCTCTTTCTCTGCCTTCTCTCCCTCTCCTCCTCTCCCTCTCTTCACTCCCCTCTCTCTCCCCCTCCATCTGCCACTTACATATAACGGGTGGCCCCTGTGGCACACCTGTTATACATGACAGCGACACCAATCACAGTGCACAATACGTACAGACACATTTCTGCCAACGATTTTGAGAACACAATCATTAAAATGATGCAATGCTCAGCCAATCACAGCACTGATTTTGGGGCCATAAATGGTAATACTTCAGCGTCAATCTCGGCGCTATACATGGTAATATTTTGGCACCAATTCCGTCCTCAAATGTGGAGGACATTACCCCCCCCACCCCCCGCGCCTCCTGTGTTTGACCACTCTAAACCTGATAACCATTATGTTGTCATTAGGGGGACGTTTTCGAGTTTCAATAAATACATTTTAAAATATGTTGTGACAAGGTGAAATGGAGCGACACCGTTCAGTGAACCTGTCGGGTTCATCTACAGGTCAGATAAAACTCGTAGTGGAAGCAACGTTTTATTTCATTTGAATTGACTTGTGATGGTGAACATAAAGTAATATGATCTCCAAATCATTCATTTCTGTGATTCTCAACCTTATGAATTTCATGGACCCCCAGCTTTGTATGCGTTTGGCCGCGGACCCCAACTTGATACTAATTTATGTCTGTGACCCAAATCTACACTGTGATATCCTCAGGGTTAACTTAAAGTGTCACTGTGTAACCCTTTTTTAATGAGTAAAATGTAGTTATGTCCAATCTGTAGTGTATGTTAATACAGGGGTTCTCAACGTTTTTGGCCGGGGACCCCCGGAAATGCTTTGGCAATGTCTCAGGACCCCCACCCCGCCCCCTCCCGACCCCCAATATAAATTGACTGCTACAATAACCTTAAACCATTTTGGGCGGGAACCCCTTTTGGTGTTTTAAGCATTGTTATAATTTAGCTATTGAAAAATAGCAGATCTACAAGCTCATAGCGCGCCACCGAGTGGCGCGCTACGAGCTTGTAGGTCTGCTATTTTTGAAAAATCGTGAAAATATATATATATATTTTTTTGAAAATAATTTGGGGACCCCCTAAAATAATTTGGCGACCCCCCGAGGGGTCGCGACCCACGGGTTGAGAACCCCTGTGTTAATACAATATAACTTGGGGTGGCTGGATTTTGTCTCCCTGCACTTCTATCAAGACGTTTAGATCAGTTCCCACTGATGGAATGGTACAAATGGAACCCCCACGGGTCTATTTGGTTCCATTTGTACACTCTCAGAGTTCAATTAACTTTGATTACATTGCGGTCCCAGAGATAGAAATGTCAACGGCCCGCTCTACCTCCTGAGCCACTGCCTGGCGGCTCCATCTTCAGCATCCTTCTCCCAATGTAACCCTCTCCTCTGCATGTCCAAACCATCTCAACATAACCTTTGATTGATTGATTGATAATTGTATTAGACAATAATAAGATGCAAACAGTACAGGGTATACAGTCAAGCACAGCATTGGTCCAAAAGGACAGCACCGAAGAAAGACCTTGCGGTCTTGTTTCCATTCGGGTCCTCCCTTGCTTTATCCCCAAACCCTCAATTCCGCCAACAGCTCAGGCTGCCTCTTGTCTTTTCATCAGTGCCACTGTTTCCAAGTCGTATAATGCATGGCTGGTCGCACTACCCGTCTTATACATCTTCCCCTCATCTTCCTGCCAATACCCCTTCTGTCACAAATCACTCCCGAAATGACCCCATCCCTGCAACCAACACCGTTCGTTTATGACTGAACTGTTGGAATGTTAAACCAACAGAAGACATGGGGATGACAGGTCTTTCCATGTCACACTAAATACTATTCCATCCCTAGATTCTAAAGCCAAGTTAACCTTGTCGACTATAAACTGTGTCGACAAAGTACATAGATGACGATGATGACTAAAACTATGACTTAATATACTGACAATTTTGTCAACAAATAAAAACTAGACTAATATGTTAGGAGATATCCAGTGGAACTAAGACAACTAGACAAGTCATAAGCTTGGCTGCACATATAGGTGTCACACTCCGAAAATAGACGATACATTCAAGTTCACAACGCGTAGATTGGCTATTTTTGGCACACAAAAGTATAAATTGGGCATTACGACACCATCAAGGCATACCACAATGAAGTTTAGTTGACTAAACAACTGTAGATTGTGTCGACTGAAAGTAGACTAAACATCTCAGATGACTAAAATGTGACAAACTTTTTTTTATTATTAAAGTAAATCCTAATTTGCTGTCAAAATTAACACTGATAAAGTACACAAGACAAATTAATTCCTTCGATGTGTATGTGTACACAATTGAGGATTTGACTGTGTATATGTTCATTCCAGTGGAGCGTAATTTCCCATTGAATTAGGTTTTTGGGGGAATAAATATATCAGTTGTTCCAGTGAGGGGAAGGTTTAATTCCCCTCGTCACGTTTTTATCTGGCCTTCTTGATCTCTCTGACAGATTGGAAGACTCCAAATGAACCCATATAAATGAGCCATGCAGCCAGACCCTGGTGCTGTTTTCCAACACTCATAATACAGCCAAATTCCTTTTACTCTCGCTGAGTCCAGGTCTTTCTTAAACCTTTTTTCAGGCCTTGACCCATTTAGCTAGGTGAGAGATGAAGCAGGGGGGACCCCGGACCCCCATTGTATAAAATTGTGTTGTGGATTAAACTTTGTCATAGATAGCCTCATAGACTTGTTTGACAGCTTTAAATTTTTTTTAAATACAAATAGCTTCTCTATTATATTATTTTTGTGTAAAATGGCGTAAAAATGCAGAAGCAGCAGCAGCAATAAACAATAATGTGTGTCTTATCTATATTTGTGAGAAAGTGCCTTTCCTTTACTCATGAAATAATCCAACCGGGCAATAGTTTATTGAATGAGTTTGCAGCACTCTCCAGCTCAAATCTAAACAGAGCTGCAACCATTAACAGGTTTGTGTACGCAGTACCTGTTACAAAGGTTCCTTCCTACTTACCTAAGCAATTATTAGCCTACTCATATTACTCAAAACAAACATCTATTTGAATGTATAAATACATTATTATACATTATTTATTGTTGTAATAGATATATTTGTGTATATACCAGTATACTTTTAAGAAAATATCTTCTCCAAAACAATAAAAATCTCCCCCACCACCAGGGGGTGCTGGTGCAGTCCCCTCAGCACCCCACTTCCAGCACCACTGTGTGCTACCAGTACTTATAGTTGTGTGGCATATCACACTGAAAAGATCTACAAGCTTTGTACAAGCACATAATTCTTCTATTTTTTCTTATCTAAAAACTTGAGGTCCTCACAAGTATAGTAATGCAAACTGTGTGTGTGTGTGAGTGTGAGTGTGAGTGTGCGTGTGCGTGCGTGCGTGCGTGCGTGCGTATGGAGGGTCCGGTATGGGTCAAGCAGGAGGAAGCCCCTCGTTGCACGGCACAGCGCTGCCAAATCCAGCGGCTAATGTATAGACCCCCTGAGCACACAGGGGAGGGATTCCATTACCCTGCTAAGCACTCTGACACAGAACAAACCTGTGTCTGTGTCTGTGTGTGCACTGAGAGTCTGGCTAGATGAGAGAGAGAGAGAGAGGGAGAGAGAGAGAGAGAGAGCGCGGGAGGGGGGGGGGGGGGGGGTGGGTCAGCGAAGAAACAGAATGTCTTCATGTGTCACATCATCCCCTTACTGCTCACTCTAATTAACCACTTAAGCCCTATTTTATATTTCCGACCAACATACCAACAACCTCACAGCACGTTGCATCGCAAAACACATTGTGGTCTTGCAGATCTGCTGTATCGGTTTTGGAATCTCGTAAAGATTCTTGACAAAGTTTGGAAAATGTCGCTTACACAAATTTGAGGGTTGGTGTGGTTGCAGTATTGACCCCCAAAAAAGTATTTCTTTGCATTTTTTTTTTTACAAATATACATAAATGTAAAAAAAAAAAAAAAAAAAAAAAAGAAGCTTGGTGCAGCATGCAGGCCCACCCCCTCCTGGCCAGGCCCACCCAAAACTTCAGTTTTGGCAAATCTACTGACTTGCCATCAGAATTGTCCACTCCACCCGACAGCCACAATTTCAGAACAGCATTGGGAGGGGAATAAAGACCATTGTACCATAACTTAAAAATGTCATGTTTTTTTATTTTTGTAATGATTTCAAAACAAGACACGCCCTGACCCTGAACAGAGAACTGTACAGCAACCAGGATTTCCACACAATAAAAATACATTTATTTTTTTATTTTGATTATCTTTTTTTTGTTGATTCTTTTTCCTCTTTTTTTTTTTTACATGGCAGCTTCAAAAAAAAAGTCTTGGTTGGTTTCATGCACTTACAATAGGCCTACAAACAACAAAGTCATTCTTTGGTCCCTTTATTTGTGTCCAAAGAAGAAAAAAACAAGAAGGATCAGTTGCAACCACAGATAGAACAGAACAGACAACTTATTTCCATTTTCATACAGACTTCCATACATATCTCCACTAGGCAGGATGACTTAAAGGTAGGGTAAGTAATATTATTTTATTCAAATAAGTGTTTATTAAATAGCTGGAGAGACGACAAGACCCATGTTAACTGAACATGTTAAGTTGTTAACTCTATAGCAAATCATTCCTATATACTGTGTCACAATATAGAATTTTGATTTTTCTTTTCCACACAAAAAACGTATACCCTAAACTTTAAAATGTTCCTCCATCGCAGAACACAATGACACTTCATTCTATTCCATATATCATCAAAACATTAAAGTATGCTTCTAAAGATGACCAGGCATTTGTCACTAAAGTCCACACGATCAGATTTATTTTTTATCCCTATTTTTATGTTTTTCTTGGCATTTTAAGTGCTTTTTTTGTGAGGGGAGTTAGTAACTGCATAGCTGCTTAACATAGCTTTATAGGCTACCAGTGTGGTTTGTCTTTAAGATGGACCGGTCGATAACCGGGGGGCTTTTTGCGGGGGACAAAACCATCCATTCATATCCTCCTCCGTCCATTCACGCTCACACAGGTTTGCTGGTTTGAAAGTAAACCCCCAGCAAATCATATTAGTGGAGTGATTTGAGGGGATATGAACTGAGACAAAGAAAGAATGAACTGGAATCTTAAACATATATGTCTAACCTTATACATGCATATACAATGATATGTAAACTCTCTTTCTCTCTCTCTCTCTCTCTCTCTCTCTCTGCTCTGACCCCTTGGATTAATGCTGTCGCAAGATAACGTTAGCATGAACAGCTAACCCTAGTCCAGTCAAATGCTTCAAAATGACAAAAAACTCAATTAATTTCTTATTTTTCTGCCTGCCCTTTTTTATTTAAAAGCTCTGTCGTGGCTGCACCGTTGACTTCAGCCAGTAACTTTCAGTGGCAAACTCTCAGCCTTCGTTAAGGTAACGACGAACAAAACAAAATTATAATAACAATGGCTCGAATAACATTTTACAGCAGTATCAATCAATATAACTTAGTGGAATTTCAGATTTGGCAAAAGAAAAGAAAAGAGAAACGGGGAAAAAGTACAGAATACATGTATTCCTTTTTTGTCCATGTTGGCCCTTCAAGGAAGAAACAACTTAAAAACACCACGTTGCTACAAGGAGTGAGCACTCTACTCGACTGATTCTCAACATGTGGTCTGGGGTCCACCAGGTGTCCAAATGGGTCTGTAACTCTGAGAGTGGACAAATGGAACCAAATGGACCCGTTATAGGGTCCATTTTGGTTCCATTTGTATACTCTCATAGTTAAACTATTTTCATTTTATTTATTTTTTTCAGTGTAATTGTCTGAGGCCCGTAGCTTAATGCATATGAAAATGGGGGTCCTTGAATTAAAACAGTTGAGAATCGCTGAACTAGATACTGGAACCTTAATCTACACTGTAAAATCCTGTTAATGTGTTAATTTAACTCTGAGAGTGTACAAATGGAACCAAATTAACCCTTATTGATCAGTCTGGTTCCATTTGTACACTATCAAAATTACACAAAATGACATGGGTCCATTTACGCTCTCAGAATGACAGATACATAACGGGTCCATTTGGTGCCACTTGCACACTCTCAGAGTCACAGACTAAATTGTCCCATTTGTACCGCTGGTGGTCCCCACGACCACATGTTGAGCACCAAAGCCCTAACTGGACTGCTCTGCTCACATCAACATAAAAAGCTTTCAAAACATGTCATCAATCCTAAGAAATATTAAAAAGGTATCTTTGAAAAACAAAGAAAAGGTCCCGCACACTGTCAGACACTTGCCAAAATGTAGCTCTTTATGGATTATAACGAGCAACATTTTGGCAAGTGTTTGACAGTGTGCGGGACCCTTTCTTTGTTTTTCAAAGATACCTTTCTAATATATGCTCTATTTCCCTACGCACCTGTCACCAGCGGCGATGGCTCAGGGGTAGAGTGCCTGGATGGTAACCGTAAGGTTGCCAGTTCGAACCCGGGCTCCCCCAGAGTTACTGTCGAAGTGTCCTTGAGCAAGACACTGAACCCCTAATTGCTCCCGATGTGCTAGTTGGTGCCTTGCATGGTTTCCGCTGCTATCGGTGTATGAATGTGTGTGTGAATGGGTGAATGTAATGCACAATCTATGTAAAGCGCCTTGGATAAAGGCACTATATAAATGCACCATTTACCATTTATTTTGAGGTGTGCATCTGCCTTTTGCTAAAAAAAAAAAGCAATCCTAAGAACCCCCCCCCCCAAATAGAATCCCGGAACAAAACACCTGGAGAACTCAGCTGCAAGGCAGCCACGTCCGGTAAGAGTTACTGCACTGTGCGGCGGAGACTCCGGGCAGCGACTGGACGCGTGCCACGTAATAGTTGCTGAAGTTGACGTCCCTGACGTATGGCGCCGGCTGGTAGTAGCAGGTGACGTTGGCCAGCGCTGGGATGGCGTTCTGCTCGGCCATGGCGCGCAGCGCCAGCGCCGAGATGAGTGCCAGCGTCTGGCGCCGCTCGTGGCCCATGAGGCACACGGTGCTCTCGTCCACCACGCGACGCAGCGTCGCCAGGCACTCGTAGCGCTTGTGCTCCATGCCGGCGAAGTGGTTCTGCAGGTAGGCCTCCAGCTTGCGGTGCTGCTCGCAGATGTCGGGGAAGTCGATGAAGAAGCGCGAGCACATGTAGCGCTGCAGCTGCTTCATCCGCACCTCGGATGCCGGCCGGAAGCCGCGCGCCAGCAGGTGGCAGTACTTGAGCAGGCCGCCGCCACGGATCTCCTCGGGACTGCGGGTGGCGATGGTCTTCGTGCGCAGGTGGCCCAGCGACTCCTCGAAGTCGCCATAGACGCTCTCGCCTGTCACGGTGGGGTGGAAGGCCTCGGACATGGCCGTCTCGGAGCAGCGGTCGAACAGCAGCAGCGAGTCAAGCGCGATTTGGAAGGAGTCGACGCTGAACTCGAACTGCCGCCGCAGCGTGTCCACGAACTTGAGCTCCACGTTCTTGCCCGTGTTGTTGGACAGTGAGATGAGGCTCCAGCGGTCCGTCTCGGTGCACACCTTCACCAGCTTCTGAACGTATGCCTCCTTGAGGGCCGTGGCAGTGATGCGCTGTCGGCACACACCCTCGGGCAGGAAGTCCACCAGGCTGTCCAGCACCACATCCCTAACCAGGCGGAAGGCCCTGTCGTCGCTCAGGCTCAGGCCGAAGATCAGGTCCAGGTCCTTGTAGCCCTGCAGGCCGTTGTCCTGGTGGAGCACGTGGCTGGCCGCCGAGCCGTTCAGCTTGACGTCACGCACCGCAATGCCCCTCTCCTCCAGCCGAGCCCTGACCACCTGGAAGGGAGGGAGAGAGAGAGAGGGAGAGCGCTATGAATGATCTGTGTTGAAGTCAGACCTAAATGTGAGTCTGTTACCGATGCCAATTACCTAGACCACCGGTTCTCTTTTTTATGTAAATTAAAACTCATTAAGACCTGAGACCAGATTCTACAAAATGTCTTATAAATCATGACAGTTTTCTGAAAAACCTATGTTCAGTGGTTCAGTAAGACATTAAGGCTAAAAGAATAACACACAAAAAGGTCCTGGGGACTTATTTCAAGTCGTCCTAAAAAGTCAAATAATGTCCGATGTATTGGCCAGATGGATTGAGTATATCAGTCTGGCTCAGATCAGTATTCACAAACGATGATCAGAGGAACTCTAACGTGGAAAAGGCAGCCATGCACAGGTACAGTCAGCACAGGTAAAATGGGATATTTCCCCTTTGATATGCTAATGTCTACTATTGTTGCCTCTGAAATGCTCCCGTTACACTCCTATTTGAACACGAGATAAAAGCACACACATAGAGAGAGAGAGAGAGAGAGAGAGAGAGAGAGGTGGATTGGAAGTGTAACAAAGAAAACTTTCTTCTTTAATCCATGTTTTATCTGTGATCAGTGCAAACATCTGATGATACTGGACCGCAGCTGTTGTACCGACACTACCCAGGAGTGCAGGTCACGATGCGAGCACAGTGCCGTGCTAATTTTCTTTGTTTAGATGTGACAAAGGAATGGAAAATAAATAAATGGAGAGCATTCATTTTCATTCATCCATTTTTTGTCTACAGCTTCAAGTTCACTTGAACTTTGATTGCTTAATTTATGTCCCATCGGCGCATGGCATGCGCATGGCAATGAAAAAAAGGCGATCTCCAAGCTCATGACGCGTCACATTTTTATACCACATCCGGTTTACATTTTGGGCTGCAGTGGAACTTTCAAAATAAGGGTTTCACTGAAAATCGTTGGCTTTCACTGAAAATTGTTGGCGATTAATGAATTAACATCTGGCAGTGAGTGTGTTGAGAACCATTGCTTATAGCTGATGTTGTAGAAACATATTGTACATGCATACATTATGGTATGATCCAGTCTATATTTCACGGCCTGGTATGCCTGACAATTGACTTGCTCAGAATCAGTGCAGTATACAGTTGGAGGCCATCGATATTGTCCTTTTCTTTTTGCTGAGGTTTGCGTGATCTGCGCAAAAGGACAGTTAACCCATTTTGGGCAGGAACCCCTTTTGGTGTTTTAAACATTATGTTATAATTTAGCTATTGAAAAATAGCAGATCTACAAGCTCATAGCGCGCCACCGAGTGGCGCGCTACGAGCTTGTAGGTCTGCTATTTTTGAAAAATCAGGTCAGGCCTAAATGGGTCAAATGATAAGGGACAATATCGGTGGCACCCAACTGTAGAATATTACTGCCACTGACAGTCGTTATGCATTTATTACGCATTTACACAGGCTTATGAAACGCATTGCATCTAGAGATGCACCGATAATCGGCCACCAATTGGCCATATCGGCCAATATTCACTCCGATCGGTGATCTGCAATTTACCCTATCTGTGATCTGCAATTTACCCTATCTGGAGAAACCGATCTTTTACACTATTTAAGTGGTATAAATGTCAATCAGATATATAGTATAATATTATTTTGCATCTTTGTGACAGGCCTAAACATTCTCCCCTTCCTCCCCACACACAGGAACAGTTTTGACATGGGTTTTGAAAATGTTGGAAATACGCACAAGATCGGTATCATCAGATCAGTATCATCAGATCATGAGAAAAACGATCGGTGATCGGGATCGGTCCCAAAACACCTGATCGGAGCATCCCTAATTGCACCCAACAGTATGTGTCCTAAAAGTACAAAAAAAAGCTTTATGGATCAGAATCCTAATAGAAATCATTTACTTCCAATATGATATTCTTAACATTTTTCAGAGCAAACTACTAAATATATGTTTTTGGTCATACATGTAGTCCTCAGTGTTAATTTAACTGTGAGAGTGTACACAAGTGTGTATACTCGCAGAGTTACAAATGGATAAATGAACAGGATCTTTACTGTACTGTATTTTTACTACTGTACTATCAAGTATAGGCTGCAAACCAATTTAGAAAACTGTAGGCTAATTAAATACTCCATGAAGTCATAATTGCTCTCATCATAACTCATTCTTTGCATAGCACATATTTCCTTCTTACCTTGGAGTATTACAGTATATTGATGCAAGGCAAGCAGACAATTTGGCAGAATTTTATGCATTCAGGCAAATCTTAAAAACTTGCCATCAGATTACTATCTCTCTACCAGAGTGTAACTAATAAAGGGAAGAAAACAAAGTCCAACAGTGTATGCTTGAAAGTATCTAAGTAGGCTAAAGACAAGTACTGTGCTTATACGTAGGTGCTTTTACTTTACTTTACTTTAAGTATTTCCATTTCTTGATACTTCTACTCCACTATACGTCTCAGAGGCAAATTTTGTAGTTTTTACTCAACTACAATTATGTGATAGCTATAGTTTCAAGTTACTTTGTAGATTTTCTTTTTCATATTGTTATTGGTTCTAGACAGACAGACAGACAGACAGACAGATATTATCTTATGGAAAACGACAAGTCAGAGCCTGTCAGTCTAACTTTCCTTTTTTTTTAAAGGCTGGAGAAAGTCCAAGTGCCGCTGCTGTCAGGCAGTAACATCGTATCTCCATGTTTCAAACGTGTACGTTTATTCGTAATTATGAATTAACATTCTACTTCATCGCACAAGAGTGTTGCACAAAAGCAGTGAAAGGAGCCGATCTACAAGCTCACATCGTGTCGCCTCACGCCACGTTGCGAGCTTGTACGTCAGATTTTTTTCACTGCTTTCAAATATTTTTGAAAAAGAAAATAATTTAAAAAAAGGAACGGTTTTGGACGTACAAGGTTTCCGCCCGACAGCAACGATATTTGGCATGCAGACAGACAGGCAGACAGACAGACAGGCAGGCAGACAGACAGACAGACAGACAGACAGACAGACAGACAGACAGACAGACAGACAGACAGACAGACAGACAGACAGAGGCACGACAGCTGCAGGCTTTGTTGAACTTTTCAACTCTCTTTTCTAGCCCAGACTGAGAGCATCTTCTCCCGTCTACACAGCCCTGGCAAACACACACACACACACACACACTGCACTGTTGTGATAATATGTAGGGCACTTATATGCAGTGCTCAAATGTATCAAAACAAGTAAAAGTCCAGAAATCAAAATATACTTGAGTAAAAGTACAAAAATATTGGTAATTTTTCGGGTGTTGTGCCTCAAAAATAGCAGATCTACAAGCTTACAAGGTGTTGCAGTGCAACGCGTTGCTTGAGCTTGTAGCTTGTAGATCGGCTATTACAATGCCATCAAGGCCCGTCGATTATTGACAAAATCAACTGTAGATTTAGTTGACTAAATAAACCTAAAGCCTGTTAGCGGCCCACGTCTAAACTTGAAATTGGTTGTTTTAATAATGGGCTATTATGATTATGATTATTATTATTATCTTCAGCGGTCATCTTCATTTAATTTTAGATGGTGGTCAGCCACAAACTCAGTCAAAACTGGCCAATAAGAAATGATAGCGATTCTGTTCCGAATTGTTCGTCTCACGTCTTTCCACAAAATAATAGGAAAAAAGATCAATAGTGGGCTCGATAAGAGCCCGGATCAAAAAGCAGGATCGATAAGGTGCTCTATCTCATTCTCAATAAAAATTAACAAGCTCCACCCCTATAAATAATAATAATACACGTAAGAAGCACAACGGTTTGCCTCTGACTCTGAGAAGTAGTGGAGTAGAGGTTGTACTTGAGTACATGTACATAAGTTGTTTGCTTTCCAAATGCCAGCTCCTTCTCAAGCCATCCAAAACACAGCTGCCGTGAATCAGACTTTGATTTGATTGGATTTATTTAGAAAAGCAATCATAATAAAACATTATAATCAGCGATTCAAGGATTTCACAGTAAAGTCTGAAGACTTATTTCCACTGAGGTCCTCTCACACTGAACGGAACAATACTTTAAAATACATCACAATACATACACATAACAGTATACATTACATACACAACACAACATGTACGCCCCTATCCTTCCCTCTAAGCTGACCCTTTATAGGGGAACCTTTTCCAGTAGCCATAGTTTAGTCTTCTGTTTAAATGACCTCAGATTGGATGTCAGTTTAACCCTGGTTTCCAGGCTGTTCCACTGTGTGGCTCCTATGTAAATGAATGAGCACCACGTCTGCAATACCGGCTGTAGTTGTAGACAGAGACTGGGAGACGTGTAGCTTGCAGCTTTCTCCTCTCATTCCAACTGGACTGAATAGATTTGAAAACATTAGTTACAAGTTACTTTGATAGATTTAGTAATCGAGTATTCAAAAGCCGATATTACAAAGTACATTTTCCTTTTAACAATGCATTGCATCGGAAATATTCAAAACATTTCATAAGCGGTGAAAAAAGCAGATCTACATGCCGACACGTGTCGCAGAGCGGCGCTAGATGCTTAATTTTGTAAAAGTTTGCCTTCATAGAAATGCAGTGAAGTCAAAAGTACAATAAATGCTCGCAAAGACAACAAATACTCAAAAAGATGCACTTAAGTAACAGTACTCGAGTAAATGTACAGTACTGTTCACCAACTGGTTATGAATGAGCAGAGACAGCCAGGCAGTGATGGAAAAAAGTACTCGCATTCTTTACTTAAGTAAAAGTAGCAGTACTGCAATGTAGATGTACTCTGTTACAAGTAGTTACAAGTAACGCATTCAAAATGTACTTGAGAAGGGAAAAAAGTAAAAGTAACCTACAGTAACATAGGATACCATGAAAACAATGAACCTAAACATCTGTTTAAATAGCATACAATTTACATTCTAAGCATTGTGGTCAAGAAACAACAAACAAAAACATGAGAGCGAGTGGCCAACATACTGTAGTGTACAGTATGTCTGCATGATAGCCATTTCTTGGTACAGTTGGGTGCCACCGATATTGTCCCTTATCATTTGACCCATTTAGGTCTGACCTCAACATTTTAAAAAATCCTTCTAAATCCTCCAGTTTTCTGAAATAAATATTTTCACGATTTTTCAAAAATAGCAGACCTACAAGCTCGTAGCGAGCTTGTAGATCTGCTATTTTTCAATAGCTAAATTATAACATGTTTAAAACACCAAAAGGGGTTCCCGCCCAAAATGGGTTAACTGTCCTTTTGCGCAGATCACGCAAACCTCAGCAAAAAGAAAAGGACAATATCGATGGCCTCCAACTGTAAGTCACTAGCATCAGCTGAGGCAGGAGGAGATACAGGGAGAGTGGAGTGCTAGGGAGTGGGTGAGTGAGGGGGTGAGTACTTTACTCTTGGTACCTTTGGTATAGGCTACTTTTTGGACAAAGGCCTTTTACTTGTACTAATGTATTTCTATTTTCTACATTGTGATACTTCTACTATAACTGACCATGACGTCACCCATTTTCAACCATATCTTCATATAATTTGTGCTCACTGCTCATATAAGATGACACCATTTTTTGTCTCATTGGTGGTCTGTGGACAGTTCAGAAATCAGAAACCATGCCAACCAGTGACATCATCGATGGGGATTCCAAGCTGATAAAAACTGCAGGCTTTCTATTCCTGGAAAGTTAGCATGTTATACTGCCCTACAAATCCAACGTGCAATAACGTTGGCTTTGTAGGGCAGTATAATGGAAGCCATTGTTCTTGTATTGATAAAACAGATTTTTCTTTTTTCTTTTTAAACCAAACCTGCCTACCGATGATGACACTGGCAGGTGGATTCCTGAACTGTCCACAGCCCTCCTAAGAGAGGGAGTAGACAGAAATGGTGCCATATTTATAATGAGCATTGCATTGGTGAGGACCCGGCCATTATATTGTCTCTGTCGGTTAGAAACCTGTTACTTTTCAGGATTCAAATAAAAAAAAGCTTTTGTGTGACACTGTAGTAGTATGATCAAGTAAGGCAAGTATGGCTCCTTTTAGCCGTTTGCGTAAGGAGGAGCATAAATGGGGTGGTGAGATCCCTCAGGGCACGATACAATTAACGTCCATTAAGTTACACAACGTTTGCGCTTCATTTTAAACCCTGCTTTGTTTTCAGAAAAGGCCCCTCACCTTTTGTTCGCGCATATAAAAAACCTATAGTGGAAACAGACTGCAGAGTACAGGCATGCTTTAAAGACACAATGAAAAGGGACACTCCCGTTTTAAAAAGAAAAGGACAGATACAAAGGTTCAAATGTTAAACCTGGAAAGGTCAGGATGTGAAAAACATCTTTTCAAAGGGATCCTCTATGGCGTTACGGCGTCGACAGGGATTCCCATTTCCCTACAAAGGAGATTTATCTGTTTTTTGGGGTTTCCCAGCACTTTGAATTATAAAGGTGCAGGTAACTTTACCCACACTGGACTGCACTGCAGAGCGACAACAGATGGTCAGCGAGGAGGAAATAACCTAAGATCAGGGGTCTTCAATAGGGGGCTGCCAAATCTTTGTGTGGTAGGAACTTTTATTTTTAAGTGGTGCAACCACTTCCTTAAGAGACGATGTGTGTGGGGTGGGTGGCTGGGTGGCTGGGTATGAGCACGAAAACAGCATGGTTGTTTTTCACCACCTGTACGCAACCTAACACACACACAAACACACACGCACATATTAACTGTATATATGGTGATTTCGGGTGTGCCAGTACAGTACAGTGACAGTACAGTACAGTAGAGGGTACAGTAGAGGGACCCCCACACGGTAACTCTGTCATTTCTCAACCGTTTCGGACGTGGGAACCCTATGGAGCTCTAGTTCGCACTTACACATTTTGACCACCAGCTGTCAAATCGAAAAAAAGTAGAGTGTTCTTCCGGGTGCTTCAAAACGCCACTGAGCAACTTCCATTGAAATGAATAGCTGGGGGTGGGGCTGTCGCTCCTGGTCCGCCCTCTATCCTTCATAACTCTATGACTCAAACCAACAAACATTTTTAATTTACACAACACTGATGACAGTGCTGTCAAACAAGTCTATGAAATTGAAATATATGAAAACATTTAATCTGCACCATTTTCTACAGTATGTAGTGGGGGTCCCTGCTTCATCTCTCTCTCAGCTAGGGGGTCCTTGGCGTGAAAAGCATTGATGTCCCCTGACCAAATAGCTGGTTCTCAATGTGGGGTGCGGGGACCACCGGGAGGTCCAAATCGACCCTGGCTTTACCCCCAAATGCATAAAATCGTTGGGGTTGATCCTTGACATGAAAAAGTTTGAGAACCGCTAATATAGCAAGGGAATTTCTCAGAAAACTGTTAGGATTTAGAATACTTAGAATTGGAGATAAAGGGTTAAAATAAAACCCTCCTTTTTGAAGGAACAGTATATTTGAAGGGAGAAAACTTGTACCGTATGTCAATGTTTCAACCTTTTATGTTTTTTGTGTCTGTGGGTTTTATAAATAGGCCTACTGAAGCGATGAGAAGTGTTAACGAGAGCTTGTGACAAAATAACTTTTTGGAACACATGTTCCTTTTTTATGTTTCCTAAACGTTTTGGACATACAAGGTTTTCATCAGACATCGACGTTAAACATTTATGAGCATGTGCTGAAAAAAAAAGGAACCTTTGAAACTTTTAACTTCACAAACTTTATTGTCGCATCACATGTGACGGAAACTCCTCTTTGAAGGTACGGTTTATGTGAAGGGATTCCCCTGTGGCAGTTTGACATGTTTTTTTTGCTTATTCCGCCTGGAAGGGACCAACATTTGGTTGTGTTTAACGTTTTAACAACACGCCATAATGTGCTCAGAGTGGGGGGACAGTGTCCGTTCGGAAGCATGGCTACGCACCCACCGCCCCAACATCACCCAATTACCTGTGGTCCCTCGTGATGCACTAACGGTTGTTGGAGCTGAGCAAGCGTAGGGGGAAACACTTCCTGTTGTGTGTGTGTGTGTGTGTGGGAGGGGGTGGGGGAGACACTTCCTGTGACATGGTGCGAGGGCCTTGTAAAAAATAGAGAATGAAAACAGAACAGACAAGTCGCAAATGGAGCAGACATGCAGTCTGGTGTTGACAATAGCTTGGAAACGCACCTGTTATTAATGTTATTGCTGTCATGGTTCTCACTAGTGCTGTTGCTACTACTTGTGCAGTGATAGTTTATTGGACAGGTTTTTGCTGCTATTGTCGCTTTTTGCTTGTATCTCTCTCAGTCTCTCTCCTTTCTCTCATTCCCCCTCGAAAGAGAGCCACGGTCGAGGCAGATGGACGCCCACCATATAGAGCCTGGATCTGCCTGATGTTTCTTCAGGTTAATGGGGAGTTTTTCGTTGCTACTGTCGCAAAGAAATTCAGCATCAACTTAAAACCCACACTTCCATAGGGGTCTATGCTAGGCCCCTTCCCCCCAAAATGTTATTTTGTCCAATCTGTATGGTATAGTATGTTAATAAGTATATAACTTATACAATTGAGGTGGTTGTATTTCGTCTCCCTGCTCTTCTATTGAGACACTTAGATCCATGTGTCTCTACTGTAGGTTGAAAATGACCTTTGACATAATCCCGTTTCTGGTTTGACATTCTCCCCAGAGCAAGCAGGCATGCTCTATTGGTACAAAAAGGGGGGGAATAAAAGAAAGAAAACATGGATACGTAAAGGAATGGGTGGAATCAGCATGCGTTAATGAGCCAGACTAAACTGAATGAACCCAGAGCGTTTATCTCCTGGGCCCAGGCTAGAGGTTTGTAGGTGTCATCACATTACTGCAGTCCCAACAATGGTGTGCCTCAGGGCTCTGTTTACAGTCCTGGCACGCAACGCAGCCAGGCACCACACTTGATTTGATTATATTGATTTTGACAGCAGATTTTAATTTAGTTTTAGTCAGTATTTAGAATAAAATTCTCACTTTTACTCATATTTTAGTCATCTGAAATGTTTGGTTTTAGTCTCGTTTTATTCGACTAAATCTATAGTTGGTTTTAGTCGACTATAATGGATCTTGATGGGCAGCATAATGCCTGATTTATAGCTGTGTGCAGTGTCCCCAGGTTGACAACCACTGGTCTGACAGAGTTAAGCCCTGCTTCCAGTAAACTCACACAATGTTGAAACCAGAAACGCATAAATCACACACACGCACGTACACACGCACGCACGCACGCACACACACACACACACACACACACACACACACACACACACACACACACACACACACACACACACACACACACACACACACACACACTATCACACATATATATAATATATACAAAATATATAAAAAACTATATGAAACTAGCTCAACGAAAGCTGAAACTTAGCTGATCTCCAAGTTTTGGTGTGTGACACTGGCCCGCAACTAATCAGAATCAGCTATATTGTTACACCACAGTTTTACAGGTAAAAAAGTTGGTGAAATATGTTTTTGTGCATAGTTCCCGTCATGTCATTTTTCCAAGAAAATCAAAGAAAGGGAATAGGATGGGGGGGGGGGGGGGGGGGGCTTTTACCACAAGAGGTACAGGTAAAGCCTTTTCTGCTGTGTGGGTTTTAGACATTTACAAGCTTTTGCTACAAACAGTACAACTGAAGGGTCTCTTCGATTATTCACAAGCTTTTGCTACAAACGGTACAACCAAAGGGTCTCTTAGCTTAACAAAAAAACATATTTACACATGGTACCTGATAGGATATTATATAAGGTGCGTGAGCATAGCAGCTGCTGTGTAGACCTGTAACTCTAATCCTGAACCCTAAACCTAATCTCATGTCTAATCCTAAACCCTGAAACGGAATCTTTTCCTAATTGTTAGCCCTAGGTTTTAAAATCTTTCTTAAGCATGAAACAATCATTTCTCTTGTGAGTCTGATTCTGATTCTTTACTATACTGGTTGGGACATTTGGCCCACACAAGTTATATAATACATATACACAATTACACACATGCACACGCACACGCGTCACACACACACACGCACACGACACACACACACACACACTACACTGTAGTGTAGACACAACAGCTTTGCTCTCTGGGTGCATGTTTCGTGGTTATATAGCATGAGTTGGAACACGATCAATTACAACAAGTTTTTTCTGTGTCCAACACAAACACACCAAACCCTCCATACCTCCCCCGGTGATAACTTAAAGCAGCACGATGTAACTTTCCTCTTCTGTCTTCTATGGATTTGAACCCGGTTTCCTGCACAAGTGCTGATATTATGTTTTACCTTTGAGCCTGCCCGCTTGCTCGGTGGAGTCTTGGCCATCAGTGTCTAGTAGAGACTTGACCTATGACATGTAAATGATCTAGAGAGACAAAATACAACCACCCCAATTCTATACGTAATATTGTATTAACATACTTTACCATAAAGATTGGACAAAAGGATATAGTGTTGCTTTTGAAGGAGCATCTCACCCATTTTTCAGCCAATCTTCATAAAACTGGTCCTCACTAATGCATTTGTGTCTACTCGCTCACTGCGCCTCAGAGGAGGGCTGTGGACCGTTCAGAAACCTGCCTATACCAGTGCCATCATCGGTAGGCAGATTTGCTCATTTCAAAATGTTTTTCTGTTAATGTGAACACAATGGCAGTACAATGCAATTGCATGCTAACTTTCCAGGTATAGAAAGCATGCAGCCAGCCTACCTACCTACCTACCTACCTACCTAGTACCTACCTACCTACCTACCTACCTACCTACCTACCTACCTATCCATCCTCATCACAGTATGTATACAGCTCTGGGTTTATACATTTCTCAGGCACAATGGGCATTACGTCATCAGGCGTCTGTCCTACAGAGACAGATGCACAAACAGCAGACAGATACACAAACCTCTCTTATTCCTGTATAGGGCCCGGTCTGAGCCATACTCTCCTCTCCTCCCCCTCTCCTCTGCTAGGACCCTGGTCTCGGCCATACCACAAGCTGTCCTCTCCTCTCACTTCCCCTCTCCTCTCGCTCTCCCTCTCCTCTGCTAGGGCTCTGGTCTCGGCCATACCACAAGCAGATGTTATTTAAATGTTAACCTTTAAAACAAACACCCCCATTCAAGGGGGGCCCTCCAGAAGGAAAGGACTCCCTCTCCCGCTTAATGGAAAGAAAGTGTTTGGGGCGCTCTGTTTTCCAACGGGACGGTGCAAGCAGAGGAAGTCGTCGGTGTCGGGTGAAAACCTTGTATGTTTTTTTTTCTTTTTGCATTTTAAAATAGTGAAAACAGCCGATCTACAAGCTCACGGCACGTCACATACCGTGACTATTTTCACTATTTTTGTGCGACACTCTTGTATGATGAAGTAGGATTACTTCATCATAGGGGGAAAAAAACACACAAAACAGTTTCAATGCAGAGATACGGGGTTTCTGCCCGACAGCGACGATAGCATAAGGGTATGTCAGCTAGACTTCCAGAACACGGAGGGTTAATGGAGAACCTCTTTGAAAATATTTATTTCACTGAAGGACGTTCTATGCTAATTAGAGGATATACTTATTAACCTGCAATATTAACAGGCAAGGTTACAGACAAAACGGTATACATGAGAAAACAATACTTCTAAAAACATGCATGCAGGCTAAATCCTACCATCCTACTATAATCTTACTATCCTGTTATACATTTAAGAAACCTCTGTCCGTCATTCTTTTTTTTTTTTTCACGATTTTGTAACCCATGTTTCACCCTTGTGTCAATTATCTAATGTGATCCTGGGCTCTACACACCCTCCGCCAACCTATAGTCCCCATATATGGGGGACATGGGGAGAGCAACGGACTTGAACTCATGCTTCCTTCATGCCTGAGTGTCCAAGTTGCTCCTTTACACCTGCCAGGGGGGAGTTTCCCTGGTTTGATTGATTGATTGATTGATTGAAATATTTTGCAGAATTACAGTACATTCCAAGCACAACTCAATACAAAGACTGTTAACTGTGAGTGGCCAATGGCTTGGCCAATAGAATGACTATGGTAGGGGGGGTTTGACAACATCACTCACTTATCTGTACAAACACTGGAAGTTGCCTATATTAGCTATAAGTATAATGTAAACATTTAATTATTTGTACTGTCTGTATGTCTGTCTGCATGTCTGTCTGCATGTCTGTCTGTCTGTCTGTCTGTCTGTCTGTCTGTCTGTCTGTCTGTCTGTCTGTCTGTCTGTCTGTCTGTCTGTCTGTCTGCCTGCCTGCCTGCCTGCCTGCCTGCCTGCCTGCCTGCCTGCCTGCCTGTCTGTCTGTCTGTCTGTCTGTCTGTCTGTCTGTCTGTCTGTCTGTCTGTCTGTCTGTCTGCCTATTCGACCGTTATCTCTGCATTGGAACGGCGAAATCATCCGTTATCAGCACGTTTGAATGGTGCCAAAATGTCCATACTGGCATCCTCACCACATAGCCTGGTCCAGGTTTCCCCCTGGAACTAGGAGCTACATACTATTCTCTGCCTATCAGGACGTAACTCGGACGGCGCTGAGTCAGGTATGGTGGCCTTCGCAACGCTCGGCACGTCGACTCGCTCGGCTAGCGCCTCGCTCGGCGGTGCCTCACGTAGCTCATGGCCACCAGACACGGCGCGCCTCCGTCAGGACATCAGTGATAATGACAATGCTACAATCGCAGATAATGACATACTGAACACAACAGTGAGGATGCCAGTATGGACATTTTGGCACCATTCAAACGTGCTGATAACGGATGATTTCGCCGATTCAATACATGATACCAGTCGAATGGTGTGGCCTGCCTGCCTGCCTGCCTGCCTGCCTGCCTGCCTGCCTGCCTGCCTGCCTGCCAGCCAGCCAGCCAGCCAGCCATTCATGGTCACTTTGGTCAGCAGTATATATCCTGCAGTTGAAACGCATAAGGTTCAGTCATATATTTTGACAGCAGTGGGTCAGATGCGGTTGGTTGGTAGCAGAAAGCATTAAGTGACAGAGTGGAAACGTGTTGTCAGTGGTTCCCAAAAGTTTGGGAAACGGGAAATGATAATCACTCTGACACTATAATAATGACATAAAAAAAACAAAAAAAACACACACCATCATTATGCCATGATCCAACAGCACGGCGTGTTTATCAAACCCCAAATTACCCCAAAATACCCCCAAATGAATATGTATTTGCCAGTGATGCAATTGCATGCTAACTTTCCAGGTATAGAAAGCATGCAGCCAGCCTACCTACCTACCTACCTACCTACCTAGTACCTACCTACCTACCTACCTACCTACCTACCTACCTACCTATCCATCCTCATCACAGTATGTATACAGCTCTGGGTTTATACATTTCTCAGGCACAATGGGCATTACGTCATCAGGCGTCTGTCCTACAGAGACAGATGCACAAACAGCAGACAGATACACAAACCTCTCTTATTCCTGTATAGGGCCCGGTCTGAGCCATACTCTCCTCTCCTCCCCCTCTCCTCTGCTAGGACCCTGGTCTCGGCCATACCACAAGCTGTCCTCTCCTCTCACTTCCCCTCTCCTCTCGCTCTCCCTCTCCTCTGCTAGGGCTCTGGTCTCGGCCATACCACAAGCAGATGTTATTTAAATGTTAACCTTTAAAACAAACACCCCCATTCAAGGGGGGCCCTCCAGAAGGAAAGGACTCCCTCTCCCGCTTAATGGAAAGAAAGTGTTTGGGGCGCTCTGTTTTCCAACGGGACGGTGCAAGCAGAGGAAGTCGTCGGTGTCGGGTGAAAACCTTGTATGTTTTTTTTTCTTTTTGCATTTTAAAATAGTGAAAACAGCCGATCTACAAGCTCACGGCACGTCACATACCGTGACTATTTTCACTATTTTTGTGCGACACTCTTGTATGATGAAGTAGGATTACTTCATCATAGGGGGAAAAAAACACACAAAACAGTTTCAATGCAGAGATACGGGGTTTCTGCCCGACAGCGACGATAGCATAAGGGTATGTCAGCTAGACTTCCAGAACACGGAGGGTTAATGGAGAACCTCTTTGAAAATATTTATTTCACTGAAGGACGTTCTATGCTAATTAGAGGATATACTTATTAACCTGCAATATTAACAGGCAAGGTTACAGACAAAACGGTATACATGAGAAAACAATACTTCTAAAAACATGCATGCAGGCTAAATCCTACCATCCTACTATAATCTTACTATCCTGTTATACATTTAAGAAACCTCTGTCCGTCATTCTTTTTTTTTTTTTCACGATTTTGTAACCCATGTTTCACCCTTGTGTCAATTATCTAATGTGATCCTGGGCTCTACACACCCTCCGCCAACCTATAGTCCCCATATATGGGGGACATGGGGAGAGCAACGGACTTGAACTCATGCTTCCTTCATGCCTGAGTGTCCAAGTTGCTCCTTTACACCTGCCAGGGGGGAGTTTCCCTGGTTTGATTGATTGATTGATTGATTGAAATATTTTGCAGAATTACAGTACATTCCAAGCACAACTCAATACAAAGACTGTTAACTGTGAGTGGCCAATGGCTTGGCCAATAGAATGACTATGGTAGGGGGGGTTTGACAACATCACTCACTTATCTGTACAAACACTGGAAGTTGCCTATATTAGCTATAAGTATAATGTAAACATTTAATTATTTGTACTGTCTGTATGTCTGTCTGCATGTCTGTCTGCATGTCTGTCTGTCTGTCTGTCTGTCTGTCTGTCTGTCTGTCTGTCTGTCTGCCTGCCTGCCTGCCTGCCTGCCTGCCTGCCTGCCTGCCTGCCTGCCTGTCTGTCTGTCTGTCTGTCTGTCTGTCTGTCTGTCTGTCTGTCTGTCTGTCTGCCTATTCGACCGTTATCTCTGCATTGGAACGGCGAAATCATCCGTTATCAGCACGTTTGAATGGTGCCAAAATGTCCATACTGGCATCCTCACCACATAGCCTGGTCCAGGTTTCCCCCTGGAACTAGGAGCTACATACTATTCTCTGCCTATCAGGACGTAACTCGGACGGCGCTGAGTCAGGTATGGTGGCCTTCGCAACGCTCGGCACGTCGACTCGCTCGGCTAGCGCCTCGCTCGGCGGTGCCTCACGTAGCTCATGGCCACCAGACACGGCGCGCCTCCGTCAGGACATCAGTGATAATGACAATGCTACAATCGCAGATAATGACATACTGAACAGTGAGGATGCCAGTATGGACATTTTGGCACCATTCAAACGTGCTGATAACGGATGATTTCGCCGATTCAATACATGATACCAGTCGAATGGTGTGGCCTGCCTGCCTGCCTGCCTGCCTGCCTGCCTGCCTGCCTGCCAGCCAGCCAGCCAGCCAGCCATTCATGGTCACTTTGGTCAGCAGTATATATCCTGCAGTTGAAACGCATAAGGTTCAGTCATATATTTTGACAGCAGTGGGTCAGATGCGGTTGGTTGGTAGCAGAAAGCATTAAGTGACAGAGTGGAAACGTGTTGTCAGTGGTTCCCAAAAGTTTGGGAAACGGGAAATGATAATCACTCTGACACTATAATAATGACATAAAAAAAACAAAAAAAACACACACCATCATTATGCCATGATCCAACAGCACGGCGTGTTTATCAAACCCCAAATTACCCCAAAATACCCCCAAATGAATATGTATTTGCCAGTGATGGAAGAAGTACTTTTACTTAAGTAAAGTTATCATACGCAATGTAGAAACACTCTGTTACAAGTAAAAAAAGTAATGTACTTGAGTGAAAGTAGGCTACAAAAGTTGAAAATATAGTTAAAAGTATAGGCCTACCAAAAGTAAAATACTCATTATGCACAATGTCCCATGCATTTCACAAGTTTTCAAATTAGTTAAAAAATAAAATCAGTCTGAAGTGAGGGGCGCTCTTATCATCGTACATTATCATACATATTCTCATTCCGGCCAATCACAATCCTCACTTTTGTCATCAATGTTTTGTTTATTTGTGTTACAGAATGTTTGTGTTTACACTGACGTAAAATTTGATGTAATTTGACTATGATCACATTTACACTATATGACATAAAATGCTGCATTCATTGTCAATGGGAATTCAATGTTTGTGAGGACAAAGTTTGTGGACACACACCAAAATCTGGACATAGGAGGGGCTAGCTCTTATCATTATACATCATCTCATGAACAACTGAATTTATGCCACTGGTTAGCCAATTTGCTCGTCTACATATGACGTGAATTTTCCCTTCATTGTCAATGGCATTTAATGTTTGTGTTGCCAAAGTTACGTCATATTTGAGGCACATATGACCTAATTTCTCCGTTCATTGACAATGGCGATATATGAGACGTGTGGACAAAAGCTGTATATGGGAGTTGCTAGCGCCCCTCAAAAATCATGTGTGAAGTGAGGGGCGTTCTTATACATCATCACATGATCACATCCCAGCCAATCACTTTTTATCTTCACTTTTTAAGCCCTAAGCCAATCAAATCATCGCTATGGGGTATAGCCTACACACACACACACAGAGGGGCATAAGAGGAGCTAGCGCCCATCAAAAACATATAACAATATTGTGTTGTATTGTGTGTGTGTGTGTGTGTGTGTGTGTGTGTGTGTGTGTGTGTGTGTGTGTGTGTGTGTGTGTGTGTGTGTGTGTGTGTGTGTGTGTATAATATATGTATGTGTATGTATATAATATATGTATGTGTATATATATATATATGTATGTATGTATATATATATATATATATATAATTCATTTTTTTCCTCACATTTTCTTCAATATTTTCTTGAAAAGAATAGCCAATGTATGTAGGGTTAAAGTGCCACTTATATTAAGTCAGTTTTCTGGGGAGTCGGGACCCCCTGGAACCCCTTCAAGGAACCCTGAATTAGGCTATAAGGCACGGAATTGTAACGGAATTAGAGCTATATGGACCAGAGCTATAGGCTAAGGCTGGTGTTATACAAAAGAAAGAAAATCAACAGATATTTATTTTCGGCGATGCAGCGACACTTTCCGTATAGCCTATAGAATTATGAATCATAATTTATGATGAACCTCACCTGTACGATCTGCCTGGGCTGCACGGACAGCGTGGGGAAGTTCCCCCGGCCGTGGATCGGGACGCTCTCCCCGAGGATGGAGTCCAAGCGCCGGACCTGATCCCAAGACAGCACGCAGAACCTCCCACCCGGCTCACATGAGCCAGCAGCACCGGAGGACATGACGACCAAACACACACTTTTTTATATAGATTATGGACTGTATTTGTATATAAAGAATCCACTGGTAGCCTACAGTAGGTCAAATGTAGTTTTATTGTAGGCTATTGGCTGCTCCTCGATCGCCCTGTAGAACTCAGAACTCAGAACTATAAATTGATCTCAAAATTATTAATGTCTTATTTCTTGTCTTTTTTCTTTATCTATGAAATGAGCAATCCACTAGCCTTCTGAATTTAACGGTAGGCTATACAGTGACAGTCGCTCCTTTTTAGAACTTTGTCACGACTTCTTATTGCAAAAACAAATCGATCTCCAAATTAGTGTTTTCTAACATGCGTCTTTCCCTTTTCTTCTTTCAATCCACAGGTACAGTAGCCCATATACTTGTAGTTCTGGTTCTGGATGTGTTGACTTGAATTAGAACCGTCGCTTTCCGCTCCTTTCAAGAACTCTTCAGAACTGTCCTCTGAAGAGGAACATTGTCCTCTGTATGTCAGCTTGATATAATAGTCCAGTCAGTCAGGGTGTATGTGTGTGCGTGTGTGTGTGTGTGTGTGTGTGTGTGTGTGTGTGTGTGTGTGTGTCCGTCACGAAGCACTCGCACTTCTCTTGCAGGCGGCAGAGGTTGTGTGTGCACTGCGCTGAGCAGCCCGGTTTTACCGTGACGGGATTTGCATACGGCGTCTCCGATTGGCTGGACTTCATGAATAACTTACTTTAGAGTAGACCTATATGCACGTGTCCGGTCGAAACCTCGTAGGCCTATGTAAAAAATAAAATCAAATACAAAAAGTCACTTTTTTCAGGAAATGTTACCAATTGCAATTTATTAGTAGGCCTATGTCACTGTCACATGAGCTCCTAGGAACACCATTAGCCTGCCTACCACTTTAGGCCAAATAGCCTAAAATAGCAGCTCATAGGCCGCCGCGCCGCCTACTATTCTGACTCTGATATCTTTAATACTTCTGTGTCACACCATAGTTTATGACGAATTCGAATTGGGACGAATAATAATAATGGGCTAATAAGTCGAAATTATATATGGAGATAGAGGTTTCTTCCTGACAGCATACAGCACATTTTACAGTATCAGCACGCGCACGCACACGCCCACTTGACATGCGTCACAGCCAGCGGTACATGACGTAGAGTAGCCTACATGAGTGTGGGGAATGGATTTGGAACTGGAAGTATAGCTACTCTGATTGTTTTTACTTAAGCAAAACTATTAATAGCCTACCACAATATACAAATAGGCAACTCTGTTAAGTAAAAGGCCTTAATTCTGAGTAATAAAGTAAAGGCATCAAAATATACTTAAAGTAAAATTAAGTAAAAGTAACAAATACATATAAATAAATAGATATAGCCTAGTTACTTTAAGTAACTAAGCTATATTTATTTATTTATATTTATTTGTATATGTGTCCAAATCTTTGAAAATACCTGAGCTACAAGCTCACAACGTGTCCCAATGTGGCACTCTGGGAGCTTGTATATCATCTAAAAAACACTTTTTGGCCAGAAAAAAAAAAAAAAAATCCCGTCTGGAGAAGTGTTTTATGATACTCAACTGTGCCCCCTACAGATCTCTGGTTAATTGCGTCCCTAGTCTTATGCCCTGCCCTCTTTCTTATCCAGAGGACAATAGAGCGTCGCAGTCCCGCCTCCTACCCTGGACCAGGAAATGAAACCCAATGCATTATTCTCATAGACATTTCTTAAAGTATTTATTTAAAGACGGTTACGCAGCGGACAAAGCCAACTCGAGTCGTGACAACTCATGACAACACAAACAATATTTTGGACCAAACAAATAATTTCAAAGAAGAAAAACAACAAAAAAGTGTTGTAACCTGCCGTTTTTTTCTTCTTTCTAATTATTTGTTTGGTCCAAAATATTGTTTCGATCCCGGGCACCACCGAATCGGTATATATGAGCAGCACGGCTTTGGTGCGGCAAGTTGTGCGGTAAAGTAATAGGAGCTGATGGTAGACCGGCGCTCCACCTCAGCAATCCATGTCCTATAGCGCATTGGGGATAGACTTCCACATTTCGGCTGATACCGACAATAAGCCTCTCCCAGCCAGAGCCTTAGAAGAACACGCAACAGACACGCTTTGATCTCGCCGCAAAGCGGGATGCTATGGGCTATTTCCAAACATTAAACTGTCCCATTCAGAATGAGCACTTCCACATTCCATTATTACAATGGGAGTCAACGCTAGTGTCGTCACTCTCATAATGGCCTCTCCAACGTACTACTTACTTACTGTTCCAGTCAATCATAAGATGTGTTCAGGCATTTTTTGAGGAGCCCCTCCTACAGCTTTTTGTCACTCATAACTTGTGTCACATTTGCCATTGACAATGAAAGGAGAATTTACGTCATATGTGTCTGAGCAAATCGGCATGTTACGCCATGATGATGTGATGATAAGAGCGCCCCTCACTTCACACGGGTGTGATTTTTTTTCCTTCTAAAAAGCATGAACATAATAGGCTACCCTAAGCCTTCAATTAAACTGACACGGCATTTGACGATCAGTGTGCAAACACCCCAATTAAAACAATTATATCAATAACTCAACAAAAGAATCTCCATGAATACAAGGCTTCAAGATGGTGTGCGTGCACATGAACTATCCCTAAAATGGTTGAATTATATTGTAGACATCCATCACACACACACACACACACACACACACACACACACACACACACACACACACACACACACACACACACACACACACACACACACACACACACACGGTGGTTCCAGGGTTAGTGTTGACAGGTCAAACAATGATATTTTCAACTGTTTCAAGTGTCTCTTGTGCAACACGTGCAGTAGACACTCTCTTTGTACGTATGTATGTACAGTATGTATGTATGTATATACAGTATGTATGTATATACAGTATGTACACACGTGTTGCACACGTGTTGCAAACTCACAACGTGTCCTTGTAGATCATCTATTTTTCACTATTTTGAAAAGTTTCTTCAAATAATAAAAAATGGAACGGTTTTGGACATGAAAGGTTTCCACCCGACAGCAACGTGTTGAATAGAGTAGAATAGAGTGGAATGATCATTTTACATAACCCATCATTTCAAAGGGGACACTGTGTCGGTGGCCATGCCTTTTAACACACACACACACACACACACACACACACACACACACACACACACACACACACACACGCACGCACACGCGGCTCACACACGCACAAGCACACACACACACACACAAACCGACACATCCTCCTTTGCTTTATAACAAAACAGGACTAGTTGTGTTGTGTTTCATACTGTCAAAAATAAAATATCTGTGTTCACATTAACGCCTGTGATTCAATCGCTTCGTTTTGCCCTTTCTCATTATAGGTCAAGCAATGCGTAAATCAACCTGCGATAACACAACAACGGATGGCTTGTTTCCATTGTGGCATGTATATGTATTCACTTCATCATCAAGACATGCAAGACATATACAATACAAATCATCATCCTCAATACCAGTAGCAATGCATTGCAATGTACACTGTATACTAATTAGTTGGCTCTGTACTTTTTACATTCATGATAATTCACAATAATTTCACCTCACTGTAACCCATGTGTCACATATCGAAACTTGTGATGATCACCATATGCAGTCATCCTGGTCTCTATACTGCCTCCCCCTGGTCAGCCGCGGCACCTGATGGAGGGAAAAGGAACTGGTTGGAATAATGCGTTCCTTCCCCCTGTCAAGTGATAAGAAGTGGCCTGCTCACTCATGCATTGAAGGAAGCATGAGCTCAGTTCGGGTCTCTCCCCAGGTTGGCAGAGGGAGAGTAGCACCAGAATTACATCTTAGGCAATCAGCCCTTCGCTAAACCCCACCCCAAAAAGCGATTGTCCAATGCCAATCCAAATAGTTTAGCAACCGCTGCTATAAGCAAGACAAGCTTTCGTCACCTCATAGCTGTCAATGTTATTTTGCATGGCTGTCTTGTTGAACACATACACAGCTTAATGTCAGGAAAGTTACATGACTGACCCACCCAGGTGAGTAGTCTTACCGTGCAACATGAAAACTCCTGTCGGGCAGTCGTTAAAGTTGATGTTGGATACTGTTTCTCCCTCTGCCATTTCTAGTTCATTTAAATAATGTCATGCACATTTGTCCAGTGCATATAGCCTATTGCAGGCCTGGTTGACTAGATTTAGAAGACATTTTGATGTTCTTGCTACTGAAATTATCGATTATATATGGACAAATCCTGTCTCCTCGCTGCTAACGTGCCTATTGGACAAGGACGGGTTGGGGAGGGACTTAGCGTCGGGCTAATTGGCCTTAAAAATGGGTTAGAGAAATCGTGGGATAATAAAAAAATCAGACCCGTCTGAACTGAGTGGTGCTGTGCAGTCTGACTATTGGTTGTCTGACTATTGGTTGTCTGACTATTGGTTGTCGGACTATTCGCTGTCTGACTATTGGTTGTCGGACTATTCGCTGTCAGACTATTGGCTGTCGGACTATGTGTACTGTACTGTACTGTACTGTACTGTACTGTACTGTACTGTACTGTACTGTACTGTACTGTACTGTACTGTACTGTACTGTACTGTACTGTCTCATCAACGTAGTCTGTACTGCACTGTGATCTCTGCTGGTGTTACACTAACACTAAAACCTCAGCTTCCCATCAGGCACCTGTGCACAGTGTGAATAAGCTCAACAGCGCCACTTTGTCACCTGTTGGTACTCTAAACAGACAGACATAGGGACAGACAGACAGACACACATTGCTGTTCCTTGGAGTGGCTGCACCACTCACTAAGAATAATACATTGTGGTGAGACAACATTTGATTGATTAACTAATTTACTGCCAGACTTGATTCTCGCTGAGTTTATAGCTTAGTGTGTGTGTGTGTGTGTGTGTGTGTGTGTGTGTGTGTGTGTGTGTGTGTGTGTGTGTGTGTGTGTGTGTGTGTGTGTGTGTGTGTGTTTGCGTGCATGTGCGTGTGTGTTACGTCAGTGTCTTTCAGAAGCTGTCATCTGTGTGTGCGTCACTCTGTTACGCAACCCGCCTTCCCGCCTCTGTGTTCGTCCGTTGACGTCACCATGGCAACTCCCCTGACACTACAGTATGGTAAACAGAGGATCTTAAAAGCCCAACACTGTCACAGGGCAAGGCTTCCCAAACCTTTCTACCCCCCCCCCCCCCCCCCCCCCTCCCCAAAAAAAACAAAAAAACAAAAAAACAATTACCCTGACAGGCAATTCCATTACATTTAGTTTAAATATTGTGAAAACAGTGGAAGTTGTGAGCTTGTAGATCGGCTATTGTACTGCAATTTAATGGAGATGGACTCCTGCAATCTGGCTGACCTACTTAATTACTCAATGCATTATCAATTATTTATAAATCCAGTCAAATATTTACACACTCACTTGACTTCATATGAATAAGCGTTCATATGTGTTTTGGTAAGACTGTATTTAAAGGCCGGGTCTATAATGCATTAGCATTAATATTTTCCATTGACGTCTAGTCACTGGCATTGGAATTTTGCGACATTGAATCTGCAGCTGTTAACGAGGAGACCAAATGGCCACAATGCCATGATGAATCACGTGCATTTTTAATAGACAAAGTAATAACAAAGTGTGTCAAAAAATAATGCCACCATCAGGTGGTCACGGTGCCCGTTTTCCTTCAGCTTTCAACATTCAAATTCAAGGTTAGAAGAAATGCAATGCCAGTTTGAGGGAGACAGTAAAATTCCCACCCTGGCACGAGTGTTGGATTAGACACAGAAGTATGACTCCACAGTTATGTAACCAATCATAACCACGGAGCCATCTCAGTCTAATTGTGATCGATGCAATAACCTCGACACGTGCGATTACTTCAGACATAATGAGTTAACCACACAGAGTCTGGCAAGATGGCACAGAGTCTGGCAAGATGGCATCTACCAGGGGAAAAAATGCCCTTTCCATGCTAATGGCCCTGGTTACTTATTGGTGCTGTTAAAAGCCCACCGGCCACCCAGGAGGACACATTAAAAACTGTGAGTGGCACATAGACTGATTGTCAGGAATAGGCCAGTTACTTTCGTCAACTAAAACTATGACGAAAAATATTCGTCGACTACCATTTTTCACTGACCAAATCCAAATAAAAGCTAAATCTAAGCTATGGTGACTAAAACTATGACTAAACATGCTGACAATTTTGTCAACAAACAAATAGATTTTGCTTTTATTCGGGGGTTTTTGTCAGTGAAATAAGGTAGTCGATGAACATTGTTCGTGGGACTATAGTGGAGAAGAGATCCAGTACAACTAAAAGACAAGTAATTCGGTTTGATTGTGTGCAGGTGTCATAAACGTGTCGCACTGTGACATGTTGTGAGTTTGAAGATCGCCTATTGTTGGCACAGAGCTGTGTATAAATCAGACATTTCAACGCCACCACGACCCGCTAAAATACATTTTAGTTGACTAAATAAACTGTAGATTTAGTCGACTAAAATCGTATGGTATTTAGGCGACTAAAACTAGATTTCAGATGATAAAACTAAATGGAATTTTATTCAAAAGACTGACCAAAACTATATCAACTACACTAGTCAAAATGAACTCCACTATTGAATAGGAAGGATGTGCATACACTGGTTCAGGGGGTGGCATGGCTAGTCTTGGGATCCTGGATTGATTCCCGGCCTCCTCCCGGGTTCATGTCAAGGTGTCCTTGAGCAAGACACTGAACCTAAACGGCTAACTGCTCCTGATGAGCAGGTTGGTGCCTTGCATGGTGGTTTCCTATAGGGCGTATATAGTGACACTTGCATCATTACTGTTGTTCATTATAGGTCTTGAAACAATGCATTCATAATGTTCAAACTCGCCGCACACATCGCCAACGACCCAGGCGGTTGTCCAATCTAATGTTTTTTTATTTGAATTGTATTTTATTTATTTACTTATTATTTGTAAGTGAAATATCCCTTTAACCACAATCCTGGGAAAGTTCTATGTAGGCCGTTAATATACGGACAGTGTTGGAAAATAACTGACCGCAGACCTCCATCTGAAGATATTTTGTGCCAGGGACCACCACTACTAGATGTGTGTTGCTTAAATGGTTCAAAAACATCTAATGTTTTTGTTTTTGAAAATAGCAGATACTGTATACAAGCACAGATCACAGCGCAACACAACATATTGTGAACTTAAATCGGCTATTTTCAAACAGCCAACTAACTGTGATGCTATAGCACAGTATATTAACTTATTTGTTTACCTGCTCAAGACCCCTGTGGGTCCCCAGACCCCATGCTGAGAACCACTGCCTTACAGAGTGCACGGTCAAAGTGGGTGTCATGAATGTCAAAGTTACAACAACAAGTACGCTGTGAAGGAGTTGGACATATTTTGTAGGAGAATGTCTGGCTATTAAGCAGCTATAAACAGCTGAGAGTCACGGTGCTTAACCCAATCAAACCGGGAAAGCATCTGTGTCATTTTAAATGGTATACATCAACCACTTTAACCATTATTGTATTCATTCACTATTCAAAAATAGCAGATATACAAGCTCATAGCAAGCTCTATGAGCTTGTAGATCTGCTATTTTTGAATTATCATGAAAATGGCCGCAAATCTTTGAATATTGATATATTTTAAAGCGAACATTTTTAACACAAATCGTTGTTTTCCGAGGGTCCCCGGAACAAATTATTTGAAGATGGTGGTCGGCGGCCAAACGCATAGGCTAGAATGTTGGGTGTCCTTGACATGAAAAAGTTTGAGCACCAGCAATGTTTTCAGAAAACTAGGAAATAAAAAGGATTTAGAAGATTTGTTTTAGAATCGGCCACAGGTCTTAATAGGTTAAGGCTATATGTAATGCTGCAGTCATGCAAGGACAGTGGCGGAAAGTAACTACAGTAAGTACAGTACATTTACTTGAATACTGTACTTCAATACGATTGACCAAGTCCGAAGGGCCTATGGTCCCTTATTGAATTTGGTCTTATTGAATTTGGTCTGATTTTTAAGGGACAAAGCCCAAAGGCTTGGTCTGTCTGTCTGTCTGTCTGTCTGTCTGTCTGTCTGTCTGTCTGTCTGTCTGTCTGTCTGTCTGTCTGTCTGTCTGTCTGTCTGTCTGTCTGTCTGTCTGTCTGTCTGTCTGTCTGTCTGTCTGTCTGTCTGTCTGTCTGTCTGTCTGTCTGTCTGTCTGTCTGTCTGTCTGTCTGTCTGTCTGTCTGTCTGTCTGTCTGTCTGTCTGTCTGTCTGTCTGTCTGTCTGTCTGTCTGTCTGTGCTACGAACAGCTACGAATACCGCTGGGTGACCTCAAGTAGCACTGTTGAGCAACCTAAAGGACCATTCACACTGAGCACTATAACTGCAGCCAGCCAGCTGTTTTGTTGAGCAGCCTGCCTCTCAGTTCACACAGGTGTGATTTTTCTTGCTTTTTCTTATCGCTGCTTGCAGCTATATATATATATATATATTATTATTATTATTATTTATTTTTTTATTTTGGCCTGGGCCATGGCTCAGTGGTCCAGGCACCTTGGCTGGTAATCCAGTCTGGCAGTGTGCCACAGGTTCGACTCCCGATCCTGACGGCCTTTACTGCATGTCTTCCCCCCCATCTCTCTCCCCATTTCCTGTCAGCCTACTGTCTGTCCCTCCATAAAATATATAAAATAAAGGCGAAAGCCACAAAAAAAAAAACCATTTATATTATTTTTATTTTTTGCAACATTTCATTAGGCCTACTACAGCAATGCAGTAATACATTAAAATGTAATGTATACGTTTGAATACTTGAGTATTTACTGCACGTTGCATGCCCACTGCTGGTTATGCAATTTACAGTGTTTACAGTCCTCAGGTGTGTAAATGTGCTCAGCCACTAGGAATGATGGTTGAGGCATGTGGCAGGTGCCTGCATGTGCCCTTTCCTTCTATTGGCTTGCATTGTGTAACAGTGGTGGACAAACTCCACTACTTGAGTGTAACTATAAATATTCCTGGTGAAATATTACTCAACTATAATAACATGCCACGGCTGCCAGGTATCTGGACTCTATTGTTTCTGTGTGACGATCATCAGCATGAATAGAGTGCACACACACACACACACACACACACACACACACACACACACACACACACACACACACACACACACACACACACACACACACACACACACACACACACACACACACACAGGGCCACTTGTGTGTGTTCAATGGTAGGCAGCATTATGTAATGTTTCTATGCAGCCATCAACAATGTCATTCAATAACAACACGGCCGACAAATCGTTACACAGTATCTCTATAGTCATGTGTACAAGATGGATCTGTCTGATATTTCATATTCCATCATAATTGGCTTCACAGTGGCCTGTTGCGCCACCAACAGGTGGATTTTTGCAAAATCCACCTGTTGGTGGATCAAAATGCCAGGCATTGGAACAAAATGCCTCCAGGGCGTGAGAAGAAATGGCACCCTTTTCACATTGGCCTATTATAGCACCAGGAGGCCACAACCTAACCTGCTCTGGTGGAGACCTGTGCCTCGAGGGGCACTTTATCTAGTTGTTTTATGAAATGGTTGTTTGATGGTTGACATGGTTTTTAAAATTCTGAGGAAAAGATGCAGGTCTTGGGTTAGAGTTAGGATTAGACACTTAGAGGTTAAATTCAGTACAGAGGTTGAGGTTGGGGTTGGAGGAGTTACAGTAGGCCTGATTTATGTGCCAGTGTGTCACATAGGCCTACCGAAAATAGCTGTGATCTTGTAGACTCCCATTTCCGCTGGTAAAAACGTTTACAAATGGAATCTATAAAACAGCCATGCTAAAATGGTGACATCCTCAAAAAGTATTTTCACTACTTTGGTGAGACACTCACCAAAGTACAATGCAAGTACAAGCAGGGTGTGAATTTACAAATAAACATTTAAACAAAAATATTGGATATATGAGGTTTCTCCCTGACACAACGGGTGGTGGTTCTGGTTAATTTGCCAGGTGCTTTTGTGTCTGGCTGTTGGCAGATCAATTTACAAAGCTGTCCTTGCCACAAGTTGCCAGGCTTGCCAGGCCTCATTGACTGTCCAGAATGTGTCACAGTGTGCGCGTGCGTGCATGTGAGTGCATGTGTCTTTACTTGTGAGGACCAAATGTCCCCACAAGTATGTTATAAACAGATGCTGTGAGGAACACTTTTTTGTAGCAGGGGTTAGGAATTAGACGTCAGGTTTAGGGGTTGGAAGAGTAAAACGTGATTTATACTTAGTTGCGTGTCATGCACACAGGCTTACAGTTAATAATGGCAACAAAATTCATTACAATTTTACAATTTACAATTTTAGGCATTTAGCAGACGCTCTTAATCCAGAGCGACTTACATTAGGCAGGAACAAAAGTATGGGAATACATCACATATATATAAAATGCATTTATCAAGAAACATGCGTAAGCTAAGAACGTAACTAGAACATATCTATATAATGACACTATACATATTAACTATACATATATACTATACTATGCTATACATATGTAGGCTACTATGATGTGCTATGACTATATACAATGCAATTATTGTGCTGTCTACATGACATGCTATAAGTCTGTTTCAAATGCTATCTAAGTCTAAAAAGTGCTATCTAAGGGGGTAGGATTCATTCAAAAGGATCATTCAAAATTCAAAAGCATAATATTCACTCATTACCTGCCTAGGACTGGTTTGGACGAGTTTTATCGTGTCCAAGCAATTCCCAATCCAGTTTAGCTATAGTTCCGGGTTGAAGTCCGGCCCTCCGTCGCTCGCTGCATCTGATTGGTCTGTGAAAAACTCCATGGAAAACTGTCATGGCAGCCACGGGCACTGCTCACATAACAAACTTGTTATTTTTCTGCGATTAAATGGCAGTTTCATTAAGTTTTAATATACTTTTAGGCTAACGTAAACATGTAATCATATAATATGTTGTTAAACAAACAACATACAACTTTGAATCCTGCCACGCTCGAGCAGTGTGAAAACACACACACACACACACACACACACGCATACACACGCATGCACGCACGCACGCACGCACGCACGCACGCACGCACGCACGCACGCACGCACGCACGCACGCACGCACGCACGCACGCACGCACGCACGCACGCACGCACGCACACACACACACACACACACACACACACACACACACACACACACACACACACACACACACAAGGCTTACCTGAGAGGCCCCCCTACCTGCATGGCGGCCCTGGCCCCCGTAGCAGAGAACAAAGGCCCTGTGATTCCCGTTACCACTCAGCCCCTTCGGATTGAGCCCAGATGTCAAAGTGTTAGCGCTCTAAGCCCCCTTAAAATATCTTCTTTTTATGGACACATAAATTCATCGTTGTTCTCTTTTGATGTTGGCACCCGGCCGGCATTATGTCACACAGGTCTGACATACAGGAGGAGGAGGAGGCCTTTGAAGTCTGGACAGCGCTGCATGTCCTCGCATCACTGCATGGCCAACATAACATCCAATGCTGGGCAGAAACCTTGCATCTCCACATTTAACCTTTGTAGTTGATTGTTTTTGTTGATAAAATGTAGGTTAAATGATTTTCTTTGGTTAAAAAAAGTATTAAATAGCTTTTATGTCGATAGTAATCGTTAGTGTTTGTTCAGTAACAGGAGTCTCCATGGCGTATAGGCTACAGTAGCCTAAAAATAATATTTTCGTCTCTCCTCCTGGTTGAATGTATTAAAATACAGAAATCCCACGATCCTAATGTCATATTCAACCTGTAACTGGTGCAGCCTGCACCTCTGCTCTAATAATAACAGTACATTAGTGCTCCTTTAAGTCATTCCCGCCAGCATTAATTAATTAATTAATTAATTAATTAATTAATTAATTCACGTCATATTGCCAGGATTTCCCCCCATTCAACCCTTATTTTGAAGAGCCAAAAACCATGATCGCGAGGATCACTGCGTCGGCTGTGGACCGTGGAATAAACCTTGTTTTGACCAGAAATGCCATCTGGGACAAAGAATTGGAGATAAATGTGATTGAAAGAAACAGCTAGAACGGGCGCGGGTGCGCACAGCGATCAAGATGGCACGCTCCAGTGTTGTTGACATCATCACCGCAACCCAATGCTAACGTGAGTATAGAGCGTCGCAGTCCCGCCCTCTACCATGGACCAGGAAATGATTCTCCGTTCATTTTTCCCATAGACATTTCGTAAAGTATTTATTTAAAGACCTTTTAAGCGTCGTACGAAGCCAACTCGAGTCGTGACAAATCATGACAACACACACAATATTTTGGACCAAACAAATAATTACATAGAAGAAAAACAACAAAAAAAGTGTTGTAACCTGCCGTTTTTTTCTTCTTTCTAATTATTTTTTCGGCCCCAAAAATTGTGTTTGTTGTCATGATTTGTCACGACTCGAGTTGGCTTTGTCCGCGGCGTAAACATCTTTAAATAAATACTTTTTGAAATGTCTATGAGGAAAATGAACGGAGAATCATTTCCTGGTCCATGGTAGAGGGCGGGACTGCGACGCTCTATAGCATTACGACTTGATCGATCAAAAGCACTATAAAAGACCGATTGGCGTGGGCACGGTGGCACAGTCGGTAGTGCTGTCGCCTCACAGCTAGAAGGTCGGCTGGGTTCGATTCCCGCTGGGGAGTGTCCCCAGCGGGAATCGAACCCAGTCGGCTGGCGTCTTGTTCCCTCCTCCACGTCATCAGTGCCCATACCCGAGGCGGGGTTGGCGAAAGGGCCTTTCTGTGTGGAGTTTGCATGTTCTCCCCGTGTCCCCTATAGGGTAGGTATGGTACCGTGGGAAATAATACAAGTACAAGAGAATGGCAGCTTTATTTGCACACGCGTAACTTGTAACTTAAATTTTTGTAGAAGAAGCAAACAAACTAAAGTAAACTTGTGCCGTTTGCTTTGATTGAATGTACTATGGTTGGATTTGGCTCTGTTCTAAAGTGTTAGTGGGTAAACTAAATACTATTATACTAAAAAAGATAAAGATCAGGGGAAAAGAGAACTTTTTACAGTACAACAATGTTTCAAGTTTACACATGTATACAAATAAACAGGCCAACGGCATAAACAATATTAGTTTGCCTGTCTTCTACAAAAATAAAAGTTACTGTCGCACGTGCCAAGCTGTCATTCTCTATTTGTATTATATCGCACTTGTACGGTTACTCCACCACGGAGTAACCTCGTGCAGCAGACTATCCATCATGTATCCTCCACCTCGGAGGAAACTCTGGTAAGGCCGGCAGTGTCGGTAGGCCAATCAGAGGCAGGCGGGGCGTTACCATGTCTATGCTCGGACGTAGAATAGATATACGCATCGTCAATAGAGTGTTTGTTCAGTAACAGGGGTCGATCTCCCTGTCTCTCCAGCTCTTCAACACTCTTAGTGCGCCAGAATTTTTCCGAATAAAGGCGCTAGAGTGCCCAGCAGATTTTTCTCTGAAAAGCTCCTCCTTCCATTTCCCCCCAAAACCGGGAGGTATAATCTTCCATTTTATATCATTAAAAGAGACCCTAAGACGTCCCCACACATCTTGGGCCTCCTACGGGTGTAATTATAAAGACATGGAGACTCCTGTTACTGAACAATTTACAAACACTTTATTACTATCACAATATAGAGCTTTTTCCACACTTTCCACACAAGAAAATCACTTACACTACCTTTAACAATGATGTACTTCGTTACTTTCCAGTTTCCTCCACCACTACAAAACAGCCTTCAAGATTGTTCCATTCATCTATTTGATTAGTATATCCTCACAAGGAAAAGCAGATCCCGGCTGTTAATTATTTTAGAGGCTCTGCTATAAGAAGAACTTTGATTGGTGACTAATAATGTATGATTCTAAAGCAGGGTTTAGCCATTATGCATCACTCTAGACTCTGGTTTCTTGTACGATGTCTTTCCAGAGTTGGACTGGGTCAGTGTTTCGCTCCGTTGCCTGCGTTTCTGCACAAAACGAGGCTGTGCAAATGATCTGCTGACTGCCAAGTGAACAGTACATGCACCTCGATGACTCTGCACAATAATGCACAATGACTCTTAACTCAAAGCCACAGTAAAGGTGAATGAAAGAAGGGTGCCAACATGTTAAAGGGAAACTTCACCCTTTTTGCAAGGGACTACATGTTGTCTCAGACAGCCCTCCTCCACCTTTCCACAAGGAGGAGCAGTGCACCAAAGCATTATGGAAATTGTAGTCCAGGAAGAAAGTGAGCCCAGTGTCGATGACATCAGAGACACTGGGATCACTGCTAAAATCTAAAAGATCTAAAACCACATATTACACACATAAAGACCCCCAGGAAAGTGTTCTAAATCTTCTAAAAGCCATTAACATATATTGTTTTGCAACAAGGGTGAAGTGTCCCTTTAAATGTATTGTAACGTCAAATGGAGCAGGGATGAGAGCCGCTTCCAACGCTAAATTCACCAGTGGCTAATTTAGCTCCATACCATATAAACTACACAATGTGACTACTTGTGACCTTATACAGTACAATTTACTGAACTGTTATACCATCTGTCTGTCTGTATGTCTGTCTGTCTGTCTGACTCTGTATGTACGTCCGTCCGTCTGTCCGTACGTACGCCTGTCGTCCGTATGTATACGTATGTCAAACAAACGTCCAGCCAACTGGGTGGGTCAACTAGCCAGCCAGCCAGTCAACCAACCAACCCGCCAGACAGTCCTGTATATAAAAGTATTGGCATCAAAAGTAACTAGTAACTAAAGCTGTCAAGTGGAGTAAAAATCACACCTGTGTGTAGTGACTCGGGGCGCTCTTATCATCGTTCATCATCATACATCATCTCATTCCTTCGTCATCAATGTTTGTGTTACTCAAAATTGTCCATTCATTGACAATGGCATTTAATGTTTGTGTTAGGACAAAGTTTGTGTTAGCAGCAGCACACACACTAAAAGCTGGACATAGGCCTCAAAAAGTACAATATTTGCCTCTGACATGTAGTGGAGTATAGAAGTATAGAAACTGGAAAAAGTAAAAGTACCTCAACATTGTACGTAAATAAATACAGAACTTGAGTTACTTTCCACCACTGCACACACAGGGACCCCATGCAGTGGGACCCCACACAGTGGCAGTGTGTGGTGAGAGGGATGAAGGGGCGCCATGCCAGCACCCACCCAGTGGGGGCACCATAAAGCTGGCCGCACGTTTTACACTAATTGCACCGCAGAAAACCTGACTCAGTCATTTTGCCACAGCTAGGGTTGCCAACCGTCCCTGGAAATACGGAACCGTCCCCTTATTTGGAAACTAAAAGACCTGTCCCTAATTGAGCTGATGAGGGATTCACTTTGTGCTTTATTTGGCAACTAAAAGACATGTCCCTCATTGAACGGATAAGGGACACACTTTGTTCCTTATTTTGGAATCAATAAATGACATATCTTACGTTCAAACAGCACATACACAGTATACTATAAGGTTGTTAACCACTTAAACCCTCTAGACTTGGTAAACTAGACCTGCATTGTCTCTGTACTTAGAAAATAGTCAGTGTCCCATCGTGAATCATTGCGCTTTGTTCATTAGCACAGTTCAGCCTAGTGGTATTTAGGCCACATATTAACACAAAAACTGCTCATGACGTTCCGCCAGATAGAATCCAACCAGCAACTGCTTTTGGCAGAACGTTCCGTCATACAAGCTTTATTATTGGTATCAAACCGGATCGCTGATTTTTTATTTCTTTTGGCCTTTCCTTCTTCAGCGATCCTAGGCCAGTTTTGCGCATGCGCATTGCCGTTCACTTCTTGTATACAGGCGGACTAAAAAGCTGAATAACTCTAAATCCACAGAGCTCTCCATGGTTTTGATAAAACGTGAAATGTTCAGAGGTCTTTTCTGATTATCCGGTGATCCCGATTGGAACATTGGCGTTTTCTAGAGCAAGGATGGGCTCATTTTAGCTCGCTAGCATTGCCGCTAAATATTTAGCATCTAAAATGGCTGCCCAAACCGGACGTGCATCCAGCGTACATCACACTAAAATGCTCACACTCTTGCGTCCACCAGGTGGCAGTGAATCGGTAAAAAAAAGTCCATGTAAGTTAAGTGAAGTCCACAAGATGCATGGTCACATAATTATTTCAACAGGTCACCCATTTCACCATGACACCGCCATGCTGGAGTGACCGAATGTGAGTGAGCGAGTGGCTGAGGCTTTCGGTATTGGAACTTGGCATTGGCGTTCATGGACTAACTGCTGTCTCTCTCCTGGCGGCAGTGCTGGCAGCTATGAAATAAACTACCGTTGACTCGCATATCCAAGCACACGTGCTCACCAGGCGCTCCCATCATCATGTCCATGTGTAGCCTGGCTGTCAGACGGCCTGCCACACAAAATCTACCCAATGCACCGAAGTGACAGTTAAACCAGCCACTTATCTGCTTTTAATTCAGGGAAACAGGGGATAGTCGTTTAGGAGTCAGTGAATATAATTGAATGCAGCGTGAGGTTGGAGATAAAGGCGCCGGTGGAACCAGCGGTGGAAGGTAAAAAGAACATTTACTCAATACTGTAGCATACTTAAGTATTGTGAGGTACTTTTACTTACTTGAGTGGTTCTTATTTTGTCTCGATGCTACTATTCTTATAGAGGCAAATATTGTGCATATATGTACAACGTAACCTGCACTAAAGCCCTTTTATGCTTTTCTATTTGAAAATAGACAATATACTGTACACGCTGACAATGTGCTTGTAGCTTGTAGCCATTTAAAAATAATAATACAAAAATCAAACGGGACCCAATGCCTCCCTCCTTGGTAAAAAAAATACATCTGAGTACTTCTTCCATCACTGGAAGTGACAGTTAAACCAACCACTTATCTGGTTCTAATTCAGGGAAAGAGGATTTTCAACAGCAGTGTGGACTGAACCATCTCATCTCTCTCTCTCTCTCTCTCTCTCTCTCTCTCTCTCTCTCTCTCTCTCTCTCTCAGCAAGAGGCTGACTGCAGGAATTCTCTGAATTTTCAGTAGCTCAACCCGTTATGGAGCCGCACACCCACAAATAAACATAGTAAATTAAGGCTTCTGACAGAAATATGTATTTACTTTCCCAGAGTATACACGTGATTACCGGAGATTAAAACCTCTTGTACAGGATACGGTACAAGAGGCTACTACAGAGGCACTGCCATATTCACCCATTGTCAACAAACCTTATCTTCGTATAATTGGTCCTCACTAATTGTGTCCACCACAACTCACACCCAGAGCTTGTGCATTTTCTGAGAGTGGCTGAGAGTTTAAATAGTTTCAAGCGAGCGCTTTGGCATTTTCATCTAGGGAAAATAAAGCTTGGGTGGACACGACCACTACTCACTTGTGTCTCATTGGTGGGCTGTGGCCAGTTCAGAAACCTGCCAATGACATCATCGATAGGCAGGGTAGGTCATTTCAAACAAGATTTCAAACTGTATGCATATTATGCAAGAACAATTTATTCTATTTCAGCATGCTACCTTTCCAGAAAGAGAAAGTCTCTTTTAGCTTTGGAATCCCCATCGATAACCTGTCACTGGCGGGCAGGTTTCTGAACTGGCCACAGCCCACCAATGATACAGTATACACAGGTTTGTCCACAGCCCACCAATGAGACACAGAGTTAGTAGACAGGTTTTTCCACAGCCCACCAATGAGACACAGAGTTAGTAGACAGGTTTTTCCACAGCCCACCAATGAGACACGTACGTACAGAGTGACAGTGTCAAGAGGCGTCAAGAAAGTGCCTAGAGCAAGCGTCTCTTTCTGTTTTTTAAACAGCTGGTGGATGGAAATGACGCTTGCACGCGGCTTCAACATGCAGCGTCAGCGAAACGTGTCCGTGTTTGTGCTGACACATCTAGTGGCAGCCACCAATGAGACACAGCGTTAGACAGAAATTGTGACATCTTTTGTTTGTCCATCCGTCCGCCCATTCGCAAATAGCCAATGTGGGTTAAAGTGGTTAAACTGATTTGCTATATTAACACATTTTGCTGACATATTTTAGTTTGAAGGTCAACGTGCCAAAATGCGTCTGTTTCTCGAGGTAGACTGCCACTGCTGTGCAAACCTTCTAATACAAATAATGTAAGAAACTACTCCGCTATTATACTTTTTATACCACTGCAATTATTTGAAAACATTAGTAACTAATGTTTGTATATTTCAATTAATATTACAACATTTCACTTCGGCCACATCGTGAGCTTGTAGGTCTGCATTTCTTTTTTTACTTTAAGTACATTTTGATACCAATATTGTACTTTTACTCATGTACATTTAGAATTCTGGACTTTTAGTACTTTTTCCGCCACTTGCACCAAAGAGCTCATTAAACAAGGTTTGAGGCTACAGATTGATTGCTGACATTCCTGAGTGCTGGCAGAAAGAGGGGAGCCCCTCATTGACTCAACACATGTGAATGACACAATAGAGCAGGGTTTCTCAACGTGGGTTCCGTCCAGGGGTGTCTCAGAATACTTTGATAATATTTGGAATTTATTAATCTGAGTTCCCAGAAGTTTTATTTTTCGCCACTAGGGGGGCGAGAAAAAGGAATTTATCAATATCACTTCATGTCAAAATGATTTGATATAAAAAACAAATTATCTGATCATGTATAGACTATATGTATCGGGTCTGGATCGCATCATGGTGAACTCTTGCAGTGTGTGATCCCTGGTCGGCGATCAATCGTTTAGTGTGAAAGCCACAAAGATATAATGACAGCCGATTTAAGAAAAAAGACTCCTGCAGTGTGAAATGCACAACGATCTGATGACTCGCCGACAACTTTAAAACTCCTACAGTGTGTAGGGGCCATAACTCTGAGAGTGTAGGCTACACATGGAACCAAATGGACCCTTATGGGTCTGTAACTCTGGGAGTGTACAAATGGAACCAAATGGACCCGTTTGCACACTCAGAGTTAAATAAACATTGATTTTACAAGATAAATTGGGGGTCCCAGCTATAGAAATGACATGGGGGTCCGTAGCCTCATGCATGACAAACTGGGGGTCCTTGAAATTAAATGGGTTGAGAATCATTGCTAGAGCCGTAAAAATCTTCTCTTATGGGGGATCCCTGGCATGTCTTATCAAATTGGGGGTCCGCGAGCTAATTAGTGTCAATTTGGGGGTCCTTGACATGAAAAAGTTTGGGAACCACTGGTTTATGGAACACAGTCTCTCCCAAAGTCTTTCAGAGATAAGCGAAGAAACGAAGATCTTTTTTTTAAAGGTTAGTCTATAAAAAGGTTAGTCTGAATGAGACGATGGAAGAAGTGATTCTCCACTGCCGAAGCCAACAGTCCAAGTGGAGACTTTTGAGGCATTTGTACTTTACTTGATGAGTATTTCCAATTTCCAATACTTTAACTTGTACTACTACATCTCAGAAGCATTTTTTTTACTTTTTCTCCACTACAATATTATATGAATATCTAGTTACTTTGTATATTTTGATTATTATTACTACAAACCACTTCAGCCCTATATGCATTTCGGCCATTTGAAAATAGCCGATCTACAAGCTCACAGTGCGTCGCAATGATGTGTAGCTGAACACAGTCTGTGTGGCTGAACACAGTGTCTGCCTGCTGTGTAGCTGAACACACTGTCTGCCTGCTGTGTAGCTGAACACACTGTCTGTCTGCTGTGTAGCTGAACACGCTGTCTGTCTGCTGTGTAGCTGAACACGCTGTCTTTCTGCTGTGTAGCTGAACAACTGTCTGTCTGCTGTTTAGCTGAACACGCTGTCTGTCTGCTGTGTAGCTGAACACACTGTCTGTCTGCTGTGTAGCTGAACACACTGTCTGTCTGCTGTGTAGCTGAACACACTGTCTGTCTGCTGTGTAGCTGAACACGCTGTCTGTCTGCTGTGTAGCTGAACACGCTGTCTTTCTGCTGTGTAGCTGAACAACTGTCTGTCTGCTGTTTAGCTGAACACGCTGTCTGTCTGCTGTGTAGCTGAACACACTGTCTGTCTGCTGTGTAGCTGAACACACTGTCTGTCTGCTGTGTAGCTGAACACACTGTCTGTCTGCTGTATAGCTGAACACACTGTCTGTCTGCTGTGTAGCTGAACACACTGTCTGTCTGTCTGTCTGTCTGTCTGTCTGCTGTGTAGCTGAACACACTGTCTGTCTGCTGTGTAGCTGAACAGTGAGTAAGACGAAAAACAGTCTAAGTCCAAATTTCATTCTGACCCCTCCACGAAAAGGCCTCGTTGTCCTGAACCCTTATCTATCATTTATACATTATGGATCAATAGTGTGGACTTAGACTGTTTTTCGTCTGTGGCATTCAGAATTGTGGATTTTTTTTTCCTTCTTTTCTTGAAGGGCCAATGGCACTTATTGGCCCCCCACACAAGCCCTTATTGGTCCCCCACACAAGCCCTTATTGGCCCCCACATAAGCTCGTATTGGGCCCCCATACCCCCCCCCCACATACATCTCCTTATGTGGCAAAAAATGTCCCTAAAAAAGAAATTATCATTACTTGTCAAATGTTCGTCTTGAAGGGCAAATGGCACTTATTTGCCCCCCACACAAGCCCTTATTGCCCCCCCCCACACAAGCCCTTATTGGCCCCCCACACAAGCCCTTATTTGCCCCCCACATAAGCCCTTTTTGGCCCCCACATAAGCCCTTATTGGCCCCCCACACAAGCCCTTATTTGCCCCCCACACAAGCCCTTATTGCCCCCCCACACAAGCCCTTATTGCCCCCCCACACAAGCCCTTATTTGCCCCCCACACAAGCCCTTATTTGCCCCCCACACAAGCCCTTATTGCCCCCCCCCCACACAAGCCCTTATTGGCCCCCCACAAGCCCTTATTGCCCCCCCACATAAGCCCTTATTGGCCCCCCACAAGCCCTTATTGGCCCCCACATAAGCTCGTATTGGGCCCCCATACCCCCCCCCACACACACACACACACATCTCCTTATGTGCTTGCGGTCAAACGGTTCATGAGCTATGCCTGTTCAAAGTTTTGCATTTTCAATTGAGTGCTATAGCGCCACCTGGGCCAATAAATGGTCGTGGGCTTCACATTTGACATAGCCCTCTGCCATCTGCCATATTTCGCGAAAACCGACTGCACGGTTAAGCCAGAACTGCTAGAAGGAGAAGGAGAAGAAAAAAACAGACAAATAAAAAAGAGACCAAGAAGGACCTCTGGGCTTGGTCCCTTAATTAACAGTCCCTCTCACTCACTCAAATTAAACTGGCTCTAAAACCAAGCATGCATTTTTATCCAGCACATGTTCCATTGCCTCTATCTTTAATCGATTCAACTTTCAAACAGAGCTTTTTTTCTCTATAGCACTTGACATGACCAAATTAACCCAGAAAATAATTCACAGTATTCCTACTTTAATGGATCATCCGGTCATTGTTTGTAGAACACTAGTGCCATCTAGTGGTCACGGACAGACAGACAGACCCTTTTATTTTCACATGAGTGAAAATAAATGGAATGACCTTGTCACCTTATATTATGCACCTGATAGAACTAGATTTGTCCTCTGAACTAGACTGCTTATTTTGCCACCAATGACGTCATAATATTGTTAAAAGGTGATGTTTATAGACACAAGGATAAGAAAGAAAGACTGGCAGAAGCAGAGTAATCTAGTAAGAGAGTGGCGACAACAATGGAATCAAGGTGGAATGCGGAAGTGCTCATTCTATCTCAATGGGATAGTTCCAAGTTCCAATGTTTGGAACTAAATTTAATACAATACATAAACATTAACAAAAATGAAGACAATGAGTGCATGTTCATCTGGAAAAATTAAACTACTGTACAAGTAATTGTATTTATTTATTTAGACAAGCAACGCCATTGTGAGTATAAATTCGCACACAATCACACCACTCCTACTCCAACTGCATGCACACACAGCTCACATAAAGGAATACTACAGACTATTATAAGGTCTGCACGGCATAGCATGTATGAGCCCTAAACACTCAGATCGCTTGGGTCTCGGTATGGTGTATTGCATTGTATGTTGTATATGTGTATTGCTCACTGACCAGTATTTGTAAAAAAAATAAATAAAAAAAAATAAAAAACACACTTGTGTGAAGCGAGGAGCGCTCTTATCATCATACATCATCATGCCTCACATTCCGCGCTCAGCCAATAAGCTCAGCTGAGCACATTCCGTGCTCATACACACAAACGCGCAAAGCAGTGCATTCCAGGCCCATTCCGTGCTCTCTCTCTCTCACACACACACACACACACACACACACACACACACACACACACACACACACACACACACACACACACACACACACACACACACACAGCTGTTCATAGGAGGGGCTAGCGCTGCTCAAAAAAACAAATATAAATCACTGTATGTACACCATCTGTTCCCTCTTTTTTACATTGAACCTTCATCTACAACCCATGTCACATCAAACCAACCTTATTCATCCTATTCTTTCATTCCAGACCAGCCTGTGGAGTCCAGCCTGCAGGTGAAGATGAGTTCTCCAGCAACAGACAATACTATTTCTATTCAACAGGAACCTAACCATCTGGGAATCAGTAAGTTTCATGCTCTCTCATTCTTTAAGCGGGCTACACAATAAACTTTGTTGTCCAGACTACTACAGACCAAGTCTGAAGATCAGTCGGTTGAAAGGAGTGAAAATGTTGCCAATTGCAACAGTCCACTACTTACTAACTAGTATGGTGCAAAGAATATGGCTTGACGTTTCGCTTTTCAACATCTAACATGTGCATGCATTTGAGAAATAAAGCAATAAAGATGAGCAGCACAATGCACACAGCCGTCATGTAATTTTGCTTCAATAACTAGAATGAGTAGAACAAATTGACACAGCAGGCAGTGTCATCACTGTTCACCCACCATATTGGGTACATGCTTTACACACCGAAACAATTCAGCATTATCATCATCATAATCATTTTCAATTCATATCATGGTCGATCTATCCTGTATATTGTATCTATTATCCCATGATTTAGTTGGCGAATGAGCACTTGTGCTTGCGATAGTGAAAACGAACTGAAACATACATTAGAATATCTGTTTCTTCAGTTGGATTTTACAGACCTTTAAGGACTTTGCCTCAGACAAATACAGGACAAGGCCCTTATGGTATTGGTAAGTTAATTAATGTAGGAAAATTAAATAATATGTCATTATAGTAGGCTGATTCATAATGTTTCTCAAGATTGGTCTGTGGTCAGAAATAACTGTAAAGTAACAAATAAGTTGAACAAAATCAGTCATGCTCACTCTATTCTCAGTTGGCATTTCAAAACCTTTTTTGTGTGTGTGTGTGTGTGTGTGTGTGTGTGTGTGTGTGTGTGTGTGTGTGTGTGTGTGTGTGTGTGTGTGTGTGTGTGTGTGTGTGTGTGTGTGTGTGTGTGTGTGTGTGTGTGTGTGTGTGTGTGTGTGTGTGTGTGTGTGAATGGTTTCTTTATTTTCCTTCATTTTCCTCAAAGATACCAAACTACCAGTGACAAAAAATACATGTGACCAGTGTGGGAAAAGCTGTGTCACACGCCAGAGACTCACAATACACCAGAGAACTCATACAGGAGAGAGACCCTACCAATGTGACCAGTTTGGGAAAATGGTGATCTCTAGCAGTGAGCTCACAAGTCACCTTTTGATTCATACAGGGATGAAACCCTACCAATGTGACCAGTGTGAGAAACGTTTCAGGACAAGCGGTATTCTCAAAAATTAATTCAGGGGAGAAACCTTACCAATGTGACCAATGTGGGAAAAGTTGCAGTATCATAGTCAACCTCAGAAGTCACATGAGAATCCACACTGGAGAGAAACCTTATCACTGTCATTTGTGTGGGCAAAGGTTCAGCCAAAGCAGTAGCCTCAAAACTCACCAGAGAAATCATACATTTTGATAAAATGGGACTGACATTCAAAATTGATGGGACCACTCCTTGTAAAAATAATTGTGTTGAGACAAACTTGATAAATAAATATCTTCAGGGAAAGGCCACAAGCTTGCCAACTGTGTGTTTATAGCAGCCAGGAGTTATTTACACATAACCAGTGTACAGTGGCAGTAGTGGAATGCATAGGCCTACATATCGTTCTTATTTACATATTCTGTTTGTGTTACACGCCCTACTCGATCATACTATAAACTATACTGGGCGGCTGTGGCTCAGGAGGTAGAGCAGGTCGTCCAATGATCCCTGGATCGGCAGTTCGAATCCCGGCTCCTCCTGTCCACATGTCCTTGGGCAAGACACTGAACCCTACAGTACATTGCCTCCAATGAGTTGGCCGTGTGAGCTTGCCACCATTGGTGTGTGAATGTGGGAAGTGAGGAAGCTGGCGTCGACTGCTCGCCACTTCATCTCCCAATGTATGAATGAATGAACCATTGTAAAGCGCTTTGAGCACTTGGAAAAGCGCTATAAAAATGCAATTCATTATTATTATTATTATTACTGCCCAGCAAAACCAAAGTGCAGTATAATGTTTACAAGTATTTCAACTGGTCAGCCAAATGAGATATTACACTCATGGTAAATTATGTTTTTGAGGTAATTGTTTATCCCAAAAATCATGAAGGCTAATTTGAGCTTTGGGATACACAAGTCGATGTGTCCAAAAACGTAGTTACTTCACTTTGGCTTTGTAGGGCAGTATACAGTGTCACACAAAAGCATCAACATTTTTTAATTTGACCGTTACTTGAAGTAACGGTTTTGGACATATAGGGTTTCCACCCAGCAGAGAGACAATATACTGCACTTAACCACTTGAGCCCCAGGAAACATTTGCCAAAAATGGCTGATCTACAAGCTCACAACACGTATTTGAGCTTGTAACAAAACCGAGCTGGCAACCAATTAAGTCTTATTTTATACTTTTATACAGATCTACAAAAATAGCAGCTCTACAAGCGTGTAGATCTGCATACTTTGAACAATTTGAGTACTCTTACTGCAAGTATATTTCGATGCCAATACTTTTGTACTTCTGCAAGTCAAATTTAAAATACATCATCAATTTTTACATGTCACAGATATTTCTTTTAATGTTGTGGTATTGCTACTTTTACTTTACTCTAAGTAAAACAAATCGAGTACTTCTTCCAGTACTGTACAACCACAAACAAGAGGTGGTATTAAATCAATCCAAAACGCCACTCTCCAAAATAAATAAACATTCCTCCCAGAATAAAAAGGGGTTGAGATGAGCTCTGAGGTATATTATCAGGTGTCGTGAATGGATACAAATGAAACTAGATCTCTGCCAGGCCGGGTTGTCTACCCAGGCGCTGTGACATTGGTGGGTTGTAGCTGCCAGGACGGGGGGTGGCGAGGGTGATACGACAGGCCTTCTACAGATGTAGACTAGAGCTACTCCTCAAAGTGCAGGAAAAAAAACTTTATTTTATACAGAGAATGCAGGGAAACACTAAACAAAAAAAAGAGGGATACAATTATAAACATGCTCATATGCCTCTACTTTTGTATGAATTCCCTAATAATGAAAAGAAAATATTGAAACAAAACGAAAAGTGCAGGAAAAAAGGTAATGAAGTGAAACACACTGAAACTACTGTAGCCTATACTCTCATTACAAAATGTCCTGATATACGCAAAATCAAACGGTTCCCTGCTTTGCAGGTGAATACAGTACAAGTGCTGGCCGTTGGGCCCTTCAGTGAAGACTTTTGAAGTGCGATACTGACGGTTGCATAATCCCAGACTAAGCTACAGTTTTTGCTACTTTTTGGTGATTCTCGCATGCTGGTAAATCGTCTTTTACGTGAGATTTTTCATCAGAGGAAGATGAAATCTGTGTTGTGTGTACACTTGATATTGAAATTCTTGTTTTCACAGCGGATGAATCAAGCGCGCTAAACACTTTGTGGCTCGTCGAGAATAGCAGACCTAATAAGCCCAGGTCTTCTATTTTCTAAATTAGCCTTCACATGACAGACACATAGCGTTCACACTGGCAGCGACAAGCGCTACAAAAGCAACCGCGAGTGTGGTTCTTCCGGAAGTGTCTAGGTCATATGGGCACACCACTGTCCAACTGCCCGTATACTAACCAACAATCCATACAGTTGTGTCATCGTGCACTTTTAGCGAATTCAGCAGTGAGCTGTACTGCATCGCAGCATGCGCGCATCAAACTGTCCAATGTGCAGTTGTGTCATCGTGCACTTTTAGCGAATTCAGCAGTGAGCTGTACTGCATGCGAGCATCCAACTGTCCAATGTGCACTGACACCGTTTTGTGTCAAGGACCTCCAATCGTTCTGTATTTGGCCACAGACCCCCATTTGAAGATATGCTGTGCACCATAAGAGAAAGGCTAGGTAAAAAAAAAAGGCGTTATCAACCATTCTCTTCATATGAAGATGATACTCGCATCATTTCTGTCTACTGCCTGTGTTTCATTGGTGGGCTGTGGACAGTTCAGAAACCTGTCTACCAATGAGATCATCGATGGTGATTCCATGCCATTAGAAAGCTACAGCATTTCTCTTTAGAATGCTGAAATAGAAGCCATTGCATTAATGACAAGTTAAGTTTGAAACCTTGTTTGGAATATGACCTTTACCTAGCCTCACATTGCGATACTAATACCACTGCGTGGGCCTGGGGCAATTTGCATTGCTACCTGCCTATCAATGATGTCACTGGTAGGTAGGTTTCTGAACTGTCCACAGCCCACCAATGAGACAGAATGAATAGACAGAAATGGTGGCATGCTTGTAATGAGCATTAGTGAGGACCATGGAGATGGGGTTGAAGACGGGTGAATTTCTCCTTCAAGTGTTTAAACTGTTCCTCATTTTGCCGGGGGACCCCCTGGAACCCCCCCAATGACCCCCTGTAGGTCCCCGAGCCCCACTTTGACAAGCACTGCAGTTTAAAGCAGTCAGAAGAGGTGCATTATGGGACGAAGCGGGCAGTTTTTTTGTACCCCCTGGATTTGTACCCGGTACCCGGGTGGGGTGTGTGTGGGGGGGGTGGGGAGTTGGGGGAGGTCGGAGAGATGGGCGTGGATGTGGGGACGTAGGCGGGGCCTAGAGTGTGGAGCGCCGGCCGCTTGCTCCGCCCGGGCGGCCGGCTCTTCTTATTGGTGCGTCGAGGAGAGGGTGGGGCTTCGTCCGTGGAGCTGGTGGTGTGGCTCGCCTCGCCGCCCGGGGTGTCAAAGTTCACAGCCAGGCTGTGGCCCCCCGGAGGAGGAGCAGGGGGCCCCTTGGCGCCGCGGGACACGGCCTCTGCTGCCACTATGGGGCGGGGCTTCCCCTGGGGACAAGAAGTGGAGACGATGAGAGGCGAGCGAGAGGCCGACTCCAACAAGCCTTTAGTTCCCTGTGTGCACTGACACACACACACACACACACACACACACACACACACACACACACACACACACACACACACACACACACACACACACACACACACACACACACATATGTACAGTATATGCATGTAAACACACTGTACACTGACATAAACACACACACACAATAGGCTATGCAACTACACTGACACACACACAATATACATAAACAAATACAATATAATAACGGTAGCAAAAAATATTGAAAATAGCTGCAAAAAATATTAAATAGCAGATCTACAAGCACTGTGACACATTGTGATCTTGTAGAGCGGCAATTATGGCATCTAGCAAAGTGATAGTATTTGGTATAGCCTAATCAGATAAATTGGCAACCAAATAATCACTATGAAAATAATGGATATAGTTGCAGCACTAGACCACTAGAGGTCAGAGTTGAGAGGAGAGAATGGGAGAGAGAGAGAGGAGAGATGGGAGCAGAGGAGATCAGATCAGTGAACAGCTGTGTAGAGGAATCCAAGGCGCTGTGTGATGAAAAGGGGTGATCCTCTTATGGGAGATTAGATTGTAAAGGTTATTGCCCAAGGTTCAGTGAAGAGCACTCAGGCATTCACTGTGTTGTAAACCACTGTATTTATGTTTCACACAGCAGCTTAGACGGGGCCGGTGCTTAGAAGAGTACCGCTCTAGGCAAGCTCAGTCGTATCCGTCCCGTCCCAATCCCGGGATTAATAAATTAATACATTTTAATCCAGGACCCGCGGGAATCCCCCAAAAATGTCTCATAGCTCTAACGAGTGATAGTCATGGAATACCAATCGCACAAGTGTCATCATTCATTTAAAAACAAAATCACACCCGTGTGAAATGAGGGGCGCTGTTATCATACACTCACTCTGGCCAATCACCATTTGCGTCCTCACCCTCTTCACTTTTATCTTCAATGTTTGTGAACCCGCAAAACTGGCCATAGGAGGGGTTAGCGCCCCTCAAAAAAAAAGTTCCCAATAAACTAGAGGGGTGGACAGCCCCGCCCTCACTCTAAGTTGCTCAGTGGCGTTTGAAGGACCCGGAAGAACGCTCTACTTACACATTTTCTCGATTTGGACACAAAAATGTAGTGTCCAAAATGCGGTGCTAACCTCCATGAACGCACCTGAATCGATCGCCATGAACGAGCACCCTGGGTTAAACCCCAGCTGCGCGCTCTTTTGCTAAACCGCCCGCCTGCAGTCCCAACTTTGGCCAGTAGGGTAGCGCAGCTTCAACGTTTCCCAGACACTTTGGGGGCTTGGTTCTCAAACCTTTTCATGTCTTGTCAAGGACCCCCATATTATATGGGGGTCCTTGTTAACTCCCATATGAAAACACTGTGCCTGGGACGCCCATACAAGATTTGTGTGGTTAAAAGGTTTTAAAGAATATATATTCAAAATGTATATAGAAAATAGTCCATCTAAAAGTACATCAGCTATATTCAATGTACGTGCTTAAAGGGTTAAACAGTTTTTGATGCTATATAGGCCTATAGCATATTAACTATTTTTTGCTGGGTGGGGACCACCTGGAACCCCCTCAAGGACCCCTGGCAGTCCCCGGAACAGAGGTAATTTATGAACTTCTTCCAGCTGGTGCGATCTTCTCTGCTTCCTTCCAAGATGGTCTTTTCTCCACTTTGAGAACCAATGCTATATTGTGTGACATGATGTGACTAAGAAGACAAAGAGCATGCCGACACAGACAGATAGACACGGTGACATAGTGGTCCCCTACTCTACAGCAGTGGTTTTCAACATGTGGGTCGGGTACCCAGTGAAGTGACAATTAAGGACCATTTCGGCATCAAAAGTAATCAACAAACAATACTAAAAAAAAACTCTCCTCCGTGTCATCAGTGCCCATACCCGAGGTGGGGTTGGCGAAAGGGCCTTTCTGTGTGGAGTTTGCATGTTCTCCCTGTGTCCCCTAGGGTAGGTACCCTCACAAAAACATGCAGTAATCCTGGTCTCTAAAACTACCTCCCCCTGGCCAGCCGGGGCGCCTGATGGAGGGGAAAGGAACTGGTCGGAATAACGTGTTCCTTCCACGCGCTACGTCCGGCCAGGGAAATTCCCCCCCGTCAGGTGAAAAGAAGCAGCTTGGACTCCTCATGCATTGAAGGAGGCATGAGGTCAGTCCGCTGCCCCCCCAGGTTGGCAGAGGAAGTGTAGCGCCCAGGATTACATTAGATAATTGGCACTGGGTGAAAAAACTGGGTTGCAAAATCCAGTTTTTTAAAATTATAAAAAAGAAAAAAACTGGTCAAACAGTGGCCAAATTGTCAAATAATAAAAGAAAGGGGAAAACATTGCGGAAAATAGCTGAGCTTGTATATCTGTTATTTTCACAATATTTATCTGTGGGGGGAGGGGGAGTCCCCAGTTCAAATATGATCATTTTGGTGGGTCACAGTTTGAAAAGGTTAAAAACCTCTGTTTGTCTGTCTGTCTGTCTGTCTGTCTACTAAAGTGGTCCTCAAACCTTTTCACATTTCCAGGACCACCATAACTCTGAGTGTACACAGTAACACTCAGAGTTACAAAGCCGCTAAGGGTCCATTTATAACCCCCTCCTGCACTTTGAGAACCACTTGAATTAACCAAAGACATGATAGGAAACCAAGAGTAGCCATCTTCCATTTCCTGCGATGTGTGCGTCACACAGGTTTAGGAGACTTTACGAGTCTCTTTAAACCCAGGTGGAGAACTGGCGTGACCACGCCCACTTCGGATGACCATGTCCTACCTAGTGGCGAGGTGTGGGATTACGTCTATTAAGGATCTCTGACTAAAACCAAGAACATCAGCCAGCGAAGGACAGAGCAAAGTCCAGACATGTCTCCTCCTGGTATCCGATGGCAGAATAGCATGCACACACGCACGTATGCACACACACACACACACACACACACACACACACACACACACACACACACACACACACACACACACACACACACACACATACAGTATACACACACACACACACACACACACACACACACACACAGACGTATTACTATACTTTACCTCTCAGACCCAAAACTTATAATATTTTGTTTGGCAAACGATCAAAATAACAATTCTTCTTCTACATTCTCTAATTGTGTAGACTTCTTGTAAATTAAGTAATGCAGATGTTTAACAATAAGTATGAAACCCGGCCTCGCGAGAGACTCCCATCGCCTTCCATACGAGACAGGATGTTTGGCCTTACAACCCAGATGTCCTCAGCGATGTCTAACATAGCTCTAAATGCAACGGCATTAGAGGTATGGACCAGAGCTAGTCTACGATGAAAGGACGAAAAAAACCAATACAAATCTTTTTAGAAAAACAGAGGTCAAAGGTCAGGCAGAGGAGAAGGGGGTGCCAGGTGGGGGTGGGGGGTAGTATGGGGGGTATCCTACCATATTGATCTGGTCTTTGGCGTTCGTATCGGGCAGCTGGATTTCTGTGACACTGGTCTGGACGGCCACGTCTGTGGGCAGGAGACCTCGCCTGTCGATCAAACTGCAAGACAAACAACAGTGACAAGTGTCACGCAGCTGAGCGGTCAAACCTTGTTCCTGTCGGGCAGAAACGTTGTATCTCCACGTTTCAACTTTGTAAGTTATTTTCGTAAATTACTGATTGCCCTACCGCATCATACAAGGGTGTCGCACAAAAGTAGCTATTTTCACTGTTTTACAAAATATATTAGAAACTATAGCGGTGGCACACTTTTCTCTCCTGAAGTAGAAACTTGCGTCACCAGAAAGAGGACAGAAGGACAACACCTGAAAGTTTGATGCAATGGCAATTTCACACGTGAGCACTGCAATTGCTTTTTCCAGCCAGCAAGCCAATCAGTCAATCAGTCATTTTCAACTCTGAGTCCAGTCCAGTCCTAGCTGTGTCGACGCACATACTGTACTGTGATGTCGTCCGGACATACCAGTATGCCACTCATATAAGGCATGGGGGGCATGCATAAGGTAGGAACTGACCTGGGGGGCATGGGTGAGCACAGTATAGAGCCACAGTTGTAGAAGATGTTGTGACTGTAGGGGTTGGTGGTGTCTTCAGAACCACTCTTCCCCGACCAGGACCCTTTGATCTGTCAACACACAACATACCCCACACACACACACACACACACACACACACACACACACACACACACACACACACACACACACACACACACACACACACACACACACACACACACACACACACACACACACACACACACACAGTAAGTCACACTGATGATGTTAAATGTTTCTGACAATGTACTGAATATACATTATATATACACACACACACACACACACACACACACACACACACACACACACACACACACACACACACACACACACACACACACACACACAGTAGTAACAACTATGGCACAGAATATTTCCCGGGTTTAAAGGTATGACAACGTGTTCAAGTAGGGCTGTCCACGATTACAAACGTAAGTCGACCATTCATTATCACACAAATAATTGCGATTAACGATTTAATTGAACACTGGAACTTTACAATTTGTATTTCGGTTTGTCGAAATATAGGGCAGATATGACAAATAACTTAAATATGCAAAGAAATCACTGACACATTTAAACATTTTATATATATATTTTTTTGTAACGAAATAGCGGAAATAGTTGATCTACAAGCGTTGTAAGCTTGTAGATCTATCTCTGCAATTATTTTGTGTTTGAAAATGTATTTTTCAACATGGAAACGATTGACAATGCACAAATCATTAAGATTATCTCAAATAATTGCGATGAGGCAATAATATGTAATAATTGTGGCCTACGTTTGAGTTCAAAAGACAGTGGCTCTTTGGACAGTCAGTACTCACGTCTTCGTTGGTGGTGAGATTGGAAGCCACAAGGTACGTGTGGAAGCCTGACAGACCCAAGATGGACCACACCGAGAAGAAACAGATAGCCAGCTCCACTGCAGTGCACCAGGCTACGTCAAGGACAACCACGGCATTACAGGAACAAGAAAACCCTCAACAAACATATTCCCACAACATCGTCATCCTCCCAAATATAACACACGCGCATGCACCCACCCGCACCCACCCGCACGCACCCCTCCCCCCCCAGGCCCCACACACACACTGTCCATGAATTGATGAAAAGGATATCTGCCTGGACTCTCCTGAAGAGCAAACACCAAACCTTTTCCAGCCCCTTGAGCCCCTGAAGAAAGAAGGAAGATCAAATCAAATATTCTCAATACACAAACAGGTCAAAGAGGGTTCCAAGTAGGTTGACATCGAGTAGGTGCTTCTCAACGGAACAGCCTGGATACGACAAATACATTTAAATTAAATTGGGCCTCTTCCTTACTTCCTTCACAGCTCTCATTGATGACACTAACGAAGGCTCTGTTCATTCTTAATTTCAAGGACCACCATAACTCTGGGAGTGTATACTTGTACACTCTAACAGGAGTCTGGGACACTCTAAGATATTTAAGATGATAAATGGGTACTCTCTCCTGATTGGCTGAAATCTAGCCACCCAGCTGAAAAAAATATTTTCTGTTTATTAAAGAACTGGATAGAGGGGGAGACTCCTGATACTGAACAAACACTCTATAGCAATGATTACTATCACAATATAGTGCATTAAACCTTTTAACAAAAAACTCTGTAACATGCATCTCAACTGCATTTTACGATCCCCATCGTCACTTTAGATTTTAGCCATATATACTATAACAGTTTAAAACTCTTGTAAACAAATCGTAATGTAAACAAATCGTAATGTAAACAAATCTTAATGTAAACATAATGTAAACAAATCTTAATGTAAACAAATCTTAATGTAAACAAATGGGGGGGTAACGGTACAAAATATGTTTGAGAACTACTGATTTAGAGGCCATTTTGTAGAGTCGGCCTCAGGTCTTATTTCATCTCTCCCACAGCGTCCGTCCGTCGCAGGCACACACCTGCTTGGGGTTCTGGAAGAGTCCCGCCGAGCGGGCAATGATCCCACAGGCCAGTCCGGCCCCGGAATTACCAGTCTGTTTCGAGAGGGGATGACCTCCTCGACCCAGGTCATCTTCCCCGGCATCGACCACCAGCGACCGACCGATCACGTCCCACACCTTTATCTGGCTGTCTTCCAGTCTAAACGTGGCCCTGCCGTCCGGCCCCGCCACGATATTCCCCAGATCCCCCACGTGCCTCTCGGGGTCGCCCGGACCTCCGTGCTGCCTCCCAAATGGATCGTAGTGCCCTCCGCAGCTGAGGCAGTCGCGCGTCAGGTCGCCCAGCGCGTGCACGTGGAGGCCGTGCGTGCCAGGCTCCAGGCCGTCGATGGTGCCGTCCACCAGGCAGCGGCCCGTGGACAGCTGGACAAAGCGAACCGCACCCCGGACGACGCCCCGACCACCGGCCGGGCCTGACATCACGGCTACTGCCGCGCCCAGGTCCGGTTCCGAGCCTCCGCCTCCTCCGATGCCTTTGAGCACCGCCTTGCGCCCGGTGCTTTCGATCAGCGCTAGGACGTCCGCCGTGCTCAGTGCGGACTCCAACAGGACCTCCTGCTTCCCGACGTCCACGCTAACCGACTGCACGCCGGGCTGCCCCTCCAGAGCGGCTCTCACGCCGTCTCCGCAGTTCTCGCCGGTCATCTGCACGGCGAACTGAAGCTTGGTCGGTCTGCTCGTCTCCATGTCCAAAACGCTTGTCCACTGGTGCTCGTGCAACCATGACGCAATTTAATGGATATAAGTCCCCCACTTGGTGACGCCATATTTGAGAGATCCATATATGGTGCATTGGACATGTGGCTGGGCATTATATCCACAACAATCTGGGAACCCATCGGCCAATTTTTGGAGTGGTGCAAACCACTCCAACAACTGGCTTTGTTAGTACCCGTGTGTGTGTTTGTGTACCTGTCCCTCAAAAGAATGAGCATGGTTACTATGGTCACTGACATTACGTCAGACCACAGCTGATCAGGCTATATCAGTTCACACGGGTGTGATTTTTTTTAAAACTGTGCCCTCTGCTGTTTGTTTCCTTGACTTTGCCTCTGGGGGCGCCGCCCAATAGAATGAGGATAAGAGTAAGTTGTCTGTATGCATTACTATGCAACTGTTTTAAAAAACTGTCCCAAGACACAATATTTATATTTGAAATGTAGCGGAGTGAAAGTCATGTGCTTGCAAAAGATAAATAAACCAAACACTCCAGAACTGTCCTTATGTACAGTGCTCAAGTAAATGTAGTGGGGGTACAGAATAAATGAGAGAAATGCACATAGCATGTGGATATAGGTAGTATAGTTCAGTTGTATGTATGTATAGATACTTACTCAGCGCTATATGAGCCGTCACACAGCCGAAGATGAAGGCGGTGAGGAAGGACAGCGACACGATGAAGGTGTAGAAGAAGCGATAGTTACGCTTCCCAACGCAGTTCCCCACCCAGGGACAGTGGTGGTCGAAACGCTCTGCAACGAGACACAAAGTCACGAGTCATAACACCCTGGCAGGGACAGTGGTGGTCGAAACGCTCTGCAACGAGACACAAAATCACTCATAACACCCTGGCAGGGACAGTGGTGGTCGAAACACTCTGCAACGAGACACAAAATCACGCATAACACCGAGGCAGGGACAGTGGTGGTCGAAACACTCTGCAACGAGATACAAAAACATGTGTCCACATAATATATTTATGTTTTATTTTTATAATGACAACTATCTTACAATACAAAAACAATACAAAATCGGTTGAATTACTGGAACGTTAATTCAAACATTTGCTCAAAACGTCAGTATTTCTTGGTAGATTATCTGGTTTTTGTCTTTTCTATTCAGTAGTTTATTGACAAAGCTATTGACAAAGCAGAGGAAGCCTGTACCTCCATAAAAAGCACATTGTTTGTATTTGTTACATTATTATATATTATATAATCAATATAATATCAGTATTGTAATATGAGACACTTAGTTTACACACATTTGTACACAAAGAGCCTGGAGTTTGTTGTATCCTATTGACAGATATGTACAAATACAGTATATGGTCACATATGTATTTCTGTCAACAAAAACAACCAATCAATCAATCCCCAAATATCACTTAAATCATAATGGAGGTCTTATAGGTAAACGATAATTATTGACAATTGTGTCAATACCATCCCTGCACACACCAATCCAATCCAATCCATTATAAAGCACATTTTTATACAACAAAGTTGAAACAAAGTGCTGTACACAAAGAAATACTAAAAATATCAGGGAAAAAGCAACAACAACAACAACAGTACATAAACAGGGCAACATAAGGACAATGCAGTGGAAGCAGCAACTCTTAATCGGTATGCCAAGGAGTACAAGTGAGTTTTCAGACGTGATTTAAACACAGATAAGGATTGCGACGCTCTGACATGAGGTGGAAGTTCATTCCACAGTGTGGGTGCTACAACGGAAAATGACCTATCCCCCCGGGATTTCAGCTTTGATTTTGGGATCTTGAGAAGTGACTGGTCAGTCGACCTCAGGGCCCTTGTCGATGCTTTGGGAGCTACAAGTTCCGATATGTAGAGTGGTGCCAACCCATTTACAGACTTAAAAGCAAATATTAAGATTTTAAACTGGATCCTGTAACGCACAGGAAGCCAGTGTAGGGAGGCAAGGATCGGGGAGATGTGGTCATACTTCCGTGCCCCTGTTAAGAGGCGAGCGGCCGCGTTTTGGACTAACTGTAGTCGTGACAGACAGGCTTGGGTAACACCAACATACAGTGCATTACAGTAGTCGGGTAGAAATAAAAGCATAAAATAACACCCATAAGGGTCCATTTGGAACCCCATCAAGGAAGGAACCATGAGGGTCCCTGGACCTCACTTTGAGAGTCACTGGTGTAACAGAGTGTTTCCAGTGGTATCCGGAGAACTCGACAGTTTACCAACTCACCGCGATTTAGTGCATTTTAGTTTTTAAATTGCATTGAATTGAGAGAGAGAGAGGATAGTTGTTTAGAGTTAACACTAGTAAGAATGCTAAAAGTTTAAACACCAAAGTACCGAAACAATGTTATTCATTAGTAAACAATTCCTGAAATAGTAGGCCTACTTATCATTGGTATTCACATACTCACCTTTTTATCATCATCTAGCTGACCATTAATTGCACAAAATAATTTGATCACTTTGGAAATTAACTATAACATCTGTGAAGACAGCATGTTAGCATAACAATGAAGACATTGATGAAGAACTTTCACCGTGGCGACTTGGTAAACTGGCGAGTTCTCTGGTATCCTTTCCAGTGAGCCAACATGCACAATATCAGCACCCTGACTGTTTAACCAGAATGGAACAGACTCATTGATAAGACCTTTGGAGGCACAGTTTCTTAACAACATGGCTGCTGTGCATAGACCCTGTATACAAAGCCCTAGTGGGAGGTGGTGACTCACCCACACAGTTGTCACACAGGCTGCAGTGGGAGGTGCGTGGAGGACGGAACATCTTGCAGGTGAAGCAGTACTTCAGTTTCACCACCTGCTGGTTGATGAGAACCTCCTTGGTGCGCGGCGGGGGGCGGTACGATGACGAGTTACCCACGATATCTACATGTGAGAGAGAGAGAGAGAGAGACAGAGACAGAAAGACAGAAAGAGACAGAGAGGGAGAGATGAGGGGGAGAGATAAGAGGAGTTGGAGAGAGAGTGGAAGTGAGTGAGTGTCCGTGCGTGACGTGTGTGTGCGTGCGAACGAGCAGTACTTGGGCTGACTGTTTTCGAACAGCCCAAGTACAGAAAAAAAAATAGGGCTTATGTGACTCTGTCTTTGATGTGTTATACACCACAACACACATATCAGTAGGCTATACAACACAACAAACACGAGATATCCGTGTCGCGGCTATTTGAGAACTTTGTTTATATTTGTCAGGATGTCAGGGAATCCAATAACCAACCCACACAAGCCTCTCCGGAAGGAGGGCAGAAAGCTTGTATCTCCATATTTCAACTTTTTATGTTTTATTTAAAAATGTATTAAGGTATAAATTAATGCCCTGTTTAATCATAAAAATGTGTCGTGCAAAAGTATCGGAAAAAAAGCACATCAACAAGCTCACGAGTGATGCGACGCAGAGTGAGCTTGTATTGTTTTCCGCATTTGTGTCTGTGACTTTTATACGTAACCAATTAAACACTTTAACACGATCTTGTGATAATGGGCCCATTGGAAAACACGTTTCATTTCCTGAAAAGTCGTGATTTTGGACAAACTAGGTTTCCACTTGAGAGCGATGATGTTGCACATTGAAGAGAATTACAGAGCACGAGACAACTGCTGTGATGGAGCCTTCCTCTGTAATTGACACAGAATGTCCTTTCATTATTCACACAATCAAAACGGTAGCAGTCGACTCGTGCCCAGAGGCTGGCTGGGCTGGGCTGGGCTGGCACTGTGCCCGGCCTGTGCCAACGAGCTTCTAAGCATCCTTAATGAGGAGAGGCACCAGGCCATGTGACGTTACAGCAAGATGTTCAAACGCATTATAGACAAAATTATGTTCTACCAAGAGACAAATGACTCCACCTCTGTTCATTCATCCTCTAAATGAAAAACCTACACAGTGTAACTTTAAAACGATCCCTGGCTAATAAGCCTCATATGTCTTAATAAATTATAATTGCCCTCTATAAGTAAAACAAATTCAACATTTAAAACACCTTAAATATGTTTTAATCGCCCGTCGCAAGTTGATGATGTAATTTGTCCACGTATGGTCCAGCAATAAACATCGTACTTAACCTAAACTTAACTAAAAACCAACGTAATACTTCCTAAAGTTAATATGAGCATCACAATGTATTATGTTTTTATAAGGATTCCATACACTCTATAGAGCTGGACCACACATGAACAAATTACATCATCAACTTTACTTGAGTAAAATATTAACTATTTGTAAAATAGTTACGATATTTAAGGTGTTTTGTTATAGAGTGCAATTAGAATGTATTACGGCATATATACGGCTAATTAGCCAGGGCTCCTTTTAACACTGAGGGTTTTAGAGTGTAAGATGAAGTTGTGATTGGGGAGTGTGTGTTTGTTTGGTGATCTGCTTCCGTACCGATCTGCTTCTCGATGTGCTCCGCCTCGTCGGGCGTGGCCCGCGGCAGGATGCCGGGGTCCGTCAGGCTGGTCTGGAGCAGTGTGACGATGACGAACACGAACAGCACTCCTCCAATGGCAGGGATGCATCTGGTCAGGTGACGCACCAGGAAGGGACAGCTGATCACCACGGTCCAACCACAGAGAGACCACAAGAGACGGAACCATTTAATTTGTTTCGGTAAATGGTAAATTGTGCAATTATATATAGCGCTTTTATCTAAAGCGCATTACATTCACATTTCACACACACATACACCGATGGCAGAGGAAACCATGCAAGGTCACTTGGTCCTATTGTTTTGTTTTATTTGATTTCTCAATCACAATTGCTAGGTTCATTGTTTACTTGGCTGGTATCCTATACTATAGTTTCAAATGTACAGTGCTTTACATAGCCTGTTGTTTAGACAGATATGCTAGGTTCATTGTCTGTCTGCTTTCCTATAGCTTCTTTGAGGCACTACATTGTTCTCTCTGCACTCTACTCTACTTATGTGACTACCGCTATTTACAACATTGTTGTTAATGTTTATTAGACTACAGTTCATGCTTACTCTGCTAATTTTGATCTCACACTAATGTGTATGTTAAAGTCACTCTGGGTAAGAGTGTCTGCTAAATGTCTTAATTGTGCATCCATAATGACACTACTACCAGCAGAGGGCAACTGTAGGACTACTGTACCCCACTGACCCCTTGGCAGGAGACACTGGCAAGACACCAGTGTATTAGTGTTAGCTATTATTCTATTGATTCCTCTTATAGACTAATCCCAGACTATATAGTATAGTATATAACTAAATCGATGACATCGATAAATTGCACAGACTTTAGGAAAATGTGAACTTACTCAAAAATAAAGAACAGTCCACTCGTGACCAGAATCAGGCCCAGCGTTAGGGGTAGGACGCCGCTCTGTTTCGCTACAATGATGCGTCCATCGCAGTAGAAGCGGTTCTTTCCCGGGAAAACCTCCCACTTCCTCCTGGGCGTTCTGGTGTTGCTCTTTGCGTCGTTGTTGTTGTGATGATAGTGGTTCCTCTCAGGGTCCCTCTCCGGCTTCAGGGCCTTATCCACAACAACCAGTACAGTATATATTAAATATACTGTATACTCAAGTACTGTAAATGCTCAAGTATTCAAAAGTGCAATATCATAGTTTTTTGCTGTATTGAAATTTAGAACAGGAAAATCAAAGTCTAGTCTACTAGCTTGTAGATCTGCTATTTTCACTATTTTTGAAGCAGGGCTTAAGTGGTTAATTCATAATGTACATTCTTCTCTTCCTAGACATGCCAACACTGGCCAACACTTCTGCATAGACCTTTCACAATAATTATCAACTAATTAAAACTTATTAAAACTAAAACTAGTTAAAACAGTTTCATACAATTTCAAAAAATAGCAGGCAAAGCAGATGTACAAGCTTGAGCTTGGCTATTTGTGTCAGTCCCAAGTATTATGAAAGCAATATCTCAGTCATTTCTTTATTTAATTCAAACAGACATTTTATATATTTGTTTACATGTTACAATGCAGGAAGTACACAATTGTTTATCGCAATGATTTGTATGACAACTACCCTGCTGAAAAAAAACAGCAGAAACCAGCTTATGATGGTTGCTGGTTTATGCTGGATTTTTCAGCAGGGTAATCATCAAGTATATGGCATGATCTCCATGGCCCTATACCATTACCTCCTCAAAGTCAAAAGGTTAAAAATCTATATCTATTCAGTAATCAGTATTCAGTAAGGGGTCTTCCAGTGTCTCCAGTTAGGCTATGGTACTTAATTTCAATTCAGCCAATCAGGAGAGAGAGAGAGAGAGAGAGAGAGAGAGAGAGAGAGAGAGAGAGAGAGAGAGAGAGAGAGAGAGAGAGAGAGAGTGTACCCATTTGTCAGTTTAATTATTTCAATTACAATGTTGTCTGTGTTCATTTATTTGTGTCATAACTTCCGATTGCACTTGTTTATCCTGTGTCCTGTATCTCAGAGTTCTCTATCTGATTGGATGAAATTGATTCCCAGAACAGATAGGCTATTGTTATATCAGCATATAGATATTCATAATCACTTAGCCTATTTTAACAAACGAAAATATCATAATGCACCATTGCACCTACAATAATCATCATGTTTAATTGCATGATCGTGACAGAATCAGAATCACTTCGCTTTAAATCAATTTCCCCATATTACACACACAAAGAATATGAGATACTGCTTGCCCCCTAAGCCGTTTGCAGTGCAACGACATTAATAAATAATAAACCATCTAATCTAAATCAAATCAAAAATAAATAATCTGATAATCGTAATAAAAAGGGCAAATCTAAAACACACATAAACAGAGAAACATGTAAAAGATCCCTACCTCTTCAGGCTCAGCATCTTTTCCACTGATCGGCTGCTGCTGCTGTGCTAGCGGTGAGGGATCGGGGGGTGGGGGTGTAGGTGAAACTGCCTGCGGTCCTATTTGCTGATATTCGCAGTTTTTCATGTTTTATGGCGTCTGTTTGTATTTGTTGTTGTTGTTCTCCGTCTTCTTCTGGCTTGGAGGAGCACCATGTCATGTGCGAGGCAGCAGACAGCATCACAGCGGGGCAGACAGACAGAGAGACACAGAGAGAGGGAGACAGACAGACAGACAGACAGACAGACGGGCTCTATTCGGTGTTTCAGATGAACGGAGGCATGATGACGTCTGTGTGTCCGGCTGCGTCAAGACGCCTTAAAATTAAAATAGACCACGGTTCCGACGGAGTTCCATTTCCAAAATAAATGTAAAGCGACAAAGCGTTAACGGAAGTCTAATCTTGATTTAATTAGGGTCTTGATCTTGATCATGCAGGTTTGTCGTATACATTATCCAGCTGCAAAATCAAACACTATATATGTATTTCAATTTAATATATTATACACACCGATTAGCCATTACTTCAGAGTATGAGATTTAAGTGAGGAGCTGTTGATGAACACACAAGGCGCTTCCCCTGACCAGCTGATGTTGATGGTCAAGGATGTTACAACGGCGTCACGAACCCTCTGAAGTACATGTGTGTGCGCAGCCTTTAGCTAACGGTGATAACCTATGCCTGGTGATAACCTTAGCCTTTTGCCGAAGCAACTGCTTGTGAATGTGACGTCACTGACTAATCCTCCTTATATTTATTTATCTGCACTGCAGTACGACGGTGTCGCTGACTCGCTGGTCGAAAATAACTGATCTACAAGCTCTACCAGAGCCAAACGTGAGTCCTGCCCACCCAAGCAAATAAATCAGTTCTAGGCTAAAGGAAACCACAGGATGAAAAGCCACTATATAATCATTGCAATACAGAAAATACATTTAGTAGGCCTGTGATGTTCAGTAAACAGGGGGATTGCTATAGCTCTTTTATTGGGATACCAATTGTATCCAATCAGGAGAGAGAACTCATACTTAAACAAGCGAAATTAGAAGTGATACACAACAAAAAGAACATATAGGCTATATTAGTTGCTTCTCCAGTAGGCAATACAATACCATAGGCTACTGCAGAGAAGGGTTTGACGTTGACGCCTAGAATAAAATGAATGCAACATATTAGTAGAAAGGATAATGTGTAAAGCAAACATTAATTTACACAACACCGAAGCTGTCTATGAAGCTATATGAAATGATGAATCATCATATTACTGCCAAATACAATAGCAAAAACAAACAGAACATTTTGTGTTTTGTGACAGTTTAAAAGGTCAGCATGTTTCTATCACACATGATAAAATGGAGTTTGCAATTATAATGGGTTTGTATATGAAGGGGCGGGGCAGCTAAAATGAATATCAAATATCTAATTACTGAATCAAGTAGGATAACGTAAAAACTGTCTGGGTTGTGTTCACAACTTTCTTTTTTGACTTCACTACAAATTGCTGTTGATTTGGAATTTATTTCACCCCCGGTAACAGTGGCGGGCCGCCACTGAATCATATAGGGGGAAACACGTACTGCGTGATCTATGCTTTCACTCAAGTACTGGGGTTGTTCAGTGCTTTGTCCACCATTGCCTATACCTGTGTCTCAGACCAGCAATTGTCTTTGCTAGGACTAGTGATGGCTGGGTTTGTGGGAGTGATGATCTGAGACAGCTCTTCAGCGAAAGCGTTTTCTAGCACTTTCACCATAGACCTGTGAACTTCGTCCTTGAAATCATGACCCATGAACACGTACAACAGCGGATTCAGGCAGCTGTTGAGACATGCCAGGCAGAAAGCTATGGGAAACCCGACGACCACCATGTTATGCACCGTTTCACTGTGCTCCACCTTGAGATTCACCAACGCAATCTGTTCCATGATTTGAAAGGGGGCCCAGCACAGGAAAAATGTGGTGATGACGGCTGCGATGATTCTGAAGGGGCGACCTGAGTGGCTGGCCAGCCAGCGTTTCCTCCTGAGCCGGTAGATGATGAGAGAATAGCAGGAGACGATGACGGTGAAAGGGACCACGAATCCCATGAGGAAGTCGATAATGATCATGACGCCACGTCGAAACTTCCACAACTGCATTGCGGGTCGACTGTAGTTATCGGTGAGTGCAAAGTTGTCAAAGCACCAGATGATGTCCTTATTACGGACAGAGGGCCGCGTGTCCTTAAAGATGAAGTAAGGGGAACTAAGAGCCAAGGCCAGAAACCAGACAGCCAGACTCGCACAAGATGCCTTTCTGACACTGCGGTGGTTCTTAGCCCACACTGGCCACACCACACATACACATCTGTCGACACTGATGACCATCAGAATGAAGATGCTGGCATACATGTTGGTGTAGACGACGGTGAAGTTGAGTTTGCACATGAACTTGCCAAAAGGCCAGTGGAAGTCCAGAGCCGTTTCTGTGATTCTCAGGGGCAGGAGCGCTGCAACGAGGAAGTCGGCCACAGCGAGGTTGAGGTACCAAACGGTGTTGATGGTTTTTGTCATTTTGAAGCCCGTCACCCAGATGACAACTCCGTTCCCCAACACGCCAAGCACAAAGACCAGGCTGTAAATGACGACGGACACGATCTTGAGGGATTTGTTGTTGAGTTCAAGTTCATAGTCATCATGATCCATGGTTTTATTGTGATAGACAGCAGTTGTGGCCACAATACCCACCATCCTAAAAATAATAACAACAAAACAAAGTCACGTGCTCTGTTTTATCACACACACATTTTCAACCTCTCTTAATTGATCCTCACTAATGTGCATTAGAAGTGTGCGTGTGTGTGTGTGCGTGCGTGCGTGCGTGCGTGCGTGCGTGCGTGCGTGCGTGCGTGCGTGCATGCATGCGTGCGTGTGTGTGTGTCTACTATACCAAAATATATGTAATATTGTATATCAGTATTATAATGTCCAGATACTACACCCTCAAGTTAGAATAAGTTAGAATAAGGATGTAAGAGTCAGGTTTTTGGCCGACAACAGCGATACAAAAGATACAATCTACCTGTTTCAGTGTGTTGAAGTGGTGTCAGCCGGAGAAGTGTCTTCTTCAAACTGTGGTCAGTGAATGCTGATGAACCCTTTTCTCTATGAAGGTCTGATGAAATGGCTGACGTATGCAGGGGAGGACTGGAAAGACAACTCAGCGTGGAAAGGTTACTTCAATACGTAACAATAAACGTAAATGAATGACTTGATCTAACTATAATAATAATAATGGGGCATGACAGCTATGGTACCAGAGCCCTACAGTCTGTTTTTCAAACCATATATTGTACTACAGTACTACACAGGCTTATGAAACTATCTCTACTGGCAATTTTTCACTCTTAGTCCATATAGCAAGTGAGTAGCTCGGTTCCAGATAGTCACGTTGCCCTGTCTCTGTAGCGTGAGGTGGCTTGATGTATAAGTACTGGAGATGGTGCTAGTATGTATGATGTACAAGTACACACCCTGGGCATGATGCTATATGTCACATGATGTACAAGTACACACCCTGGACATGACACTAGTATGTTGCAAGGACTTACGCCAATCCAATCCTTGAGTGTCAAGCAGAGAGGAATTAGTATTTACAGGGAGGGATATACAGTATAATTACAATCTGATGTATGTAGTGTAATGTCAATTAAAGCAATGTATTTTCTATTCAAGAGAATCGTGGCTGGTGTCTCTCAGCCTAGAAGTTCAGTCACCCTGGAGAGAGTCGAGTAGAGCCACTTGAAACAAGTTCTAAACACATTCATTTAATTGTCAATGATTATTTCCAATTCAGAAATGACAGTTGACTAAAATGCGTGTTCTGCATGGTAGTAGACATGAGACTGCGGGGGTTAGAGAACAGCACTAGAGCTCACGTGGTCACAGAGTAGGCCGCACGTCATGTTTAGTGATGAAAGTAACACATGAAACTTTCAACTTGGCCACAACGATGCGATGTGACCTGACCACAAGGGCTGTAGCCTGCTACACACTATAGTAGGGTGATTCCACAGTATCATTTGGGACATGAAAGTGGGACAGCTACGTGCACTGTATAGCCAGGCTACTTTGTAACAATGATTTCATATCTGCAAAATCAGTCATTGACCTAAATGATGAATCTGTAGTGATAGAGCCGATAGACGATTGAAATGATCGATGAAATAATTAATCCATAGTCAATTCACCTTATCAATCGACCGTTGATTATTGATAAGCAGTGATTTTGGTGAGAACAAACTCACAAACTGCATATTAGTTATAGTAACACCTGAGAGGCAATGCTGTGTGTACAGTATATAGCAACATAATTCTTTTGTAATTTTTGAATAAATATTTGAAGCTTTTCAGAAAACGTAGATCAGGATTTTGAAGGCGTTTTTAGAACCGGCCATAGTCCTAAATGGGTTAATTACACCACATATCCTAGAGTCCATAGATGCATAATTGCATATGGGGGACAATTTATTTAGCACACCTACTTGTTGTCCTTGCTGTCCTTGAGTTAAGTGTCTGCTGAAGGCTTAAATTGCAAATTGTTGCGAGTTGAATGAGTGGAATTTGGAAACTGTCAATCACCGTGTACAGGGCCAGGGTAAATCCCCACAGACAATGGGCTAATAATTTAGCACATGTACAGTATACAGATGACACACTTTTTTGAGCACTATCGTTTGAAGACCATTCTCTGACTCAAACACATACCTTCCATTACCTCAGACAGCTGATCTCTCAATAACAGATACTGTGTTCAGACAGTGACACAAACTCACCAAACCCAATAAACTAGGCTTAAATAACTCAAATAGGCTAGCCAACAAACACATCACAGACGTAGCCAAATTCATGAAAGTACAGTAATTTACCAGATCTTGGTGCATCAGGAGCACATCAGGTTGTTGTTGGTGGGCAGCAAGGCAGGTATAGTTCTCACTCACTCCATCTCACACACACACACACACACACACACACACACACACACACACACACACACACACACACACACACACACACACACACACACACACACACACACACACACACAGACTTAGATAAAAATCTAAATAGCCCTCATAAAATAAATTATAAAAGGCACAGTATCAGTATCTATAGCTGTGCTAAACCTGGGATTGGTCACTTAATCACCTCATTATGAGACCCATCAAGGCTACATTTAAAACTGAACATGAGCGCAACCAAGGGGCTGCCTTCACGAGGACGTCGCGGGCTGTTCCCCGCCTAATTTTGCGAACGATATAAAACTTCACTGCGTCTACATTGCGGTTATGTTAATTATGTACGACGTCCACTCGAGACCGGTAAACTGCTCCGTTTTCAAGATAGAGATGCAGTACACATGGCTGGCCTGTAGATGGCCATAAAAAAAAAGAAAAAGCTTCTAAAAGTAGGCTATATGAAAGCGTTGGTATTTCACACAGGTGTTGCCAAATAACTAATTATCTTGATCAGATGCGCATATGCGTCATATCAATTTAATGAGCAGAGCAGTGCTGCTTCTCTCTCTGAGTCTGCACACACTGACTGACCAGCTAAAGTGTATGCCTACTAAACCATAATATATGACAAACCTTGGATTAATTCTTCTGAAAACAGCAGCAAGCACAAAGTAAGTGTGAGAGAGAGAGGGAGAGAGAGAGTGTGTGAGAGAGAGAGAGAGAGAGAGAGAGAGAGAGCGTGCGCGCGCGCCCCTTCTCTCGGTCAGATCATCATACACAGCTCACAACGAGGAGCGGCATGGTACATTGTGAATTTGACTTTGGAGATTGAAATATATATATTCGCTGGTGCGCAACACCTCTGAATGTCAGATAATTGCTTGATTCCTTCCACCTGCTGGCAGCACAGTGCTAATCATTGCCTATTTTTTAACACGCAGCATCTCTCTCTCTCTCTCGTTGTGACTGTGAGACTGACACAGACGCGGTCAATAATATATAGCATAATTAATAGGCCAAATATAACACTTTCCCTCTATCTGTGATCAGCTCCTCACACACAACTCCTCTCTCGTGCATGCCTGCTCAATTGTTTGCGTGCGTGCGGGCTGCAGATCGGCTATTTTTGGAGAAGAGATTTATAGACATTATGTGCAAATATAAAATAGCTGTGATACTTATATGTAAGTGGTTATGGTGAAATAAACCATTAACACTGGTTAGTTTGGAGGGGGCGAGGGGACTATGACATCACCGTTTCAGCAAATTAGGCGGCATTCGCTGTACACACGGAGACGTGAAAGTCGCGTCTCCAAACTTTCCCACTCTGGAAGGTAGTTTCAAAATTAGCCGTTAAAGTCCCCCAAAACGCCGTCTCCGTGTGACAAAAAGGGCAGATCGGCTAATTACTTGCCCGAGAAACACCGAAATCGTCCTCGTCTGGATTGCCCCCAAACCTTAATGACTTCTCCTCTAGTCCCTCCCAACATTTTAGTGTAGTTTTTATTTTTTATTTTTTATGAGTATGTTTTGCAATTTGCACTCCGTCCGTGTGTGTGTCCGTGTGTGTGTGTGTGTGTCCGTCCGTCTTTCCGTCCGTCTGTTACCAGCTAATCTCCGGCACCGTTAACCCGGTCGATGCCAAACTTTGCACACACACTCCCTGGATGCCAACGATGAACCTCTGCCCCACATTTTCCAGAACGGCCTGTTATAGCGCCACCATGAGGCAGCTTTTCACATGTTTTACCTAAAACTGCACCGATCTGCGTGAAACGTTGCATGCACACTCCCTAGAGGCCAAGGACAAACCTTTGACCTGCATTTTCCGCATCTGCCTTTTATAGCGCCACCAGGAGGCCGACTTTTGTAAAACACATTTTTTTATAATACTCCTCCAGATTCTGTCCAAAAATCTCACAAATCGTTACACAGTATCTCTATGGTCATGTGCGCAAGTCGGATCTGTCCGATATTTCATATTCCATCCTAATTGGCTATAATTGGCTTTCACAGTTTGCAAGATTGCCCCGTTTTGAACAAAAGCCTCAAATCATGAACGCAGCGTGCAATTTACATGAAATCTTTCACACATTTTCTTACTAGGCTGAGGAATATATCCCACCCTTTTCACATTGGCCTGTTATAGCGCCACCAACAGGTTGATTTTTGCAAAACACATTTTTGGAACAAAATGCCTCAAATCATCTAATTGCCATCAAAGGCGTATGAAGAAATGGCACCCTTTTCACATTGGCCTATTATAGCGCCACCAGGAGGCCACAACCTGACCTGCCCTGGTGGAGACCTATGTGCCCCGAGGGGCACTTTTTCTAGTTTGTTGATGAAATTGTCAATATATTTAGTCTTAGTTTTAGTCATCATAGCTTGGTTTTTATTTAGTTTTAATTTAGCTTTCATCTGTGAAAAAAGGCAGTCGACAAACATTTTTTGTCATAGTTTTAGTCAATAAAATGTACACTCAGCAGGGCATTTATGACAGCAGGTGCTTGAAAAGGATTATGCAGGAGTCATGGACAAACATCAGCCTGGCAACAAACTATTGTGATTATGCAGAATGGGAAGCGCCTGAGATGCCGGCTTACAGACGCAAGGTGCCAACTTGCGCGTTGCACACAAGTAGGCCATAATGGCCCATCTATAAAATATATATACCTACCTTGACGTCACAGTCAACAGCCAATAAGGGACCACCATTCTTACCGACATACAAAAATACATACATACAGTACATGTATACATACATACGTTACCATTTACCCACCCAACATTGAAACATATCTTAATTACGTCACCATTAACAGCCAATTATAACCACGCATACCATGCATACCACTTTTGATCCAGCCGACCACAAAAATAAGAAATGGAACAAGACACACAATCATGACTCTCATTCTCCTGTCTCAGAGAGAGAGAGAGAGATGCATCACGCTTTGATTTCACTGCAAAGCAGGCCGTAGTTCCAAACACTGGAATTTCCTCATTGAATTCTTACAATGCCCTCCATCGGCGTCTCCAGTCATCTCGGTTCTCCATAAATCTGGCCAGCTCATTTGTGCTTTCTGCACCAGCATCTTTCTTTAGTACGTCCACGTAGGTAGGTGTGGGACGTCCTCTCGATCGCAACCCGACTACGGATAAGCGGTTGAAGATCGATGGATGGATTCTTACAATGGGAGTCTATGCTAGTGATGCAACTCTCTCTCTCTGGGTCTGGTGCGCACGTGCCTGTATGACAACATGACTCACTCATCTCCATAATTGGGCAAGGTGCCAGACCACATAGTCTAGCAGTATAAATTGAATGTCGTATAAAGTGAATTCTCAAACGTTAAAGCCTATAGCAGCGATGGTTGTGCAGGTCCGAGTGGAGTACTGCGGTGCATGAGGTTACAAGCCCCGCTATCGGGAGCTTGCTCGCCTGATCAGCGAGCACTTCCCCGATGCGGAGGTCACAGGCTTCGTGGGGAGGAGTAGCAGCTTCGAGGTGCAGGTCAACGGGCAGCTGGTCTTCTCCAAGCTGGAGACGGGAGGCTTCCCGTACGAGGAGGCCATCAGGGAGGCCGTGCAGAGGGCGCGTGACGGCCAGCCGCTGACGAAGATCACAGAGAGTCGCTCTCCCTGCGCCATCATGTGAACTGAACCTTCAGAGGAGCCAGGAGGAACCTTGAAGACCCCCCCAAACAACCCCTCCAGAGGTATCGAGAAAGCCAGAGAAATATGTCCATGACCATGTCCATGAGAGCGCTGGTTCTCAACACCAGGTTCAAGGACCACCCGAGGGGTCCCAGCTGGACCCTTATGGGTCTGTAACTCCCGATGGGGTGTACAAATGCGAACCAAATGGTTCCATTGGAGTTAAATGTTTAGTTCAGTGATTCTCCCAGGACACCCAGTTTGAAATGCATCAGGCCCATGGAGCCCCATATGATTGCATTTCTTATCTCTGGGACCCCCCGGATATACACTGCTCAATCTTCAGTATTAATGTAACTCTGAGAGACCCTCACAGGTCTATTTGGTTCCATTTGTTACAGTCCAATTGTGGAGCCCCTGGACGTTGAGAAGCACGGGCCTCTTCACGTCAAAGAAGACCCTTTATTGTGCCTTATTCGGTCTCCCCTCTGTGTTCCCATCGTGCTTCTTCAGGACATTTATGACTGCTGTAATGTAAAAAGAAGTAAAGTTATGGCATGATGCCAAGTCTTGGAGATTCCCGAGGGATAGGTTGATGGGGTGGCAGTGGCTCAGGGTTAGAGTGGCCAGATGGTAACCACAAGGTTCCCAGTTCGATCCCGGGCTCCCGCAGAGTTATATCGAAGTGTACTTAGTGAATTATTAGTTAACCCCTAATTGCTCCCAATGAGCAGGTTGGTGCCTTGCATGGTTTCCTCCGCCATCGGTGTGTGAATGAATATGTGTGTGAATGGGTGAATGTAATGCACAATCTATGTAAAGCGATTGGATAAAAGCACTATCGTATATAAATGCACCATTTACCATTTTATAGATAGATTCCTTTATTATCCCGCCTGGTAAAATCAGTCGCCCAGAGGCGGCACAGTGGTTAACGGCCAATGACAAGATTCTTGTCATGATGTGTTTTCAGTGGTTTATGATAGAGGGCGCTCTACCACAGCCCGTGAATGATCCCAGGATCAAGGAAGAAGAGTAGGCCTACACCCAGAAATCACATGATCACAACTTTTTTTCAGTCTTTTTTTCCCTGCTTTATAAAGACATGCCACATTCAAGTCAACTGCCCATAACTATGGAACGGATTATCCGTTGAGATGATGTATGAGGATGTACGATCACTACGATGATAAGAGCGCCCCTCACTTCACACGGGTGTGATCTTTTATTTATATATTAGTTTTTTTTTCAAGGACCCCCAGTTTGATATGCAACAGGTCACGTTTTGTTTTGTCAATCTCGGTGACCCCCATCTACTATTGTAAAATATTTGAGTCTTTAATTTAACTCTTGAGAGTGTACAAATGGAACCAATTCGACCCTTGGTTCCATTTGTACACTCTCAGAGTTACAGACCCATGAGGGTTAATTTGGTTCCCAACAATCATTTAGCTGGAGAGTCCCTGGCGGACCAACGTTAGGCCTATGTTGAGAACCACTGGCTTGTAGTGTTGCATATGTTAATCTGAGTATTTTATTATTTCGTTCCCATAGTCATGGCATTGAGAAATATTCGGACACATGGAAGACCGTGCGGATTTGTTTCCCCAATCCGCACCCCTGCCAAGACAATACGTCAGGGAGAGCAGACAATGATACTCTGTTCAAGAACAATTTAACACGCCCACTCTAGCCGCTGAGTCAAACAGCAAGGACTTTATCATGACGTTTATAATGATGACGTCATAATAAAGTTTATAAAAAGTGAGTTGAGAACCCTTCTTTCTAAAGAAGATGGTCGCCGACAGCCCCGTGTCAGCCAGCGACAGCGATCCGAGTACTTGGGCTGACCCCGAAACAGAGGACTCCGAGGCGGATTCGTGCCCGGGCGGCGGGCGAAGCGAGGAGGTCGACCGGGAGACAAAAGCCAAGGCGCTGGTGTGGTGTCGTGACTTTCTGTCCGGTGCATGGAAGACCGTCGCTGAGGCAGACTTCCAGATCGGCATGGTCACCGGTGGCCTCAGTAACCTGCTGTACATGTGCAGTTTGTCTGACCGTGTCCAGTCCGAGGGGGAGGAGCCTCGCAGTGTCCTACTGCGCCTCTACGGCGCCATCCTGCAGGGACAGGACGCCCTGGTGCTGGAGAGCGTGGCCTTCGCCATCCTGGCCGAGCGCACACTCGGCCCAAAGCTCTACGGCATCTTCCCGCAGGGGCGTCTGGAGCAGTACATACCCAACGTCCGCATGCGCACAGAGCAGCTATCCGAGCCCGCCATCTCGGCCGAGATCGCCAGCAAGATGGCGCGCTTCCACGCCATAGTGATGCCCTTCAACAAGGAGCCCCAGTGGCTGTTTGAGACCATCGACACGTACATGGACCAGGCGCTGAAGCTGAGGTTCGAGCGCGAGGCACAGGTGAAGAAGTACAACAAGCTCCTGAAGCTAGACCTGCCCGCGGAGCTGGGGAGACTCCGCGAGCTGCTGGCGTCCACCCCGTCCCCCGTGGTGTTCTGTCACAACGACGTTCACGAAGGCAACATTCTGATCCTGGAAGGCCAGGGCCCGGCCTCGATGGAGAGGCTCATGCTCATAGACTTTGAGTACAGCAGCTACAACTACAGGGGCTTCGACTTTGGGAACCACTTCTGCGAGTGGATGTATGATTACTCGTGCGACCAGTGGCCTTTCTACCAGGCTAAGCATGAGAACTATCCCACCAGAGAGCAGCAGCTGCATTTCATTCGTAGTTATGTGGTGGAGCAGCGAGGATGCGCTGAGGACAGCACGCAGGAGGAGCAGACGCGCGTCGAGGAGGAGATGGTCGTCGAAGCCAACAGGTACGCGTTGGCGGCACACTTCTTCTGGGGCCTGTGGTCTATCGTTCAGGCCAGGATATCCAAGATCATCGAGTTTGGATACCTGGACTATGCCGAGCGCCGCTTCGCCGACTACTTCAGACTAAAAAAGCTCATTAGCTTCGATTCCGCCTCTTAGCTGTCTGAATGTATACAGGCAGGGTATAGAGCGGTGTGTGTGTCTGTATGTGATGTTATGTGATGTCATGTGTCCTGGACATCCATGTCAGTAATGTGTATTCTTCCATAGCTTCAGGATTAGTAGAAGGGAAAAAAGAGAGGAGAAATAATATAGGACAGGACAAGACAAGGAAGACTAGACTAGAACAACATTGTGTCTGGGTAGCTCAGTCGGTAGAGCTCTCGCCTTTGGAGTTTGGACCACAATTCATGGGTTCAATCTCAGCGTATGAGTAGCACGGCTTGGGTGTAGAAAGTCGTGCGGGAAGTGCTGTGAGCTGATGGTTGGTGTGGCGCTCCACCTCAGTGGAGAGGCTCCACTTCTCGCATGTCATCGGCTGATACTGACAATAAGCCATTCCCGACCTACTTCTACCTACAAGAACTCAGTCACACTGTCATAACAGAAAGGAGTAGAAACTAAACAAATACACACATGCATGCACGCATTCATACATGCATGCACGCTTGCACACGTTCACACACCACAACGCAACAAGTAGATTGTGATCTACCAGATCACAAAGGCTGTGTATAAAATCTGGATTGTTAGTTTAACCGCAGCAGCCTTATTGCATCTTTATTGTCGGCATGTCTTAAAAATAGGGGAACATTCGGCAAAAACCAACATTCATCTACCTATTTTCACTATTATACCTGTACTGTCTAAGGAAATTGGCTAAGTTCAATGTCGACAAGACTCTGATGAAACTGTTTTACAGTGCCTACATTGAGTCCGTCATTTATTTTTCGATTATTTGTTGGTATGGTAATCTCTGCATCAGAGACAAGAACTCCCTAGGGAAAATTGTAAAAGTGGCCTCTAAGATAATTGGCTCACAAATGAACAGCCTAGATTAGACCATATATTTAAGAAACAGGTGCTTAACAAAGCCCTGTGTATCCGATCTGATGCTGACATGATGATGACACGCACGCACGCACGCACGCACGCACGCACGCACGCACGCACGCACACACACACACACACACACACACACACACACACACACACACACACACACACACACACACACAAAAGTGTGGGCACCCCTGCTATACAGTATACTACAGTGAAAAGGTGGGTTTTTAAAAGGTCCGCTTCAATCCTAAAAGGGAGTTTCGGTGATGACTACCCTGCATGATATTATCAGCAACATTCCATGACCAGGGGCCTGTTGAATCAGTTTCATGACCGCTGAGTCTTGCCAGAGTAATTCAGCCAGTTAACCTGGATATGTTTAGCCATGACTCTGTTTCATGAAAGCAATTCCACATTTACCGCCTGCATGGTCTGGACTAGGCTAACAGCCATGGGGTTTAACTAATCATATTGCCTTCACTGTTCATTAAGCAGTCAATCTAATCACAGACAAATGTTTTTTTCCACACTTATTCAATTAATATGTTGCCTTATTACTTGCGCAAGCAGAGCGTGCAAGTACTGCGATCGGCTGGGTATGTCGGTGTTGTCCACTGGCCAATAAGGGACCACCATTCTTGATGACGTATTTGCAGTGCCGTCTCCAGGCACAAATCAGCAGGGGGCATACTTTTTTCCAAAGGGGCACTTCATTTTTCAACTCCCCCCCTATATGTATAACAAATAGTCGCCTATTAACAAAGTGATGCTTGAAAAAGGCTACAAGTAGGCTACAATTATGCAGCAGCACCAACAAACAAACAAATAAATACAAATATGTTGAGCATTATAATGTCTTCTGCATGCATATATTACCTTGTATTTAACTATTCAATTAATTTGAACATACATATATTTACAATAATCATGGAGAACTTATAGATTTAACATTTGTAAAACATTAAAATATTGGTAGGGTAGGGTACTACTGGCCAATCTGGACTGGAGGGGCACAACATCCAATCTGGGGGGGGCAATGCCCCCCAGTGCCCCCTGTAGAGACGGCACTGCGTATTTGGTGATTGTAGCAGCACTTGCGCTCTCTGCAAGTTGGCATCTCGAGAGTGCATTTCTAGTTTTTATTAGTCTGCATTAAAGGTACACATTGCCATTTAAGGACTACTTATGCTCTTATACAAAATCAAATAACGAAAACATAGGCACAAACTCATTATGACAGTTTGCGAGCTTGTAGATTGGCTACTTTCTTTTTTTGTAAACTTCATTTTTACATTTCATAGATTGGCTACTTTTGGTGAATGTTCCCCCAGCATACGTTTGTGGTTAGGAAGAATCAATAGCCTACATCCCGTTTATTTATTTATTTTTGGTTAAAATAAATACATTATAGCCTACTAACAACGGCTTAGAAGTGCAGCAGTGCTTCGAGCCGGGATCGAACCCACAACCCACACACAGTTCACCAGTCTGGCCAACAACCCCCTCACCAAAAATGTAGCTCCCTCAGAGGAGGGAGTTATGGACAAATATTGGGACGCTACATTTACAATATTAAGAATTCTGTTATATTTATTTAAGTTTAAGAGCAGTGGTTAAATGTAGACTATATTTTTGGGGTACTTGGGGTACATTGTCTATCCACTCTTTTATTACAGCAGAAGTGTCCTTGTAAGATCAGTAAATCTGTGCTCCACTAGTGTCTACTGGGGAAGATGTGCACGCAAGGACTCCCAGGAATTTGTTGTGTTGTTTTAAATGTTTTACTTTATCACATCATGCTGTTTATATTTCTGTTCTGACTAATAAAGTATTCAATCAATCAATCAATCAATCAATCAATCAATCAATCAATCAATCAAAACAGGAGTCTACCTGTCTCTCCAGCTCTTTAGTAAACAGAAAACACATTTTCAGGGGTTGGTGGGATACCAATTGTATCCAATCAGCTGACAGGTCAGGTAGGTTATTCCACAGATAAATAGGCCTCTGTGAGAATAGCCGATTGGCTCATCGCTATTTTCACAATTTCTACCTCTTGACAATTTTGCCAATGCCTGACCAATTTTTTTATAGGCTACTGTAACCTTTGAGTCTTGAGTCTGAAAATAATTATCAGGGTGCAGTACTCAAGACCAACAGTCGGGGGCAGCAATACGCCAGCAGGCGTCTATTCTTCCGGAAGTTGGTCGCGGTCCTCACCCACCCGGAAATGTAGTTTCGCACCCGGATATGTAGTCTTTTTCTTCACATACGTTTGCACTGCTTTGCAGCAACATTGTGGCGGGTAAGAGAGCGATACGTTATTTATTTGGAACAATAAACACACGTTTAAATTCAAACATGTTCAGTTGACGTCGCTGTGTCTTTGAAGCGACGCTTTGTTGATAAAAGCCGTCGGGTTTAGCGTGTCAGCTAACTGCCTGTTAGCTTCATGTATGGAAATAATGAAACTTCTCCCCTGTACACAGAGACACATATACATACAACAATACTGTATTACATATTAGTACATGTTTACAAAACAACCTTTCGTCCGTGTCCCATGTGTCATGATGTGTGTAGCCGTACTATTGTCTCAGTGCATGCTGGTGGACAAAGTAACTGAGTACATTTACTTGAATAGCAATGTATTGCATATTTGTATGTCTTTAAATGTTCTGATGAATTGAAAATGGAGGACCCTGATGTAAATAAGTCTTTGTGCTTTGCTTTTTCTGGTTTTACACTCGTAGCAGTTTTTTGAACTGTACCATTCTACAAACTGTTAATACAATTTACAATCAATCGAAATCAATCAATACATCAATGTAGCACACAGGAAGAGTGGGCACCTCAGTGTGAAGTTGTCTATTACGGTATTATTATTATTAACACAATTTGAAAATAAGTTATGAATAAAATTATGCTTTGAGAAATGGAGTGAAGACGTAATGCAAACTGTACATGGTTTTAGCATGCTAGATGCAGCACTATCATACCTAAATGACATTTGCCCATATCAGCTTCTTCTGTTTGATTGATTGAATATTTTATTAACAGTTTGCACTTTGCAAGCACAATGTAGAGTACAATGCAAGGTCTGCTAAATGGATGAAACCAAGAAAGCCTCTTTGCTTGTTTCCATTGGGGTCCTTTTGAACTCATCTGTAGAATACTTTACTTAAGAATGTGTATTTTTTGGGTACTCCAAAAATGAATGCCCCTTTGACTCTACTATTCCAGGAAGGGGTCACAATCAGGGACGGATTAAGTTACCCCCACCAGGGCCCCTGGGCCGGTAATTCTTGCAGGGCCCCCATAGCGCGTGTGTGAACGACATTTTCGTGTTTTTATCATCTTTTTGACCTACATTTAACAAAATCAATGGCCAATGAAGGGCCCCACACGCCCTTTTCAGGGCGTCAAACCTAGTACCGCATGGTCCAATTTCCCGAAGGGCCCCTGAGAGCCAAGGGCCCCTGGGCCACGGCCCCACTGGCCCAATGGCTAATTTGTCCCTGGTCACAATGGAAACAAGCCCTGTGGGATTTTTGTGTTTATCCTTTTATCATCATTGTAAAATCGTTCCACTGTACTATTTGCAAACTGTTTTAAAGAATTAAATCAATCAGTCAAGGGAAAATGTACCGCCATTGTACCGGGTACATTGATTATGACTTCAAAAATAGTGAAAATAGCAGATCTACATGCTCATGCGACACGTTGTGAGCTTGTCTGGTGGTGACATCTGGTCATTCTGGTGTACATGTGATAGAGCTGTAGCGGTTATTTGTGACTAGTGTAAACAAGGTTCCAGTATCTCATGTTTTGAGGGGAATACATTTCTAGTTTTTCAGTGTGACCGTCTTATGCTTAATTGTCGGTGAGAGCTGTAGCCATGGTCTTTTTCTATGCACATATATACTGTAACATTATGTACTGTAGTGTATATACTGCTGTGACAGCTGCATTTTACTATGTGGGTTTCAAAAAATTTATTCGATTTATTCATAGAATGGATAGTGTCATTTTGAGTATCCAACATGTAGCGATGAATGGATCGGTACAATAACGTTTCCAGCCATGGTGAGACTACATGCGGTTATCAGACCTGTGCTGTTCGACAGATTCGAGAGAACACCTAACAGTTACCATGTTAGTTCAGCACGTGATGCTTGTATTAGTTGTATAGTGTTCCGGTTCAAAATCTGTTTGCGATTATCTTAAGTATTTTGATGAGATGAGTTATACTTTATTAATCACAGAAGGGAAATTGACAGCAGCATGTGATAAAATAAATAATCTACCAGACAAATGGAAACACAACAGACAGACAGACAGACAGACAGACAGACAGACAGACAGACAGACACACACAGACTTTGGACATAAACACACAAGACCAGACCATGCAGGGCCGACACGGAACCATAATGCTTTGAGAGACAGAGCTTTCTGTTTCATCACTTCCAATTTCACTTGTTTATCCTGTATCCTGTCTCTCTCTCTGTGGCAAAAAAAAACAGGTTTGGGCAGGTGGAGTTTGCTTTGATAGTTTACGTTCCCCAAGCAATTTAACTCACAGTGCATGACTTTGTACTGCAAGCTTTTTGAAATGTTTTGAAAAATATCAAAAGTTTGAATATCTTTTTTTACATGTATTTTACATCAATCCTCTCTATTTGGGGTCCACATAGGAGCAGTCGAGAGTTGCAGTTCCAGTGTCCACTGTCCAGACCATGTCGCGGCATCATGAGCAGTGCCAGAAAACGTCTCAGGGTCGACATGTCCGCAACGCCTCCGGTGCTTCCTGGACACCAGGAAGTCACCACGTCCAAACCTGCTGCGCTGCTTCCTGTACACGAGGAAGAGGAGTTTCTACTGGTGGAGGAAGATACCACCGACTCCAGTCTGGTTATTACTATGGGTAGGTACAATTACAATTGACACAATTGACACCTAACCCTAACCTCTTCAACAGGGGGCCCTTGGAGTTGGGGGGGGGGGGGGGGGTACTCAAGCTTTTTCATGGACTAGAGGAGTGGATTCAAACTAGCGCTGGAAACCGACGGTGGCTTTGGCATAGTAATGGACTTATTATTCCGTTTTTTTATTTTTATTTTTGGAGGTATTAAAAAGGTTAAAGTGTCACTTTAGAAATGTGCAGATAGTAGATACCCTGCATGCACTTAGACTGTTGGTTTGTTTACTTTTGCCTAATGCTTTACTAATGCTTTACTCCAAGACAAATATCTCACATGGGATACAAATCAAGTGAACCTTGACCTTGAGTACTACCACTCCACTGCTACTATTATTACTATTATTACTGCTTTTCATGATAACAGATCTATATCGAAATAGACATTGACAGATATAAAGATGTTGTATAATAATATACAGTTTATTGTGTATATGTGTGTGTGTCAGAGGAGAGCGTGCCAGAGGCGAGGGGCAGGAGGAGAGGAGGAGTGCGGAGGAAGAGGATGAAGGTGGACGACTCTGAGGAGGAGGAAGGGGCGGGAGTAGAGCTGGAGATTGACAGGCTGCTGGACCAATCACTGGAGAACAAGTCTAGACAACACAACCTGACCACGGTCAATGTCCGAAACATCCTGCACGTGAGTCAACTTCATCTAAGTAACTAAGTACATTTCCTCCAGTACTGTACTTAAGTACCCTTTTGAGGTACAGTAGCTTCACTTTACCTGAGTATTTTCATTATGTTTTGTTACTTTATACTTGTAACTTTAGTTACTTTGTAGATTATTATTACAAAACATAGGAGGACTGTTTCTGAACTGCCCACAGCCCTCCTTTGAGACACAGACCGAGTCGAAAGAAATTGCGCCATTTTTTCATGATTATTAGTGAGGACCTATTATATGAAGATAGGTTGAAAAGTGGTCCTCTAACCACTTAATAGGGAATATTTTATTTTTTAACTCCGCACAGAAAGGCCCTTTCTGTGCGGAGTTTAAAAATAAAATGTTTGCATGTTCTCCCCATGTCCCCTAGGGTAGGTACCCTCACAAAAAACATGCAGTAATCCTGGTCTTTAAACTGCCTCCCCCTGGCCAGCCGGGGCGCCTGATGGAGGGGAAAGGAACTGGTTGGAATAACGTGTTCCATCCACGCGCTACGTCCAACCAGGGAAACTCCCCCCTGTCAGTTGTAAAGGAGCAACTTGGACACTCAGGCATGAAGGAAGCATGAGTTCAAGTCCGTTGCTCTCCCCATGTCCCCCATATATGGGGACTAGGTTGGCGGAGGGTGTGTAGAGCCCAGGATCACATTAGATAATTGACACAGGGGTGAAAAATGGGTTACAAAATCGTGGGATAAAAAATATATAAAAAAAAAAAGAAAATTATTATTTTTAAAGATTATTTTTAACCACTTAAAAAAAAGAAAAGAAAGAAAGAAACAACTAAAAATATTGTGTGACCTTTGCCCTACAGGAAGTGATCACTAACGAGCATGTGGTGGCCATGATGAAAGCTGCCATTAACGAGACCGAAGCTGTCCCTCCTCCGTTTGTAAGTCTGTCTTGTCTGTTATCAGAACATAATTGTACTACATCAGGTCGTATGCAGATCGTAATAGACCACAACATAAAACATATCAAGAACGTCTGAGAATAGCAGACCTAGGTTTGCTCTTCTCAGCGTGAGACATGCATGAAATCTGTGATTTAGGCGCAGTTGACTTCTGACTTTTACAGTATATGTCTGTCGGCAGGAGCCAAAGATGACTCGTTCTCGTATGAAGGAGGTCGTCCAGAAAGGAGAGGTGAGTGGAACTGTTCCAAGGACCATATTCAGCATTCACAAACAGAATATAAATGATAACCGTCTGTCTCGCTGTCTATCTGTCTGTCTCTCTCAGGTGCTTCCAGTGTGGAACATATCTCCTGTTAGGAAGAGTTCTGAAGTCAAGGTACTGTATTCTTCATGACCTGCCTCTGTCCGTCTGTCTGTCTCTCTCCTTCTGTCTGTCCATCCGTCTGTCTGTCTGTCTGTCCAGAGTTTGAAATAGGGGGACATTTGATGTAACTGAAAAAGAGATCTTGATTTCGCGCACTGTAATAATAATACATTTCATTTGTAACGCACTTTATATTGGAACCTAGCCTGGGAAGCATGCCATTTCCGGGTTTATAATCCGGTCGGGAGTGGATGGTAATTTACGTCATGTTGCAGTCACTGGTTTGTAGTCATTAGGCAGGAAACCACAAACCGGAATCAGAAATACCCAAAATCCCCCATGATCAAGGGCATCATAATTTTAGGGCCTACCCAATAAAAGCCTTGATGCGGCATATGAATGTGTCACGTTTCTTCAAGTACTTGTTTGTTTGGTATAACCATATTTTATTCTAACTCGTAGCGACTGGCGAGACTAAAAACAAACAGGTAAAGGGGGGACCAAAAGAAAGTGACAACGGAAAAAAATGGAACCACTAACCGGAATAAGTGTTTCTTTTTTCTTTTTTAGATTTTACGATCCGGTCTAGACCGGGTCACATGGGCGATTTAGAAACACAGACCAGGCTTTCCTCCGAGGTGGAACGTCTGGTGACGCAAGGTTAATTGGAACCACTCTCAAAGTGCTACATTGCAACGGGAAAAAAACAATCAGATCTCAGCTAAGAAAAAGTAAAAAGCACACAAGGCATCAATAAGTCCATCTAGGCCAGTGGTTTTCAACCTTTTTCATATCAAGGCCCATTATTTATTCTGCATTTAAACCACGGACCACACCATTTGATTGCAGACCCAAAACTAAAGAATATTTTGTTGTCGTTGGATAAGGTTTTGTCCACAATTCCATGCTGTATTGATGTGGTACCATAGGAGAGATCAAGGAAGAGGAAGAACATCCACACACCAGTTTGTAGAGCTCCGAGAATTACTTTATTTGAAGGCAACAAATTGCAATGTGTTGCCTTAAAATGTTACGCTCTCAAGAGTTAAAAACATCATTTAGCTGGGGACCACCTGGAATCCCCTCAAGGACCACTGGTTGAAAACTATTGATCTAGGCAAAACCCTTGTTAAAATAGAGGTTTTTAGTCAATCAATCAATCAATCAATCAACCTTTATTTATATAGCACATTTTCACAACCGAGATTGACCAAAGTGCTTCACAGTATAAAACAGTAATGAACCAAGAATAAAAACATGGTAAGGAAAAACATAAGATACATAAGGTAAAGGTAATAATACGTGAACATTAAAATCAAGCAAAAAGGGAATAAAGCAAACAAATCAAATGAGAAAGCAACATTGAGAACAGTGTTATATAATATTAAAAGCCAGAGAGAATAGGTGGGTCTTTAGGAGGGATTTAAAACTCTCTATAGAGTTGGCAGCTCTAATGTGGGGAGGAAGGCCGTTCCACAGCACTGGGGCTGCGACGGCAAAGGCACGATCACCTCTTGTTTTCTTAGTTATAGCGGATGGAAGTGACAGTAGTGGCTGATCTGCTGACCTCAGTGCTCTGGGTGGGTTGTGGTGATGAAGGAGTTCGGACATATATGGTCACTGTCTGGAACTTGCAAAAATAAAGTACATTTATGTAAATGCACTGTAGATTGTTGTGAAGCTTCATGTTCCAGCTAGAGAAACTACGGCTGAATTAATTTGATTTCTATCTTCTAATTCAACTCATTATTCACAACTGAACGTCATAGTCTTCAGAAATGAAGGGTTATTATTTACGCGTGTGGTGCGCGCATGTGTGTTTGTTTCCTGGAAAATACAGAAACTAACTAAATTAGTAAAGTACAAAAGGTAATCTTTCTCCAGAACACACTTGTAACAATACCTGTTAAATCCAGTAGGTGGCAGTGTAGGATCACTAATAACAAAGTAGAGCATGGAGCCAGACAGAGACTGGTTGCAATGTAGCCTGGCCCACAGGCCCAGCCATACAGATCTGAAAACAAAATGCCTCGCAATGTGACCAGATATATAAAAAGCAGTGGTTCTCAAAGTTGTTCATGTCAAGGACCACCAAATCGATGTATTTGGCCACAGACCCCACATCTAAAAATCATTTGTCAGGTACCCCCATAAGAGAAGATTTGTGTTTAGAACATATTCAAAATTATTCAAAATGTTCCTATACTCAGGCTCAGTTTGTTGACATTCCTCTGGCTGATGAAGACTCTTCTGACGAAGAATATCGACCAGAAGACGAGGATGAAGATGAGACGGCTGAAGACGTAAGAAAATAAAATGATCTAATATATCCAATGTATAATAAGAAGACAATGATGAAACACATAACGTAACACAACAAATCATATAATGTAATGTGTTTTATTGTCTTCATTATTTAATCTATTGTCTGAAGAATTAGATGAAAATTGATAAGAAATCAGAATATAGCCCAGAGACATGATTCTAAATCTTACAACCTTTTACAACTCCACACAACAAAGTAGACGGTAGAAGTAGAAATGGAGAGAGATGGGAAGTGACACGCAGCAAAGGCCATCAGGGTCGGGACTCGAACCAGTTAAACAGGTCTGGTGCAGCTACGGCTCCCTGTCTCACTCCGCTGTATCCTGGCCCAGCATAGATGTCTAGATGGTGGCGGAGTCAAATTTGCCGGCGAAAACAGCCGGTGAATCCTACTGGTTCACCGATCTGTGTGCCCGCCTCCCCTCCCTGGTAGAACACAGTTTGGAGCAACACCCCTCTGCACTGTTCTTGGTTAGCGAAATACAAGATTTACTCCCACTCTTATGACACATTTCCTGGCTCGTTTGCCCAGGCTTCTTCTTTTAAAAAAACAAACAAAATGCCTGCGGTCCCCGAGGCTAACTCGTTGTTGATTGAGAACCAAGTGGACTTCTTCTTGCTGTTGACCCGCATACATAAAAACCTTATTTATATAGAACATTTCACAACTCTGCTGTACAGAAAGTTAAAAGCCAAATACACTGTAAAGCTAAAACATAGAGACACCAGAAAGACAAAATAGAACACACACAGTGACACAACAAAGCCAAAAAAAACATAGAACTCTGTGTTTGAATGTACTTTTATTCATGAATGTGTTAAAATGTTTGTTTGTTTTCTGTATGTAGACGTTTCTGGAGAGCGATGTCGAGAGTACAGCTTCTTCTCCAAGAGGAAGTCGAGTTAACAGTCCCTGGCAGGTAGAAAACACACACACACACACACACACACACACACACACACACACACACACAGGTCCTTGAAATCAAAACATTTGAGAACCGACCCGATCAGCTAGGTTGTCGGGCCGTTTCGGCTTCACCCAGCTGATGGCTGCTCAGGTGGTCATATTAAGTGTTCAAAGGGGAGCAGTTATGGGTGAAGCGTCTTGCTCAGGGACACCTCTGCCCATAGCCGAGGCCGGGAATTGAACCTGAAATGTTATGTTACCCAGGCGACCTCTCAACGATAAGATACAAACAGCTTGAGAGCTTATTTCCATTGTGGTCCTTTTACTGTATTCTTATCTGTCTGTCTGTCCTTTATCCAGAGTTCTCGGAAGAAGTCCAGGTGTTTTAGGGCGGGGCATGCCTCTATGGGCCCGCCCCCTCCTCCCATGGACCCGCCATCCAGATCGGCGACTGACAGCTCCTTTCTGGAGGAACTCAATGCTGTGGAGGAAGAACTGTCGGTGTGTGTGAAACCTTACCAGGTACACACACGCGCACACACGCACGCATGTTAATTCACGAAAATCACACCCATCTGAACTGAGCGGTGCAACTATACTTTTATTGCGATAGTTACTGTACTGTACTGTACTGTACTGTACTGTACTGTACTGTACTGTACTGTTTCTTTTGTTAGTTATACTTTTATTGTTATAGTGCTCAGTGTGAATGGGCCTATAGGCTGCTCAACAGTGCCACTTTAGGTCACCCAGCGGTATTGCAGCTGTTTATACCCCAGACAGACAGACGTACAGTAGTATAGACACAGAGGGACACACAGAGCCAGTCATTGGAGCGGTGTGCACCGCTCAAAAATCACAACAGCTTAAGAATCGGCCTCGGGTCTAAATGGGTTAAATGTGTATTTTGTGTGTGTGTTTGTATTTGTGCGTGTATATATTTGTGTGTGTATTCTGTGCTTGCGTGCGCGCAGCCTCTCTCTGTAGACGAGGACGTCAGTCTGGTGGCGTGCAGAACTCGCTCCAAGCGGCCGCTGACGGACGTCCCGCTGGGCCTCCTGGAGGCGGAGCTTCAAGCGCCCGACATCACCCCCGACATGTACGACTATGGCCTCGGCCAGGAGGACAGGGAATGGACCGATTGGCTGAGAGGACTGATCCTCGGGGATGAAGGTGAGGGTTAATTTGTTCCCCACATGTTTCACATTGCTTTCAAACTTTCAATTATTATTTCAAATGGCTTTTCAATGTATTGGCTAATGTAGTGACGTGTTGTGAGCTTGTAGAGCTGCTACTGTATGTATTTGGGTGGACAGCCAATGGATAAGCTTTCACCTTGCACTAGGCAATTTGTTACTCGTAAGTTGCGCTCGTCGCCACCACAGAAGCGTGCCCGAGTGGCCCAATGGGGGCCACTCTCCAAAATATATTGAAATCGATGTTTAGGATCAACAGCTGACTTGACATGACATAACTAACCGTCAGGCATGACGACGTCAACGGCCCTTTTTTCAGGATGAATATCTGACGTTGACGAAATAAGCAAAAAAGATTCAGGACTAGACTGACGCTGACGAGCTAAACAGCTCTCTTGGTTGCCTAAAATATGACGAAAACGTGTGTGAAGTTTCGTTGACGAGACGAGACTAATGAACAATTTAGTCAATAATAATGATGAGGCATTTTTATTTCTATTAAATGATGAATAGGCCATTTAATGACATTTCTATCTCTGAGACCCCCAATTTATATTGTAAAATCAATGTTAATTTAACTCTGAGAGTGTACAAATGGGTCCATTTGGTTCCATTTGTACACTCTCAAACCCATAAGGGTCCATTTGGTTTCTAACTATCGTTTAGCTGGGGATCCCCTGGAACTCCCTCAAGGACCCCTGGGGGTCCCCGGACCCCACTTTGGGAACCACTGGCCTACTGTTCAGTCATCATAAAATATATAATTATTTAAGATATGATTGTAATACGGACGGTCAAAAAAGTTTTTTGACTAAAACTGGACTAAAACCTTTTTAGTTTTCGTCGACTATACTGACTAAAACTGACTAAAACCCTTTGGCATTTTCGTCGACTAAAACTAGACTATCAACTATCAACGATGGAAATGACTAAAATGTGACTAAAACTAATGAAGCATTTCGTCCAAATGACTAAGACTGACTAAAACAAAAAAATGCCTGCCAAAAACAACACTGCAATGACCTCTACCAATAATATGCGTACAAATTTACTACTTAGATTAGATTAGATTTTCTTCAAATAGTGAATATGACCGATGCTCACAATGTGTTGCATCGCATTGTGTTATCTGTCTGTCTGTTTGTTTGACTGCCTGTCTGCCTGTCTGTCTGTCTGTCTGTCTGTATGTCTGCATGCCTGTCTGTCTGTCTCTCCAGATGAGTGTGATGATGAAGATGATCCAGAGTATAACTTCTTGGCCGATGTGGATGAACCTGATAAAGAAGATTACAGGGACGACAAGGCTGTTAGGATCAGCAGTTAGTAACACACACACACACACACACACACACACGCACACACACACACACACACACACACACACACACACACACACACACACACACACACACACACACACACACACACACACACACATAGAGAGAGAACTTATAACTGAAATATTGCCTCTCTCCTGCAGAGAAGGAAGTGAACGAGTTAATGGAAGAACTGTTTGAAACGGTAAGAATCTATATTTACTTTACGCTGTAAGGCAATCTAGTTTGATTTAATTGAATGTGTTCTAATCTAATGTAAATTAATCAATCTGTTTTAATCTTATGTCATTATGATGTGACTTAATGTAATTAATTATAACTTGTCACTGGATGCTGATTGAGCTATAATCTCTTAGTTTGTGTGTGTGTGCGTGTGTGCGCGCGTGTGCGTGTGTGCGCGCGTGTGTGTGCGTGTGTGTGTGTGTGTGTGTGTGTGTGTGTGTGTGTGTGTGTGTGTGTGTGTGTGCGCGTGTGTGTGTAGTTAAAGGAGGATCTTGCTGGTCAGGACGTTGATGATGATGATGAGGAAGAAACGCAGGAACAGACGGAGGAGCCGGTCCGAGAGCCCCGCACTGTGAAGGACAAACTGGCTCTGCTCAGGAGACAACAGAGCCAGGGCTGCACAGATGCCAAGCCCCCTGACCTTGCCCCGCCCACTGCCCCGCCCCCTGAACCCTTCACACTGACGCTGAACGACACACAGAAAGCTACGCTACAGCAGCAAATACAACAGGTTAACACACACACACACACACAGTCACACACACACACTCACACACACACGCGCGCGTGCCACACACACGCGTCACACACGCGTCACACACACATTTTAGTTCTTCCGCAAATTACAATTAATTTTACAAGGAAACAAATATAACAGGGTTGACAGTTCATGGGATACACATGGCACCTTCTCCTCCACACAGACAAACTGCCTATAACAGCTGAAACAGAGCAGTATTTGGAAATTTGTTTGGCTTTGCTCTTTGTCATGCCAGCTATTGTTAGGCCACTCAGTTTATGTACAGGCTTCCAGTTCCGTTCCAGTTTTGTTATGATTCCGAGTAATGGTTGGTATTTAGAATGTTTATCTTGGAATGCCTGGTCCATGTACAAATCAAAGACACAGCCTACCTCCAGAATCAGGACCTCCTTGTGACTGGTGTCAACAAAAACAACATGAGGTGTATTTGGGATGTTAGCAAAGACATTGCGTGCACAACTAAACCAATCTGGTAACACTATTGAATGTTTATACATTGCTGCACTGGATGGCACATATTTTTGAACTGCATCAGACACTAGGTCAACAATATGGTCGTGGCGAGAACTTTACACATCGATCTAGGTGAATCATGATGGTTTATACAGAGTGGAGTATGTATGTCGGGATACCAGATCGACAGATTGTACTTGGTTGGTAATACTTACAGTCTAGCTTTGATGGTGAATTTTAAAACATCCTCCCCAATAACAGCATTTTGCACATCAAATGTGAAACAGAGTGATCAGCTGAATCAACACAGGCCAACTTTCCCTGCAGGCAAGTCCACGCCAATGTTGTTTGGCTTCAGTCTGTTTTGTACTAAGCAGACGTTTCTTCCTGTAGTCTAGTGTCCCCTCCCTGGTGGGTGAGGGTAGCCTCCACTACCACACTGGAGTCTGTAAGGGTGAGGGTAGCCTCCACTACCACACTGGAGTCTGTAATTAATCCATCAGAGATGGGCATTTTTATTTTTATTTTTTTATTTTTAGTTGGACAGCTGGACTCATGTCCGATGGCAGAGGTCGTTGAGATCTGGCCAATCAGACCAGACCCCAAAGCCATTGGCTTCTGGGTACTGTCCAGTCTTTCCTCCTAAAGCCCAGGAAGTTATTCTGATCTGCAGCAGCGAGTGGGACCTTCCTCCTGTGCAGGTCCAGTAGGAGCGATGCCCTCCTATGTGCCATTCATTGCCATTGGCAATGAATGGCCAGCCGCCAGTTTTGAGTGTTTGTGCAAACACAAACATTTAATGTCATTGACAATGAATGGCCATTTTTGAGTGTTTGTGTAAACACAAACATTGAAGACAAAGGTAAGGACGTAAATTGGCATTGGCCAGAATGAGAGCGCCCCTCACTTCACACGGGTGTGATTCTGTTCACATACAAGAAAGACACTGTGCCAAACCTGTTGCACCGCAACGGTTTCTATCCCGCAGACTAGTCCACAGTGATGGTCACGGCAGGCAAGCACTTTACCAATGCAGACTGCACCACCTAAGCACCCATCAAGTTTGGGACACGAGCCAATTTCCAGGTCACACAGGCAGACATTCTCTGCAGTCTCTCTTCAGGAGATGAAGTTTGTTTGCGGGACGATGCTCTCCGCCCGGTGGTCGGCGGGGTTGGCCGACGCCTCGTAGTTGCAGATGGTTACCTGGTGCCGGTGGGCCTCTGAGTACGTCCCCCTCAGCCCGATGTAGTAGACTCGCGTGGTCTCCTCGCCGAAGTTCGCCGATATGTGGATGGCGAGGTGGTGGACGTCCGAGAAGCGCGAGATCTTGGTGGGGTACTCCAGCTCGGCCAGGGGGTCCCGGTTGAGGCGAAATACCTGATCGGGCTCGCGCTCCGCCGCGTCGTCAAACGACATCGCCGGCACGTTCTTGTAGAGGCGCACCTCAGCCGCGTGTGAGCCGTCGTCCTCGCCCGACACCACGATGCCCTTGAGTTTCACGCTGCCCGTGAACGGCACGTTGAACAGTAGCTCGTGATCGGCGTCACTCTGGACGTAGAGCTGGCGGTCAGCACGCTGGTCCCACGGCTTGAACACCGTGCGGCCGGCACCGTCACGGCTCTCGTTCAGGCACTGCAGGCGGTCCACGTCGATGCGCCGCCACAGGCCGAACTCCACGCCACGCTCCGCCGGCTCGTGGGCGCCGTCGCACGACGAGCCGCAGGTGTGTCCGTCCCCCCCGTGACCGTGACCCGACATTCTTCGGGATAATATGTACGGTTAGTGTGAACGCTTTGGTTAGATTATGGTGCAAAACGTCTGGAATTATTTGAACGTCTGACCTGTTTTTTGTTGATTCCGTGTCTATTCCTATATCCTTTTCCTTTAAACCAATGATGGAGGCACTCCTTTTTAATTGTAAACCTTAGAAGTGACAAAGTAATTTGAAGAAGATGTCAAGCTGTTTTCAATATGTGATGTCAGTCGTCTATGACATGTCTGTGATGTAACTGTTCCAAATATGGGTACGGTTTTCCCATCACAACCTACACCTACTGACATTGCACAACATTTGTCTAATATAGGCATCAATTGTGACCAGATTTGACTGAGAGACTGCCATCGCGCAAATTCCAGCTTTTCACCAGAAGAGAAAAACTTTTTATTTTTTATTTTTTCCCCAAAATGAGTTAATAGCACAGGCAAACTCTTCACATACTAGAGCATGTCTGAAATAAGTGTCAGAGCTGAAATCGACATGTAAATATGAAATAAATGCTTAAACATGTAGATAGGTGTAATGGTAGAGACCACAGAAGTTCAACAACTCGCTGTTTTCTGCAAGACATTACTTTATAAGCCATATCTCCAAAACTGGTGGGTCAAACTGAACAAGCAATATGTCAATTTGAAGCTATGACTCCCTGCTTTCATAATGAAAAATCCAATGGCAGTCCCTCACAATTTGTGAAGTCCGGGACCACTCAATCTAGGTTCAGGCCAGTCTCAGTGGGTGTCCCACAGGGCTCAGTCTTAGGCCCTGTCCTTTTTTACTGTATAGATACTTTAATAATATCTCTACACTTAATGACTGTCATGTCCATCTTTATGCTAATGACACGGTCATATACGGTGTCACAGCTTGCCACCAGGAAGCTGCAGCTTTCTTGTAATGCTCTCCAGGTTGCCCTAGTTGAGCTTATGCTGGTTTTAAATGCACAGTAAAACTAAATGCATGTTGTTCGCTAGGGCTAGAATCACTGGTGGGGGCTCAGATCGGTGAACCAATATTTTCCAGCGCTTCAAGTGCGCCCACCCTTCTCCACCAGAAAGCATGCTGGCTGGGCAAGGCGATTCATGTACAGTACTGTGCTTATTTTATGTTGCTGTATGTGAATGTCATTTGTGTTGATTATTGTGTTATCTCGGCTACATTGAAAATGAGGGCCTGCCCCGTCTGTCTGTCTGTCTGTCTGTCTGTCTGTCTGTCTGTCTGGACAGTGGAGTGAGTCAATAACGCACGCAGGTGTTTTCACCCCTCAGCGCCTTCTGACAGAAATACAAGGAGTTGGGCCATGCACCCAGCAAGCCCAACCCAGTAGTCACTTTGAGTGGCACCACACAAAGCCACGGGTGAACATGTACTGTATGTCGGACTCGGACATTACTATTACTAACCCTACCCCAAACCTAACCCTAACTGCAAGGTGCAAGCACGACGCAACGCATGTGGGTGAACATGTACTATTACTGACCCTACCCCAAACCTAACCCTAACTGCAAGGTGCAAGCACGACGCAACGCATGTGGGTGAACATGTACTATTACTGACCCTACCCTAACCCTAACCGCAAGCACGACGCAACGCATGTGGGTGAACATGTACTATTACTGACCCTACCCCAAACCTAACCCTAACCGCAAGCACGACGCAACGCTTGTTGGACCAAAGCAAACTTTACTTTATTCGCAAAACAAAAGTTGTTTGCGGTGGACACAAAATTTATGGCATGAGGAGCAGGATTCGAACCCAGGAGGTACGGATTGAAAGTCTATTGCCATGCTGGCTGCTGGAATTCTTTTCCAGAGTTTACTACAT
>NC_136796.1:16979400-17086900 GCF_951216825.1 Electrona antarctica | reverse complement strand
TTATCTACAGCGTCATGAGGTGCCCACGGTACAGCGTTTATCTACAGCGTCATGAGGTGCCCACGGTACAGCGTTTATCTACAGCGTCATGAGGTGCCCACGGTACAGCGTTTATCTACAGCGTCATGAGGTGCCTCCCACGGTACAGCGTTTATCTACAGCGTCGTGAGGTGCCCACGGTACAGCGTTTATCTACAGCGTCATGAGGTGCCCACGGTACAGCGTTTATCTACAGCGTCGTGAGGTGCCCACGGTACAGCGTTTATCTACAGCGTCATGAGGTACAGCGTTTCCAAAAATCATGAAAACTTTTGTTTTTAAATGTTGAACATTGTGTGTGTGTGTGTGTGTGTGTGTGTGTGTGTGTGTGTGTGTGTGTGTGTGTGCGTGTGCGCGCATGCGCACATATCGTCTAGATGTACCGTAACCAAGGTGTGGTGGGTTCGATGCCGTTAGCATGTGGCAGAGTGAAGCCTGCAGATCAACGCCCCCCTCTGGAGAAAGACGTCAACACATTACCTCACTGGCTGACTGTAACATCACCTTCTATTATTCTATTTTTGAGGGGCGCTAGCCCCTCCTATATACAGCTTTTGTCCACACACGTCTCATATTTGCCATTGACAATGAAAGGAGAAATTCGGTCAAATGTCCGCCAAATATGACGTAAATGTGTGGCAACACAAACAGTAAATGCCATTGACAATGAAGGGAAAATGTACGTCATATGTAGACGAGCAAATCGGCTAACCAATCACATAATTCAGTTGTTCATGATGATAAGAGTGCCCCTCACTTCACACAGGTGTGTGATTTTTATTGTGTGTGTGTGTGTATATATATATATATATATATATATATAGTGCAAAGCAATAACCAATGGCTAAATAGAATTGTTATATATCAACAAATCAACCCAAAACTAGAAAAAGTGCCCTTCTGGGCACAGGTCTCCACCAGGAGGATAGGACTGTGTGAGATGTTTGGCAAAATGTTTAGGATTAATATAAACATGTTTTTGAGGCATTTTGTTCCAAAAATGTGTTTTGCAAAAATCAACCTGTTGGTGGTGCTATAACAGGCCAATGTGAAAAGGGTGGGATATATTCCTCAGCCTAGTAAGAAAATGTGTGAAAGATTTCATGTAAATTTCATGCTGCGTTCAGCAGGCCGTTCTGGAAAATGTGGGGCAGAGGTTCATCGTTGGCATCCAGGGAGTGTGTGTGCAAAGTTTGGCATCGACCGGGTTAACGGTGCCGGAGATTAGCTGGTAACAGACGGACGGAAGGACGGACGGACACACACACACACACACACACACACACGGACACACGGACGGAGTGCAAAACATACTCTCTCCCCATGCCTTCGGCCTGGTGGAGACAACAATTCTAATAGTTTTTGTATTAACTGTATTAAAGGTTGTTGTTGTGCATGTGTTGTAAGCTTGTAGATGTTCTCTACGTTTGCGTTACACTGTAGTACTATAAAGTAGTGCATTAATCTATAGGAAATAAAATCACACCTGTGTGAAATAAGGGGTGCTCTAATCATCGTACGTCATCATCAAGAATGGTGGTCCCTTATTGGCCGAGGGTTCCCACCGACATATGTCGATTTGCTCAGACACATATGACGTAAGTTCTCCATCCATTGTCAAGGGCATTTAATGTTTGTGTTCAGACAGAATCCACACTATAGCTCTTTATAGGAGGGGCGCCCCTCAAAAACGAAACAAAAAAAGTCCAAATATGGTGATATGAAGTTCCTGCCCGGCAACAATGTTTGTTTGATTAAATACATATTTTCTGTCTTTTTTCTTTTTTTTTGTTAATGATCAGTGGAGTATTCCATTCATCCACGAGTCACTCAAACACCATGCCGACGACAGTGGCACTCCCATAAGCGCTGCTCGAGGAGCCCGTCGGAAGCGCCCGTGTCAACGGGCACTGATGAGGTCATCGAAGGGGCGGAGCCTGAGCGGCAGCGGTACTAGTCTGCGCTGCCCGTCCCGCCTTCCCCCGGACATGGACTTCCGGCGGATCGGTTTTGTGGCCGTGGAAACGCCACTTCCCTCCATACCGCCTCCCTCCTCCTCCTCTCCCTCCACCTGTCCACCCGTCTCACTCTCCATCCCTCCACCTGTCTCACTCTCCATTCCTCCACCTGTCTCACTCTCCATCCCTCCACCTGTCTCACTCTCCATCCCTCCACCTGTCTCACTCTCCTTCCCTCAACCTGTCTCACTCTCCATTCCTCCACCTGTCTCACTCTCCATCCCTCCACCTGTCTCACTCACCATCCCTCCACCTGTCTCGCCCTCCGTCGTCCCTCTGTCCTCTTCGCCCCGCTCCCCGTGTAGCCCCACCCCCGGCTGTCGGACTCTCCCGTCGCCGTGCACCTCGGGACTTGTCTTCTCCTCTGCATCCCCTCCTCCCCCGCCGGCCGTGATGCTGTCGTCCATCGGTCAGAGATATGGAACCTTCGCCAGGTTGGGACGGTTGCCCGGGAGACCATTGCGATGCGGATCGCCTCCTCCTCGTCACACGACGCAGTCTGGCGGAGGGAGGAGAGAGGAGAGAGGAGATGAGGAGGAGAGAGCAAGAGACGAGAGAGTAGGTGAAAAAGGAGATGGCGAGAGAGGAGGTGAGGAACAAGCGGAAGACAGAGGACTTGAGGAAATAGGAGACGAGGAGCTAGGCAATGAGGAGAGAGGAGATGAGGAGCTAGGCGATGAGGAGAGAGGAGATGAGCTAGAAGAGGATGAATGGACACACCTGGAGTTACCTTTCCGCCTGGTTCTGTCAGACTCCTCACCGTCACACGCAGGAAGTGTCGCCCCCGACGACGACCTCGGTGACCCCGAGGAGAAAGTGGTGAGACCGAGAGTGGTGAGACTACTTAACACACTAGATGTACAGCAATTAAGAAATAGTATCATGCTCCCCGCCATTGCTGTAGATGAGCCTTTTGGCTCTTTAAAATATGGGTAAAACGGGGGAAATCCTGGCGTGAATTACAGCGAATTAATTAATGAATCCTGGCGGCACAGTGGTGAATGGTCTCTGGGCTATTTTGTCAAATCAAAGGTTAAAGCCGTGATTGGTTGGCTGTATGTCGCAGTAACAGCAGTGATTGGTTGGCTGTATGTCGCAGTAACAGCAGTGATTGGTTGGCTGTATGTGATTCTATACATTGCGAATCCACGCCAGCTTAATTAATTAATTAACCTCTTATTGCCAAGGTTTTCCCCCTTTTCAACCCTTATACTATCGGCCGTTGAATAAACCTTGTTTTTACCAGAAACGCAATCCCGGGCGCCGAATTGGAGATATAAGCGATTGAAAGCAGCACATTGATGTAGATGCACACACAATCTAACATGGCGCGTTCCAGTGTCACACTCGCCACCAGTGACACACTCCATGTTAATTATTTAGGAAACACAGCACACTGTGTTGGGATTGGGACGGCCAAACAAAAAAACGTCAGTCGTGACATTTGTCTTTGCTTCAATTCCTGTGTGTGTGTGTGTGTGTGTGTGTGTGTGTGTGTGTGTGTGTGTGTGTGTGTGTGTGTGTGTGTGTGTGTGTGTGTGTGTGTGTGTGTGTGTGTGTGTGTGTGTGTGTGTGTGTGTGTGTGTGTGTGTGTGTGTGTGTGTGTGTGTGTGTGTGTGTGTGTGTGTGTGTGTGTGTGTGCAGGGCAGCCTGTGGTGTGATCAAAGTGAGGGTCAGAGAGAGACCGACGTTTTAGCCTTCGCTCAGGATTATACCAACAGAGTAAGAACCTGCCTATCTGTCTTATTCGTCTGTCTTCCTGTCTGTCTCTATTCGTAAAGCAAAACATTGAACTGTGTGCTGAGAGTTAACAGTCAAAATGTTTAGATCTTATTGCATGCATATATATATATATCCTAAAGGTCCTTTCAGACAGGGGGCGAGTGATGCAGGCGTTGTCGTCTGGATCAGCGAAAGGTCTGCTCCAGGTTTGCCCATGAGGGGCGCGGGACGCGTATCGTGAAATAAAATCACACCCGTGTGAACTGAGTGGTGTAAGGTTTTATATAGCATGATCAGCTGTGGTCTGACGTAATGTCTGACGTTAAAGATCTTTGGCTAGGTAGACTCGTCTTCTGATGTGATGATTTGTGACCATGAAGTTGATTCAGCTGGAGTTTTTGTCCGATGTGAGGTATTATATAAGGTAAGGTATTATATAGCCTGATCAGCTCTGATCTGACGTAATGAAATCACACCTGGATGTGATTTCACAACTGGCTTTTTTTGTGCAGAGAAAATGACCATGGTTGCTACGGTCATCCAGTTCACCCGGGTGTGATTTAATTACGTCAGAAATTATTTTGAACATAGCAACCATGCTCATTTTTTTCTGCACACAAAAGCCAGTTGTAGGAGTGGTTTACACCACTCAAAAATAAGCTCACCACAATCCAGGTCTAGTCGCCTGCGGGCGTGTTCACCAAACAAGCTATTAACTATTTTTTGGGGGGAAAAACGTTTAAATATTTTTGAAAACTTTAGTGTTTGTGTTTGCACCGTTTTATTTTACATCACCATTACATCACGTAATCAACATGAGTTAGACTTTAATATGTTTGCGCCCCTCACTTCACACAGGTGTGATTTTTATATTGTGATTGATTACTTTAAAGTACAAAATCTGAATACTCCCTCTATCACTGATCTCTCTCTCTCTCCCTCCCCCTCTCTCTAGTTGTGTCAGTGTGTGTCGCTCGCCCCAGACAGAGCGGAGCGTTTGTTATGTGCGTTGGAGCAGTTTGAGCGTGATGGCGACTGGGCATGCCCAGTAGAGCTCTATGGCAGACTGGCGGCTATTTTGGACCGATGGCCTCAAGTCCTCCGAGACTACGCAGCCTTCCTCACACCCACACAAGCTCAGGACTGTGGACTGGTACGTGTGTGTTTGTGTGCGTGCATGCGTGTGTGCGCGCGCGCGTGTAATTACTATACATGTGAGGACCAAATGTCCCCACAACTATAGCAGAATTTCAGAAATTCCCTACATTTGAGAAATGTACATTGATAGTTCACCCACAAAATTACTTTTTTGTTGTTGTTTTTACTATCGATTACTCACCCCATGGAGACTTGAATTAATGGATATTTGTTTTTGTTAAGCCATTCATTTGATGAGAAGCAGCGGTTCCGGTAGGAGACACAAAGAGTCTCCTTCGTTGAGTCACACTCCACAGTAGCGAAAGTAACACATCTATGTAGAGGTGCACCGATGCATCGGCCGACAATCGGTAGGGGCCGATGTTTGCCTTGTTGACTGCCGGTGGCCGAACGGATAGCGGAGCGGTCTTGATACCGGAAGGTCGCCAGTTCGAATCAGCGGTCCGACACGTTAAAATTACCACCGCTGAAGTGCCCTTGAACAAGGCATTGAACCACTACGATGAAATGTGTTCTATGAGCAGGGCCTGGCTGGAAGTTCTTGAGCTTAGCCCAGATACCCTGGGTAAATATAGTAATCATTTCATTTAATTTAATTTCCATCGGTAAAAAACTTTAGTAGCCGATGGTCTGCTCTGCAGGCAAATCCGGTAATACACCCTAATAACGGAGATGTATGTCGCTCAGTGCAGTGCAGAGTCTGAGTGCAGTGATATTCCTCCTCCCCGCAGCCTCCCCCCCTCCCCTCACACACAGGCAGCGGGCGCACCACTCAAGACAGGACAGGACAATTAAACTTTTTTTTCTTTTTATTAGGGCTACTCGTCTGTATAAGCGCCCATGTGGGCCGTTATTTGCAAACTTAGTCAGCCTCATTTATATTACCGTAAATATACACAGCGTGTTGAGTTTGCACTAAGCTCTCCTATTTTCTGCACGCCTCTCACCGTGGCCTCACCACCTCACAACAGCACTCCACATCCCCAAAATAATCATTCTTTCCAATGGACCTCCTGTTCCAGAGATAACACTCCCTGCACTCCCTTCCCAGACCCCTTGTTAGGATGTTTACTGCATTGGATTGGAGTAATATCTAGTAACTGCCTTCCATTTATATTTCACAAAAGTTTTGCTCTTGTCGTACCTTCCACTCCAAAAAAGCGCTTGAGAGACAGACCAGTGCAATTCATCCATCCAGACCAAAAGCAAAGCCCCCGCTGTTAATTTTCGCATTGTAAACAGCTGTGCCTCGTTATAACCACACAAGTTTCTAACTTGCGGTCACAGTCGCGATACTTTTCAGTTGTGTGGCCTACTTTTATATGGATTTATCTGTAACAGAAAGTTCTATCCAGACTATCCACAGTCCCATCTCCCAGTCACGAAGCTGGGACTGACACAGACACAACCAGAAGTGTTGCCAGTATAGCTCTATGGCAGAAACAAGCAACCTAGGTCTATACAAAATAAGCCAAAAAGAAGCAACACTGGTCCTTTCTGGCCAGTGTTGCCAAATCTGTTTATAAGCGATTTTGGGATTATTTTTGTAGATTGAAAAAAATATTTGGGGGTCCTTTGCTCTTGGCATGAAAATGTTTGAGAACCACTGCTCTAAACCAATATTAGACAAAGTTTACATTACTCTCTCTCTTCTCCTTTTGCATAAATGAAATATGCCTATTCATGATTCTGCTTATAGAGAAGTAGCCTATGTGAGTTTGTTTTATGGAAACAGTTGTCTGTGTTGAATGTGCTAATTGCACAGAATTATTCAAGAGAGAAAATGGGCAAGCCATAAAAGAATGCACATTGCACTTGTCTTTTCATACGTCATGTGGAAATAAGGCACATAAAAAAGTAACATTAATGTTGTCATTTTATCAATCGGCCACTGGCCCCTTGCCATTTTCATAATGTGGCCCACATGTTCAGCTATTTGAGTATCCCTGGCCTAGTTCCTTATAAATGCCCGGGGGCCAAATCGATTTTGCATATTAACAGCCCGGGCTACCATTTGGAAAAATACGGTATACAAACATCGGCATCGGAGGCTATCGGCTAGATTGTTTTTTTTAACATCGGTATCGGTATCGGCCAAGAATTTCCACATCGGTGCACCCCTACATCTATGTGTCTCGCATACGTTGGCGCAACTCCTCGACAGGAGTTAGAATGCGTTTCAGATGCGTTGTTGGCACGGCACGTCTCATGCAGAAGTGTTGTTGGCTTGAGCCTGTCCTGCTGTTCTGCCGTTCGTCCTCTAGGTGGCGGAGCAGCGTCTGTTTGAACGCAGCAGGACGTTTCTAGGGCACCTGGAACAGAGCCTGGGCCTAGACTCCTCCCACTACCAGGAAGTGGTGTCTGTTCTGCAGGGAAGCTCTGCCCCCGACCCGTCTAACATCAGCAAGGTACTACAACTACTTTACTTCTATTACTAGTAAATAGAAATTCTACATGGGCTGTAGTCCAGGAATAATTGGCATTATCTACTAGCATGTCATAGTAGAGTGAATTATGTTAAAAAAAAGAAAAGAAAAAGTGCAAAATCAGTACAGAGTATACAAATGTAACCACATGTACCATCAAGGCTAATTTGCACACTTTCAATTTACGAGTTACAGACTCAACGTAAGGGTCGCTTTGGACCACTGGTGGTCCAGGGACCCGATGCTGAGAACCGACCAATTCAGTCTCATTTTAAAGTCGGTCATCATCTCTTCCTCTTTCATTTTAGACAGACTCTGGAGGAGTAATATAAAAATGTGTTTTTCAAAAGTCGGCCTCCTGGTGGAGCTATAACAGCTGTTATAGCTCAATAGCATAGGCTGTTCTGGAAAATTTGGGGCAGAGGTTCATCGTTGGCATCCAGGGAGTGTGTGCAAAATTTGGCATCGACCAGGTTAACGGTGCTGGAGATTAGCTGTACACAGACAGACGGACGGACACACACACGGACGGAGTGCAAAACATACTCTCTCCCCATGCCTTCGGCCTGGTGGAGACAATTAGACGTTGCATTAGTGATGTAGGCCAATGGTTCCCAAATTATTTTGGGAGGTCCACAGATGATTAGCTTAATGTGCTACGATTTTTTTTAAGACCCTTTTAACACTTCCTGCCCGAGACGGAAGTTCCGTCTTTCCAAGCCCATCTGCTGACTGCCCAGGATGGAGATGTTCCGTCTTTTAAGCTTTTTAATTGTTTGATATTGGCGAGCGATATACTACAGTCTGTTGTGCAACTTTCGAAACCACTTCCGGTTGGTCAAATGTGTTCCCCCTCCAATTTAGCGGACGGGAGGAAAAATATTCAAACGCTAATATCTCTGATTCAAAATCAATGATTTAGATATTAATCTAAACATGCGCTTTTGACGACTTTTGTCCTGTCGCAAAAAAATGTCAACATCTAACGACTCATTTTCTCCCATATGGAAAGTTTTGAAATACAATGCCAGATGACAACAAAAGATTATAAAAATCACTGTATATACAGGGACAAATACAGCACATTATTATGATAATTATTCAATTATATCAATAATGTGACTTCTGTTACTCAGATCTCCTCCCTCCTCAAAGACCACGCCCACCTCCAGGAGGAATTCTGGGTTTTCTTCAAAGACCTCCATGGCAACCGGCCGTTGCTCCCGGCCGCGGTGCCGGCCCAGCCCGAGACCACAACAGAGGCAACAGGGCATTCTGTTTCCCAGAATGCCCGGAATCGAACCAGGAAGAGAACGACGAGACGCCAGCGTTCCAAAACCAATAGGAGGAAGGGAGGAGGAGTTCTAAAGAGGGGAGAAGAGGAGGAGGAGAACAGGGAGCTTGTAGCGAAGGTGTGTTTACTTTAGGGCAGTGGTTTTCAACCCTTTTCATATCAAGGCCCATCATGCACTCAGCATTTGAGCCACGGACCACCATTTGATTTAGCCTAGATTTAGCCTCTCATGCAGAACCAAAACGGAATATTTTGTTATCATTGGATAAGATTTTGTTGTATTAATATTCGCCTGCATTCGCCTGCATTCTCCAATATTGTCTAGACTTCTTGTAAATTGTAATGTAGATGTTTAACTCTTGAGAGCGTAAAATGTAAAAAAAGATTTTACACTCAAGAGTTAAACAACTATAAGGGTCCATTTGGTTGCCAACTATCTATCAGTTAGCTGGGGACCACCTGGAACCCCATCAAGGACCACTGGTGGTCCCCGGACCACTGGTTGAAAACCACTGCTTTAGGGCATAGAGTTAGAATATATTTACTTCCGCATTTTCCCTGATTTGCACACGATTCTACTATAAATGCGACACGTCTCTGCGTGCGTGTGTGCGTGTGTATACAGTTGTAATGCACGTAACTCGAGAACCGTTTGACCCACCGACTTCACATTCGACACACGCGTTCCACACCCTCACAGGGAGTGCAGTGCCAGGTATCGAGTCGGTCAGACCCACGGTTCTCCAGAACCACCACAAAAGGCTCTGGTCAGGCTCTGCCAGTGGGCCTAATGAGGCCAACTCCTCTCACCTGTGCAATTTCCAACCTCTGCCTCAGCCAATTGAGGCTCAACCAATCAGGCTCTGCCAGTGGGCCCAATTGATTGCCAAGTACACTTTTCAGTTTGCAGTCTTCACACACACACAGGCACATACTGTACACAGATCTCCATGTGGGACACCGGCTGACAGTTAAAACAGGTGCTATGGCAATGTATATCATTAGGTTCCCAAGTTGCATCGTTCCCAAGTAGGCCAGTGGCCGACTGCGACGGGCACGTACAGGTCTAGTCCTACTATAAACGCGTTCCACACCCCCGCAGTCGGTCGGACCCACGGTTCTCCAGAACCACCACAAAAGGCTCTGCTCAGGCTCTGCCAGTGGGCCTAATCAGCCTAAATCCCCTCACCTGTGCAATTTCCAGCCTCTGCCTCAGCCAATTGATTGCCATGGCAACCCCACACCTGACAATTGATTAGCCTACTTAACCAGTCCACTTTTCACAGTCAGTCAGCCCTCTTCAGAAACAGGCAGATACAGCGATCTCCAAAGTTGACAACGGGTATTATTAGGTTCCCAAGTTGCATCGTTCTCAAGTAGGCCAGTAGCCGACGGGCACGTACAGGTCTAGTTGCTCAAATGCGCAAGACTTGAGCACAGAGCAGGCACACTAGGCTTCATGTGGTAGATGCACGGGGATTGCACGCGCAGTAGAATTTTGCATAATTAAGTCTTGCAATCACAGATTTGACCACCAATGCCGCAATGTGATGGCAGCTTCACCGTTGTATGTATGGAATAATGCACTTTATAAGTGCTAATAAAAACATACAGTATTTAATATATTGTTATCTTATCTTAGGGGGAGGAGCAAATAAAGGATAAGGTGGAGCTTCCATTCTGTGCTAGAAACATCAGTGTGACTACTCCCACTGGAGAGAAAGTGACTGTGTGGACACGGTGAGTACAGCTGTGTGTGTGTGTGTGTGTGTGTGTGTGTGTGTGTGTGTGTGTGTGTGTGTGAGAGTGTGAGAGTGTGAGAGTGTGAGAGTGTGTGTGTGTGTGTGTGAGTGTGTGAGTGAGGAGGGAGGTGTGGTGTGGTGTGGTGTTGTGATTATGCTTAGAAAATAGTGACAGCCATGACGTATAGTGTGTGTTTATCTCCAATTGGTCATTGACGGCCGATAGCCCCTCCTATATCCAGCTTTTAGCATGCGTGTAAACACAACGATAATGAATGGCCAGTTTTGAGTGATTGTGTAAACACAAACATTGCGTAGCCACACACATTGAAGACGAAGGTGAAGACACAGATTCTAATTGGCCGGGATGAGATGTTGTATGATGATGTACGATGATAAGAGCGCCCCTCACTTCACACGGGTGTGTTTTTCTCAGAGAGGAAGACCGGGCCATCCTAACCGCCTGTCAACAGGGCGGAGCCAATCGGAAGACGTTTCGTCGAGTCTCCACCCAGCTGGGAAACAAGACGGCCAGTGAGGTGAGAGAGTGACCAGTTAGTGACCAATGATAGAAGAAGGTAACGATGATCCACACTAGAGTTCTCAAATTCTGCCCAAACCCAACCTACCCGACCCAACGTTTTCGAATAGGCCTGAGCCTAAATTGTATCAACATAATAATATTAAGCACCACACCTTTTACAGATGATCAGCTCGTCTGGTAAGATATCATTATTGACATTCTTTCTGGTTAATAACGTTGGTTCAGCCCTAAAAACGTATTCAAGAAAGAAAGGACATCGACGTCACTTTTTTGGCTATGCAATATTATTGAGGCATCTTAAAAACACTATAAAAATCTCCATTCCCCTCTCCTCTCCTCTCTTCCTTTCCCCTCCCCTCCTCCAGGTCAGTAATCGGTTCAGACATCTCGTTCAACTGTTCCACTCCGCTTCCCATCAACCCACTTCCTGTTCTGTGGACGATCAGCCAATCAACAGCCAGGAGGCGGCCCCTGACTGACCATCAAGAACCTACAAAAATGAACCTTGGTTGAAAAAAACTAAAGTTGTCATTTAACCCATTTAGACATGAGGACGACATTTTAAAAATGTCTTCTAAATCATGACAATTTTCTGAAAAACCTGATGTTTCTACAGTATATCAGTGGTTCTCAATATTTCATGTCAAGGACCCCAAACATTATATGTATTTGGTCGCCGACCCCCATATGAAAATATATTGTTCCAGGGAGAAAAGATTTGAGTTAAAAACGTTCGCTCTGAAAGAATATATATTCAAAGATTTACGCCACATTTTCACGATTTTTCAATAGCTAAAGTACAACATAATGGCAAAAGTGGTTCCCGCCCCAAAATGGGTTAAAGTGGGATTCTGGGACCCCCAGGGGTCTTTGAGGGGATTCCAGGGTTTCCCCAGCAACTCTAGTTATCTCATTTATTGCGGCTAACTGTTAGCATAAACCCTAGTTCCAGGTGCCACCATACACATTCACTTTAAAAGATGGAGTTTGCCCCCCCCCCCCCCCCACACAAACACTCGCTACACACACTCGAGTATCATTGGAACAAGCACACACTGTTTACCTTTCATCAGAAGCTTTTACATGGCGGGAGCGTCGCGGTACAAAGGCACAAATTAAATCCGAAATTTGGATGGCAGAAGATCCACCAAGGATCTTTTTAATTTGCAAGAAATCTGAAAGAATTCAGGTGGGGGTCTGCGGTAATAATATATATCTCTGCTGTCGGGCAGAAACCACCTAAATGTTCATTTTTCAGGAAATGGAAAAAAGCTAAATATAATTTTATCAAGAAATGAAGAAAACCATATATATTTTTAAAAATAAGGCAATACAAAGTTGGTGTTGTGACTATATATTGTCAGATACTTGCATGTGTTGTTATTATCACCACTTTACCCGAATCCATGCAGCTCAAGTGGAGTTGGGAGGTTTTCTCTGTCATTATCAGTCATTGATAAGAACAGCTGACAGTGGTTCTCCAAGCTCGCACAATGGATTGCAACGCGTGAAAGAATGCCCTGATGTTTCACGATACTGCTTATATAGGTCAGGTATACAATAATAAGCAGAACTTTGAATATTACAATAACTTCTGCAAAGAGGCGTTTGCGGAAACAGAGTAGCAGTTTCAGTAGAACTAGTGAGAGAAATGTTATATGAACTAATTTCTTGTCACATTGTTCTCCTCTGAAAGTAATACATAGATTTTAGAGATACATTTGTTGTCGTAACATTAGTGTCAGTGCTAAGTTTGATAAACAGGTACACTGCATTAGTCTGCATATAGTTACTTTTAACAGACTACGGGGAAACAAACCTGCCCCACTAAAGTATGTTTTCTTCAGTCTGACACAGCAGCAGCTCTGTGGCACGCAGGCGAGATGGGGTGGAGTTACGCAGTTTTGCAGAGAGCTTGAGGATCCAATGGATGTTTGTTTTTTTTCACAAGCGCTTTTTGATACTTTTCATTGTTTCAATGTTTACTTAGACCTGATTCTACAAAATGTCTTCCAAATCGAGTTTTCTGAAAAACCTCACGTTTCTATGTCAGTGGTGCTCAAATTATATTTCATGTCAAAGATCCCCAGAATTATGTAATTGGCCGCCGACCCCCATCTGGAAATATGTTGTTCTATAGGGACCCCCCAGAAGCAAAGATTTGAGTTAAAAACGTTCACTCTGAAAGAATACAAATACAGATTTGCGCCACATTTTCAAGATTTTTCAAAAATAGCAGATCTACAAGCTTGTGCTGCACTATGAGCTTGTAGATCTGCCATTTTTCAATAGCTGAAGTATAACATAATGCTTAAAACACCAAAAGGGGTTCCCGTCCTGAACTAATTTACTGCCAGAGTAAATAAATAATTCATCCCCTGACTGCGATTTGTCGTTTTTCCTTACCTTTCAATTAGTCACAGAATACTAGTATGATCGATTCCCCGATCCATGATAACTACGGGTTTTCTCTGTGCTTCCGTTGTTTCGACCCTCGATTATGCAGTTATGGTCCGTTGAAAATAGAGCCAAAGAAGTGAGGCGAGAGTTTTCTTTTTTCAATAACACGGAAGTCAACGATGAATAAAATGTTGCGATCATGTGATATCCTTTTTTCCCTGTATGACTGAGGGTTAAATGGTGACTTATATGTTAGTGAAGAGCGCCATCTAGCATAATAACTAAAAACACAACAGACGTCCAAAGCCTTGGTGGTGCAGGCTTTGGATTGACAGACATCTTCAGCAGTCAATTTCAGTTAACATGAAAACATTTGAGAACCATTGCCCTAGCCCAGTGGTTCACAAAGTGGGGTCCGGGATCGCAAGATCATGCATCAAAATGTGTTTAACTACTGAAACCCTATATCTCTGCTGTCGGGGAGAACCCACCTAACTCCAAAATGAAAATGAAAATAATGTATTTTTCATGAAATTAAGAAAAACATCTATTTTTAAAACAATGCAATACTGCCTCATCAAAGTTAGTATTGTGACTATATATTGTCAGATACTTGCATGTGTTGTTACATTATCACCACTTTATCCAAATCCAGCTCAAGTGAGTTATGAGGTTTTCTCTGTCATTATCCGTCATTGATTTATGAAAAGAAATCAAAAAGCTAAAACATGGAATTAGGTAGTTTCCTCCCGGCAGCAACGATTATGCTCAGCTATTTGACAATATAGACGATCTACAAGCTCACAACATGACATTGAGATCAATTTAGAATATTTATATGAATCATATCGACAATACTCATCTTGTATGGGGGTCCCTTGCACAACGTATTTTCAGATGGGGCTCATTTTAATAGCTAATTTTTATGTCGTTTTAGTCTTCCAAAATTCCATTTTAGTATTTTAGTCGTCTGGAAGTTTTTAATTTTAGTCTACTTTTAGTTGATTAAATATAAGATTTTAGTCAACAACACGGCTCACAACGTTCTGAGATGTGAGCGCCATTCATGTCTGCGACTCGCCAGACAGTATATGTTTAAATGTAAACGTGTAAAAGTGAATGTGGTCCCACGCACGTCTGTGGTAGCAGAACTGGCGTCTCATTTTTCCAGTGGCACCCCGTCGGCACACATCCTCAGCGGCCAATTTATTTTATCGTTTCGATGTCACTTTAGTCCTGCGAAGCGTCGTTTGACACCTGACGCTCCAAGCATGAATTGGCCTTAACGGTGAGGATTGAACCTGTGGCGTTAGTTACACGGCGGTCTTTAATCAGTATACTGAAACCTGACCACTGTTGTACTGACCAGTACAACCACACTCTGATTCTGTTGTACTGGGAGTTTACTAGTACAACTACAGTCTGATACTATTGTACTGACCAATACAACCACACTCTGATACTGTTGTACTGGGAGCTGACCAGTACAACCACTGTCTGATACTGTTGTACTGGGAGCTGACCAGTACAACCAAGTCTGATACTGTTGTACTGGGAGATGACCAGTACAACCACAGTCTGATACTGTTGTACTGGGATATGACCAGTACAACCACTGTCTGATACTGTTGTACTGGGAGATGACCAGTACAACCACTGTCTGATACTGTTGTACTGGGAGCTGACCAGTACAACCACAGTCTGATACTGTTGTACTGGGAGATGACCAGTACAACCAAGTCTGATACTGTTGTACTGGGAGCTGACCACTACAACCACAGTCTGATACTGTTGTACTGGGAGCTGACCAGTACAACCACAGTCTGATACTGTTGTACTGGGAGCTGACCAGCACAACCACAGTCTGATACTGTTGTAATGGGAGCTGACCAGTACAACCACAGTCTGATACTGTTGTACTGGGAGCTGACCAGCACAACCACAGTCTGATACTGTTGTACTGGGAGCTGATCAGTACAACCACAGTCTGATACTGTTGTACTGGGAGCTGACCAGCACAACCACAGTCTGATACTGTTGTACTGGGAGCTGACCAGTACAACCACAGTCTGATACTGTTTTACTGGGAGCTGACCAGCACAACCACAGGTGTTGAAGGTTTGGTATTGCTAAACTTAGATGTAGTTGTTATTAATCATATTAGGAATATCTGGAAGTTTGGACTCTGGAGATTACAGATAGCCTTGCCATACACCATTGTGTATTATTATTATGATGGATATTAATGTTTTATTTTGTGTTGTTGGTGAACTTTGTTTTCACGTGGCAATAATGATTACTATATTTCTTACCGAAGTGTTGTGATGACCAGTGTTGATTTGAACATGAATGTGATTTATTTTCAAGTTGTTAATAAAGATCATGTTAAACTGAAACGAGACATAATTTCTGTCTGATTCTGTTTAATATTATGAATACATACAGTAGAGTCAGACATCTCTGTCTCTCAATGTGTTAAGATGTCCACATGGTCATTGGATCAAACTCCCCCAATGTTTATTGAAAATATTTCACTGTGAGCACTGAGACATTTAAAGACACTAGAACGGTGCCCATGTTGTGAGGCCAGATCCATATATGGAGATATAAGGGTGATCAGGTCCAGAGGCTTTTGTGCTGGTTCTGGAAAACCGGAAATGCATTCCCCACCCAGTTATTATGTACAGTATGTGTCCGTTTTATGCCCATATATGGAGTTATTTGTCAAGCATGCCAAATGAGGCTTTTGTGCTGGTTCTGGACAACCAGAAATGTGAGTACTCGTTCCACCCATCATCTGTCTGTCTGTGTCCCTTTTATGCCCATATATGGAGTTTTCTGTATGTGTCAGTCTGTGTTAATTTATTCATATATATCCTGGGCCTTATTAACACTTTGATTGCTACAGGATCTCGGCAGGCCTATTTTGATGTTGCTACCGTTTAACATTGCACAAAGGCCTTGTTCGGGGGCCCACAGCAAAATGTTCTCTTATAGCGAGAATCACACGCATACATCAAAAGAAAGCTGAACTTATCCACTTCAATTTAAAAAATACATTTTGATTTTACCATGTTCCATTCTGGAGATATTGACCTTTTTGCAACACCTGCATTTGCCTGGAAGTGGTTATCTTGAACAGCGAGCAGAGTTATGGATGGTTTAAAGTCAGAGACATTGACAGGCAGATATAAAATTGAACCCAATAAATATCCTATACATCCTATACACCGAATGAAAGCCCTGAATGTGTACTTTTACGAGGAAAACAATATACATTGATCCCATCTACAGTTAGACAGTAATTGGTTATTGAATGCAGCTTGTGCCCACCAGATAACTTCAGAGAAGACATGGACGTGAACTCCTCAATATTCACAAAATAAGGCCTATAGCGACATATAAATACTATATACCGTATGAAACAGAAGACTCTCTGCTTTCATAAGAAAAAAACTTCTGCTGTAGTAATAATAAAAATTACACCCATGTGAAGTGAGTGGTGCAACTCTGTCCCATATTCTGTTCTCTGCTTATTCAATACAGCTCGCTATATACGGACTGAGGCAGAAAGTCATGTAAACCTTTTATTTACAGTTTGGTCTGTAAACTTCTACTGTAATAATAAAAATCACACCCCTGTGAAGTGAGCGTTGCAACTGTAGAGAACAGTTGCACCGATCCGTACGGCTATAAAAAGTCCCATTCCACCGTTCGGTTCAGAACTATAGTATAACGATGAGACGCGTTGTCATCATCAGCTGATTTTGTTTTTCAAGCTAGTATAGGGGAACATGCCTGGGCATGCAGCATGGGGGCGATGGAGGGAAAAAAAAGCTTCACCCGGCTGTGATGTCGACGACAAGGAAAAAATGACTTCCACAGATCACAACACCACGGTTTAGGACGCGGAAAAGTTCGTTATACATTACACCCGGGTCGATTACGTCCCCGACGCGTTCATTGCGGTCTTATCACTACAATTATAATGAATAAAAAAGCGTTACAATCACACGTCCGAGCGATCTCCGATTATGACGGCTCTGCATGGCGATACGTGATCCACCAACGGAACACTGTCTGTTGTCGTGGCGGCCCCTCGATACTGTGGTTAGTTCGAATATCTGGAAGTTTGGACTCTGGAGATTACAGATAGCCTTGCCATACACCATTGTGTATTATTATTATGATGGATATTAATGTTTTATTTTGTGTTGTTGGTGAACTTTGTTTTCACGTGGCAATAATGATTACTATATTTCTTACCGAAGTGTTGTGATGACCAGTGTTGATTTGAACATGAATGTGATTTATTTTCAAGTTGTTAATAAAGATCATGTTAAACTGAAACGAGACATAATTTCTGTCTGATTCTGTTTAATATTATGAATACATACAGTAGAGTCAGACATCTCTGTCTCTCAATGTGTTAAGATGTCCACATGGTCATTGGATCAAACTCCCCCAATGTTTATTGAAAATATTTCACTGTGAGCACTGAGACATTTAAAGACACTAGAACGGTGCCCATGTTGTGAGGCCAGATCCATATATGGAGATATAGGGGTGATCAGGTCCAGAGGCTTTTGTGCTGGTTCTGGAAAACCGGAAATGCATTCCCCACCCAGTTATTATGTACAGTATGTGTCCGTTTTATGCCCATATATGGAGTTATTTGTCAAGCATGCCAAATGAGGCTTTTGTGCTGGTTCTGGACAACCAGAAATGTGAGTACTCGTTCCACCCATCATCTGTCTGTCTGTGTCCCTTTTATGCCCATATATGGAGTTTTCTGTATGTGTCAGTCTGTGTTAATTTATTCATATATATCCTGGGCCTTATTAACACTTTGATTGCTACAGGATCTCGGCAGGCCTATTTTGATGTTGCTACCGTTTAACATTGCACAAAGGCCTTGTTCGGGGGCCCACAGCAAAATGTTCTCTTATAGCGAGAATCACACGCATACATCAAAAGAAAGCTGAACTTGTCCACTTCAATTTAAAAAATACATTTTGATTTTACCATGTTCCATTCTGGAGATATTGACCTTTTTGCAACACCTGCATTTGCCTGGAAGTGGTTATCTTGAACAGCGAGCAGAGTTATGGATGGTTTAAAGTCAGAGACATTGACAGGCAGATATAAAATTGAACCCAATAAATATCCTATACATCCTATACACCGAATGAAAGCCCTGAATGTGTACTTTTACGAGGAAAACAATATACATTGATCCCATCTACAGTTAGACAGTAATTGGTTATTGAATGCAGCTTGTGCCCACCAGATAACTTCAGAGAAGACATGGACGTGAACTCCTCAATATTCACAAAATAAGGCCTATAGCGACATATAAATACTATATACCGTATGAAACAGAAGGCTCTCTGCTTTCATAAGAAAAAAACTTCTGCTGTAGTAATAATAAAAATTACACCCATGTGAAGTGAGTGGTGCAACTCTGTTAGTCCCATATTCTGTTCTCTGCTTATTCAATACAGCTCGCTATATACGGACTGAGGCAGAAAGTCATGTAAACCTTTTATTTACAGTTTGGTCTGTAAACTTCTACTGTAATAATAAAAATCACACCCCTGTGAAGTGAGCGTTGCAACTGTAGAGAACAGTTGCACCGATCCGTACGGCTATAAAAAGTCCCATTCCACCGTTCGGTTCAGAACTATAGTATAACGATGAGACGCGTTGTCATCATCAGCTGATTTTGTTTTTCAAGCTAGTATAGGGGAACATGCCTGGGCATGCAGCATGGGGGCGATGGAGAAAAAAAAAAGCTTCACCCGGCTGTGATGTCGACGACAAGGAAAAAATGACTTCCACAGATCACAACACCACGGTTTAGGACGCGGAAAAGTTCGCTATACATTACACCCGGGTCGATTACGTCCCCGACGCGTTCATTGCGGTCTTATCACTACAATTATAATGAATAAAAAAGCGTTACAATCACACGTCCGAGCGATCTCCGATTATGACGGCTCTGCATGGCGATACGTGATCCACCAACGCAACACTGTCTGTTGTCGTGGCGGCCCCTCGATACTGTGGTTAGTTCGTGGTATTGTAGGCTCGGGGATCGTTTGGTCGCTACAGTATGAAGAAGGAAACATGCATCTGTCCATGTGTGTTGCAGACGTAATGCAATGCCGATCCGGTGCATATGTGTTTAGGCAGCGTTCCGTTCATCATGTTTTTTTCCGAGAGACAGAGGAGAGCCCCCATCTCGCAAGATCCTCCTCCTGGAGAAACAGGAGGGGAGGGGGGAATCGAGTATTATAGTGTTGGGTGAAATGTCCGAGGTGGAAAGCCTGGTGAGGCGAGGTTAGGTGAAATTTGATTCTTTTCACACACCGACTAGATCGGCATGGGCGCATCCATTTTACACTGGCTTCTACACGTAAAGCGGCCCGCCCTCCTGTTTTCAGGAGGGGAGGGGGGTTTTGTTTTTTTGTTTTTTTTTCTGATCACGTGAGCGGGACTAAGCAGCAATGACAGGGGGATGGTTCTTCATTGTCCGGGTGGGTAAAAAGATGAATGAAAGTATGCTATAAAAAAGTGATTAAAACGTATGGATACATGGTTAGCACCGGACGTTTGATTAATTGATAACGTATTGATACGCGATTAGCGTTCGCTGTGTTAAAGGGGGAAACGAGTCAGTGTACAGGGAACAGGTGAACATCATCATCAGCAGGACAATGACTGTTACAGGGTGCTCTAGCTAGGCTACGGCCCCACCCTGTGGTCCCTGGATGTTACTGCCTCTGTAGTGATATCCGGCTGAGTCACATTAAGCTGTTGTTGTTGTAGCAATGCTGTTATGTCCACTACCGGCTATAAGAGAATAAAAGGCACTGAGCACAAGTATCTCTCCTGACTATCTGTCCTACACATACATGCAACATGGTGACAGAAGTGGAAGTAGGACCCTGAGAAGTTAACGTCGCTCGGTCCGTCGCCAAAGCAGCGTGTGTTTGTTTGTTTTGGTGAGGATTAGCAGCTTCGGTTAGCCTGCTAGCATTTGCGTCGCGCTGAAACAATGGCATCCAGCATACCGCCTCCGGAGCCCGTGAAGATGGCGGGAGACGTTCACAGCAACTGGGTGAGCTTTCGAGCAGAGTTTGAGGACTACGTGCTTGCGACCGGCCTCAGTGAGAAGGACAAGCCGGTGCAGGCAGCAGCACTCAGGAGGCTGATGGGGAACGACTGCCGCCATGTCTACACGCACAACCTGGGACTCACGGCGGATCAGCAGAAAGATGTCGATGCTATACTGGACGCACTGGAGACATACTTCAAGCCCGCCAGCAACGTGATTTTCGAGAGGTATGTGTTTGGCCAACTTAAACAAGAGGATGGAGAGCTTTTCGACTCTTTTGTTACCAGGCTGAGAGAAAAGGCTGCCTCTTGTGAATATGGAGCTATTAGGGATGAACTCATAAGGGACAAACTTGTTCTCGGCATAGCTGACGAGGGTGCAAGACGTCGCTTACTGAGAGAGAAAGACCTTAAATTGGACGATGCCATCAGGATCTGCCGTGCATCCGAGGTCATGGATAGCAAGCTAAAAGCCATGTCGCTGGGCAGCTCCGGGCCGGGGGACAGCATTAATGCCACGCAAGGACAGCGGTACGACCGGAGGACAGCCAGCAGGCCGTCTGAGCCCACCAACACATCTGCACAGCATCAGAGCATGAGAGGCGCAGGTGACTGCAAGTACTGTGGCACACGGCACAAACGGGGGCGAGACCAGTGCCCTGCGTTTGGCAAATCATGCCGCTCATGTGGCACTGCCAACCATTTTGCGAAGGTATGCATGAAAAAGGGCCAGCAGGCACGCCAGTTGAACACTGTGGATGGCCCATGGCCTGAGGAACGGGACGGCAGCGACCAGGATGAGAGAGATGTGTACGCGGCGGAGAGCGTGGGCGCTGTAAACACTCAAGGGAAAAAGTGGTTTGTCAACCTGCCACTGCAAAGAGGGGCCCAGAGGTGCCAGCTCGACTCTGGAGCCACTTGCAATGTGATGAGCATCAAGGATAAGATGAGGCTGGCGCCTCGTACGCCTCTTCAGAAGAGTCTCACCCGATTGAAACTCTACAACAGTGAGTGGATGAGCTCGTTGGGTGTGTACAGCACGCAATGCGCTATTAGGGGCAAGACACACAGGCTGGACTTTGAGATTGTGCATACCGGCCAGAGGCCCTTACTTTCGGGAGAGACATGTGAGAGACTTGGTCTGATACGCTTCACCATTCCCGAGGAGTTGAACAAGGTGGAGCACTGCAGGAAGGTGGACCTGACCAAGGAGCGTCTTGTCAACACCTACCACGACGTGTTCAACAGCCCTGTTGAGTCTCTGCCCGGTGTCATTCACTTTGAGCTGGACAGCACTGTGGCGCCGGTGCAGTGTGCTCCTAGGAACGTTCCAGTGGCTCTCAAGGCGGCTGTTAAAGCACAGCTCGATCGTTATGAAGAGGATGGGCACTTAACGACAGTTACTCAACCCACAGACTGGATCAGCAACCTAGTCATAATAAAGAAGCCAGACAAATTGAGACTCTGCATCGACCCGAAGCCTCTCAACCGAGCTCTGAGACGGTCCCATTACATTATGCCCACCTTGGATGACGTGCTGTATAAGCTACCGAAGGCGCGTATATTCACCCTGGTGGACGCGCGTGATGCGTTTCTGCAGTGCCGCTTGGATGAGGAGAGCAGCCTGATGACGACATTCTGGACACCGTGGGGCAGAAAACGTTGGCTGAAACTCCCTTTCGGTGTGTCAGTTGCTCCGGAGCTGTACCAAAGGAAGCAACATGAACTGCTGGCTGGCCTGAAGGGTATTGAGCCCATCGCCGATGATATCCTCATAGTCGGCTGTGGGGACACAGACGATGAGGCCAATGATGACCATGACACAAACCTCATCGCTCTGATGGACCGATGCAGAGAAGTGAAGCTGAGGCTGGGCCTGAAAAAGCTGCAGTTTCGAGTGAAGGAGGTCCGCTTCCACGGCCACATACTGTCGGCTGAGGGCCTCAAGGCTGACCCTGACAAGGTCAGAGCAGTTCTGGACATGCCGAATCCCACAGATGCGAAAGGGGTCCAGCGGTGTGTCGGGTTTGTGAATTATCTGTCCAGATTCATGCCTCGCTTGTCGGAGGTATGTGAACCACTGAGGAGACTGCTGGACAAAGACGTGCCATGGCACTGGCTGCCGAAGCACGACACCGCCATGAAGGAGATCAAGGCACTGGTCACGGCGGTACCAGTCCTCAGATACTATGATGTCAACAAGCCGGTCACTATTCAGAGTGACTCCAGTCAAGCAGGTTTGGGATGTTGCCTGTTTCAGGAGGGGCAGCCTGTCGCGTTCGCCTCCCGGGCGTTGACACAAACAGAGCAAAACTACGCACAGATTGAAAAAGAATGCCTGAGCATCGTGTTCGCCTGCCAACGCTTCCACTACTACCTGTATGGGAGGGGCGATGTGACTGCAGAGACCGACCACCGCCCGCTGGTCTCAATCTTCAGTAAGCCTCTCCTCAGTGCGCCGAAGCGCCTTCAGAGCATGCTCCTCACGCTTCAGAACTACTGCCTTGTGGTGGTATACAAGCCGGGCCCTGAGATGTACATAAGTGACACGCTCAGCAGGGCCACCACCCCACCACGGAGAACTGACACGCTGTACCGACGCGAAATGGTCTGCAGCATGCAGCAGGAGCAGAGCGACACGGCGGCCATTCAGCAGGCGGACTATCTGAACGTCAGCAGCCAACGCCTGGCACAGATTCGAAAACACGCTGAGGAGGATGTGTGTCTCCAAACACTCAAGTCAGTCGTGCTGGAGGGATGGCCAGAACACAAGGAGGAGACCCCTGTGGCCGTCAGGGACTACTGGGGCATTAGGGATGAGATAAGTGCGCAAGATGGCGTGCTCTTCAGGAGCCAGCGCATCATCATCCCCAGGTCTATGCGTCCTGAAATGCTACGACGGGTTCACTACAACCATGTCGGGGCCGAGGCATGCTACAGACAGGCCCGCGACACTCTGTACTGGCCAGGAATGCAAGCAGAGGTCAAAGACTTTGTGCAGCAGTGTTCTGTGTGCAATGAATATGCACACGAGCAGCAGAAAGAGACTATGATGTCACACCCGCTCCCCACACGTCCATGGCAGCTGGTGAGCATGGACCTGTATAGTTATGCAGCGCAGCACTTCCTGCTCATCGTCGACCACTATTCTGACTTTTGGGAGTTTGACCTGCTCCCTGACCTGTCTGCGGACACCACCATCCGCCGGTGCAAGGCGCAGTTTGCCCGCTACGGTGTCCCTGACAGGGCCATTTCTGATGGTGGCGGTCAGTTTGCCGGTGGAGAGTTCCGGGCGTTTTCGAGGGAGTGGGGTTTCGAGCATGTCATGTCCTCACCGAGACACCCGAAGGCCAATGGCAAGGCGGAGTCGGCTGTAAAGATTGTAAAGAGCCTCTGCAGAAGGGCAGACCGTGCCAAGGAGGACCCCTGGAAAGCCATTTTGCACTGGAGGAGCACGCCCACTGAGGGTATGAATAGCAGCCCAGCACAGCGGCTTATGTCGCGAAGACTGAGAACTTTTCTCCCTGTGGCCGACCAGCTACTGACACCTCAGGTCGTCACAGGGATTACTGACAAGCTAAGAGTGAAACATCAAGCAGCAAAGCTGTCTTATGACAGATCCGCCAGGGACCTGCCGGAGCTGAACGTTGGCCAGCCTGTGCGGATGAAGCCGCTCCCGGGAGACAGGACGGGCAGATGGAGGAGAGGAGTGTGTCTGCAGCAGCTGGGGCTCCGATCCTATCTGGTCGACGTGGAGGGGACCACGTACCGGCGCAACAGGATCGATCTCCGACCAGCGGAGGGGGTCGCGCTCCAGCCGTCAGTTCGTCCGGAAGTGGCCCCGGAGCAGCCTGCGAGCGGGGGAAGCGCCGGAGAGATCGTCAGCAGCCCCGCGAAGTCTCCAAGGCCATCAGCCCCGAGGCCGTCGCCTTCTTCCCCGCAGACTGAGAACGCACCATGCGGTGAGTCACAGGGCCGGGCCTTCTCTCGGAGTGGGAGGCTGATTAGGCCTCCAGATAGACTTGACCTTTAGGTCACGAGGACTGGGACTCTCTCACACACACACACACACACCACACCGCACGCACGCACGCACGCACGCACGCACGCACGCACGCACGCACGCACGCACGCACGCACGCACGCACGCACGAACACACACATATGTGCACGCACGCACAGTCAGTCAGTCACTCACACAGGGACTGTGTGCAAAGGGACAAAACAAGAACACTGTGAAAAAAAAAAAAAGAAGAGAAAAAAGGAAGAGAAGGATTGTATGAGAAAAGTTATTTTGTTACTGTGCTGTTATTGTGTTATGTTTTACTGAGATGCATATATGCAAGATATTGTTACTTTACTAAAGGAAGGGAGATGTTACAGGGTGCTCTAGCTAGGCTACGGCCCCACCCTGTGGTCCCCGGATGTTACTGCCTCTGTAGTGATATCCGGCTGAGTCACATTAAGCTGTTGTTGTTGTAGCAATGCTGTTATGTCCACTACCGGCTATAAGAGAATAAAAGGCACTGAGCACAAGTATCTCTCCTGACTATCTGTCCTACACATACATGCAACAATGACCTCGTCCCCATGTGGACAAAACAAAGGAAGTAATTTTTTACTTTAGGAAGGGACATCACACACTGGAACACCTCACCATCAAGGGGACAGAGGTGGAGCAGGCAGACAGCTTCAAGTTCCTTAGCCTTCATGTGTCAAAACATTTGGGCTGGAAGGAAAACACTGTTGCTACAGTGAATAAAAGCACAGCAGCGGCTGTACTTTATTAGGATGCTGAAGAAGGCCGGACTTGGTCCTTAGCCTCTTACTCTGGCCTACAGAGGACTCGTTGAAAGCATCCTCACCAGCGGTATCACGGTGTGGTTTGGAAACACTACCCAAGCTGAGAGGAAATCGCTGCAACGAGTTGTCAAAAGTGCGGAGAGAATCATTCGATCAAATCTCATTGCCATGGACACAATTTGAAATGTTTTGTAGTATTTGAGTTGTTTAACGTAAACGCTGCATCGTCAATGAATAGCACACATTTGGCACGCTACTAGTCATACATACTTACACCTAGAAAACCCATTCAAACCTATTTAGGTTCATCTTACGGTAGACATGTTTGCCTGAAAATTAATCTTTGAAATGTTTCATAGTTTTAGAAATATAGTGCTTTCAAATTTGAGAAATTTATAATGGGGGTCAATGGCAGCTCTATGGCACGTCAAAAAGTCACTTTCACCTAGAAACTCCATTCACACTTTTTATAATTCAGCTTACTGTGGGCACACATGCTGGAACTTTTTACTTTGAAATGTTTTGTAGTTTCTGAAATATAGGCTTTAAAATATAGTGCTTTTAAATTTGAGAAAATCAGAATGGGGGTCAATGGCAGATTTTGGCAAGTAAAGATTTGAGTGGGGTTTGAACCCACAACCACCAGATCATGCAGCCAGTGTGCTAAGTCACTGACCTACTTGCTACCTGCCACAATGCAGTCTGCTGTTCCCTTTGAGTAACAACATTGATACAAAAATAAAATACAAAAAATAAAATAACAGGAGATTTGTCTATTGTTTCTTTTGCTGTTGTTAGGGTTATCTCTTAGACGTTCAAATGTTTATGAACCACAATGGAGACAAGTCTCTGGCTCTTCTGTCATTATCTATTCAGTCTTTTGTGAACAGCATGCACAGTGGCTCACTGCGTACAGAGCCTGCCTGGGAATCAGGAGGCTGCAGGTTCAAGTCCTGGCTCTGACATGGTGTCCCGAAATCATGAAAAAACAACATACTATAGTATGCTGTCTGAAACTATGATCTATAGTAGGCCAATTCCATGATTTTCAAATCCTCCAAAATCACGAAAAACTACGTAGGCCTACTACCTAATATGCCGTCCGAAACCATGAACTATAGTATGTTGTTTTTTCATGATTTTCATCGTTTTTTTAAAACCTCCAAAATCATGAAAAACGACATACTATAGTAGGTCTTCTGAAACCATGAACTTTAGTATGTTGTTTGTTCATGATTTTCATAATTTTTTTTTAAAACCTGTGACGAACAAGTGTGACGGAAAAGTGTGACCATGGGCTATAGTCCATTGTCTCGAGTGATTTTCGTCTGTTTTTCAAATCCTCAAAAATGTAGATAAATGGCGTGCTATAGTATTCTGTCCGATATGGGCTATAGCCCATGGTCAAAAATGATGAAAAACAAGGATTTGAAAAAAAGACGAAAAACTCTCCGAGACCATGGGCAGAAATCATTATGTAATAAATAGACTTGAGTACAAACACAGTAGGGAACCTGGGGGTTATCTATGAAAAGGCAACACAATGAGCAGAAAATTAAAATAAACCATGTAAATACAACAAATCACAGCACTCCAGGGACTTGAACCACTCCAGGGACTTGAACCCCGTTCTGGTAAACCAGAAGTACCACACCAGTGCCTTAGTTTGTTTTGTTGTAGTTTACAGGTACATTTTTTTCATTTTTTCTCAAATCCTGCAAAATCATGAAAAACGGCATGCGGTCTGAAACCATGGACTATAGTATGCCCTTTTTTAGTGATTTTCATATTTTTTTCAAATCCTCCAAAATCACGAAAAACGACATGCATGCCGTCCGAAGCCATGAACTATAGTATGTCAGATAGTGGCACGTCAAAAGTGCATTCACCTAGAAACTCCATTCACACTTTTTATAATTCAGCTTTCTGTGGAGACACATGCTGGAACTTTTTACTTTATCTGACTCTTTAAAATAAAGTTCTTGAACCAGCAAGTGGCAGTGTGCGGGTCTCTCCTCCTTCCTCGGAACTTTTTACTTTGAAATGTTTTGTAGTTTCTTATTTAAGTTAAACGCCCAATGCATTCCCAATGGCAATAGCACAAACTTTGGCATGCTACTAGTCCTACATACTTACACCTAGAAACCCCATTCAAACCTATTTAGGTTCATCTTACGGTGGACATGTTTGCCTGAAAAGGAATCTTTGAAATGTTTCATCGTTTTAGAAATATAGTGCTTTTAAATTTGAGAAATTCAGAATGGGGGTCAATGGCAGATTTTGGCAAGTAAAGATTTGAGTGGGGTTTGAACCCACAATCTCCAGATCATGCAGCCAGTGTGCTAATTCACTGATCTTCTTGCTACCTGCCACAACACAGTCTGCTGTTCCCTTTGAGTACAACATTGATACAAAAATAAAATACAAAAAATAAAATAATTTTGCTGTTGTTTATCTCTAGACGTTGGAATGTTTATGAACCACAATGGAAACAAGTCTCTGGCTCTTCTGTCATTATCTATTCGGCCTTTTAAGAACAGCATGCACAGTGGCTCACTGGGTACAGAGCCTGCCTGGGAATCAGGAGGCTGCAGGTTCAAGGTCATGGAACCTTAGTATAATTGCCTTATTAGAATCTGAATCCAACATATAAAAAACATATTTGTGATTTTTGTTCGTTTAATTTGCTAGTTTTACCTTTTTTTGTTCAGAATTGAAAAATGGGAAAACGTTAAACGGAAAATCACAAAAACTGGTCAAGGGACCTTAGTATAAGTATGTTTGTTCAATTTAATCCATCAAAAAGAAAATTGCTATTTTTTTCCTTTTTTTGTTCAGAATTGAAAAATGGGAAAACACTAAACGAAAAATTACAAAAATGGTGGGGCCTTAGTATAATTCTGTTTGAGTCCAGCAAACAGAAATTTGCAATTTTTTTCCCTTTTTTTGTTCAGATTTGAAAAATGTGAAAACTCGAAGCCAAAACCCTGCTTTTAAAAGCTGCGTCAAAGTTGAGTTTTCAGGAGAAAAAAAGCACGCAGAAAAAAGCTGTTCATTCCAAGCTTCAAAACGAAAAAGCTGGTATACATAGAGATAACATGGGAGCACGAAGCAAGAAGCTGCTTCTAGCTTCCTTGGTGTTAACGTGGCTTAAGTCTGATTATGCCTTTGTTTTTTTTGCACTACTGATTGTTACCCGTTTCCTTTCTTGTCAGTTAAAATTATCATTCATCATCACTTCCATCTTGTCCATCACCTAACCCTAACCCTAACCCTAACCCTAGTTGTCTGGTACAAGATTGGTTACCATATGGTACCAGAACAAAACAAACAAAAAAGCAGTGTGAATTGTCTGGAACCAGTGGCACAGTGTGTTAGAACGCTGCCACATGATCGGGAGATGGTGAGTTCAAACCCTACTCAAGTCTTTACTTTCAAGACCGATTTCAGAAGAAGAAAAGCAACACAAAAGCAGTTTGAATTATCTTGGAGCAGTGTGTTAGAACGCTCCCACATGATCGGGAGATGGTGAGATCAAATCCCACTCAAGTCTTTACTTTCAAGACCGATTTCAGAAGAAGAAAAGCAACACAAAAGCATTTTGAATTATCTTGGAGCAGTGTGTTAGAACGCTCCCACATGATCGGGAGATGGTGAGATCAAATCCCACTCAAGTCTTTACTTTCAAGACTGATTTCAGAAGAAGAAAACCAACAAAAAAGCAGTTGAATTATCTGGAACCAGTGGCGCAGTGTGTTAGGACACTGCCACATGATCGGGAGATGGGTGTTGTTGAGGGTGGGTTGGGTGTTTCACGGTTTCTCATCAACTCCATGTTAAATCACCCAATTACCCCCCAACGGACACTAGCCATAACCCTAACCCTAACCCTAGTTGTCTGGTACCAGATTGCTTACCATATGGTACCAGAACAAAACAAACAAAAAATGAAATGAAACTGGACAGAAGACAATGAGGTCAGCCGTCCTAGCAGCCCAAAGAACATTCCCTACCGCACGTATACACGTACCTATAATTAACTACTCAGAAAACCTCCCACCAAGGGAGAAACTAATTGTAGAAAGCCTAAATGGGATAATAAAAACACAGAGCCACCTCCCAAAATTGAACGAACAGGACTTCAAAACAGGTAGTGATAACATACACTGGGAAAACGAAACAGCCCAAGCAATGCTGGAAAATTGGATGTCCAGTTTAAACTAGGTAGCCCCAGATGCCGAGATAGGCAGGGGCTCACAAAGACCAACATAATTAATTTGTCTAACTATTTCCTACCAGACCAACACCAAGTTGATTTGCTAGAAAAAGGCCTATCATTTGTCCCAACCCTGGACATCTACAAACAGCAAAGGAACAAATTAAAGAAGGACGTTTCCGACTATCACCGAAGACTTAAACTAGCATCACACTTCGGACCGGGAAACGGAAAAGAGATCCCACCCTTCCAGCCTGGATCAAACTGGGAACCAGCGGCGGAAGGCCTCCCGCAAAGTTTAAAACAAATAATCTTGGAGGACACAAACACAGTTGGGAGTCTACCAGGACACATTAAAGAAAAGGACAACCTTAGCAAGGAACAGGTAAGAGCCCTGAGGGCACTAGCTAAAAATGAGGACATAGTTATTAAATCAGCAGATAAAGGAAGCGCAATAGTTATAATGGACAGACATCAATACTTAATTGAGGGAGAAAGACAACTTAGCAACCCAAACCACTATAGACAACTAGGACAACCTATTTATAATCAAACAGCCGCAGAAGCTAAAGAAAAAATATACAAACTTAGGGAAAAAAAGTACATAAACTACAAACAAGCCAAATACTTAATAGGACAAGACACTCCACGTGCCAGAATCTTCTATCTATTACCAAAAATACATAAGGATGCAAGCACATGGACTGTACCATACGAGATTCCAGCAGGGAGACCTATTGTCTCGGACTGTGGTAGTGAAACGTACCAAACAGCTGAATATATTGAACCTTTTCTGAACCCACTGTCTATAAAACATGCCAGCTATATCAAGGACACTTATGACTTTGTCAATAAAATCAAAGCCATAACTGTACCACAAAATGCATTTTTATTTTCAATCGATATTGATAGTTTGTACACAAACATCGAAACAGAAGCGGGTTTACAGGCAGTGAAGGAAGTCTTTAATAGAACTACTGGAACTACTGGAACTATTGAACATAAATCTGACCAAAAATTATTTCGAATTTAACAATAAATTCTATCTCCAAACCAAAGGCACAGCCATGGGGAAAAGGTTTGCCCCCTCCTATGCAAATATCTACATGGCCCTGTGGGAAGAGACAGCACTAAAAAAATGCAATCTCAAACCAACACATTATTGTAGATTTTTGGATGACATCTTTGGTGTTTGGGAACACACCAAAGAGGATTTCCAAGATTTTATTAATATACTAAACACACACCATAGATCAATTACAATCAAATATGTGACGAGCACCGAAAAAATTGATTTCCTAGATGTTACTGTCTTCAAAGGCCCAAATTTCAACACAAGTGGTAAATTAGATTTCAAAGTGTATTTTAAAGAAACCGACACACACGCTCTCCTACATAAAACCTCCTTTCATCCACCACACACTTACAGAGGCATAGTCAAATCACAGCTGTTGAGATTCCACAGAATCTGCACACAACAAAGTGATTTTAAAATAGCATATCAAACTCTATTTAACGCCTTGCGGAAACGGGGTTACACAAGAACCTTCCTTAGAAAAACACATGACACATTTCTAGAGGTGAAAGAAAGGGACCAGAGTCCCAAACTAGCTTTGGTTACTACCTATTCGACCCTAAGCAGGTTAACAAACATGAAAATAAAGAGGAATTTTGCAAATAGGACGGATGACCTACTTAACGGATGCAAAATTATACCAGCATATAGGAAGAACAAAAACTTGAAAGATTACCTTGTACATAGCAAACTAAAGGAGACAGACAGTCCGATACGCAAGAAACCGGATTACTTCAGACCTAAACAACAAGTGAAAAATAGAACCACAATGAGAATGGTGGGAATAAATCAAATCATACAGGCTAATACTAGTAACTGTGTCTATCTAATTACATGCAACAAATGCAACCTACAATATGTGGGTGAAACTAGAAACACAATAGCAGATAGACTAAACCAACATAGATATAATATAAATAATGCAAAAGAAACAACTTTATTAATTGTTCAACATTTCATGACCCATGGGATTAGTGCCTTGGAGGTTTGTGGATTAGAATCTAATCAAACCTGGACAGAGGGGGAAAGGAGATATGCAGAGAAGCAGTGGATTCTAAAATTAAACACCAAATTTCCACACGGCTTAAACAATACCAATCCAATAGGCCCACAGGGAACAGGATAGTACACAAACCCTTAAATGCTAAACTCCTAAATGGCCCTTAATTAGAACAGAGCCAGGACAATAGCAGTAACACAAAGCCATTCAGATTCACTAATTGACACTAATGGGCTTGATGGGTGGACTTAATCCCCTCAAAAGTTTAATCATCAAGGTTGAATCATCAATCAACACTTTAATCGTTGACCTCAGAGGTATACGACTAATTAATTGCCCAGACTCTTCTTCAACCAAGATGGCGAAAGCAAACATTCTTTGTTCGGTACTCATACAATAGTTTGGTACAAAACACTGAAGTCCTTAAACCAGAAACCTAACCCTAACCCTAACCCTAACCCTAACCCTAGTTGTCTGGTACCAGATTGCTTACCATATGGTACCAGAACAAAACAAACAAAAAAGCAGTGTGAATTGTCTGGAACCAGTGGCGCAGTGTGTTAGAACGCTGCCACATGATCGGGAGATGATGAGTTCAAACCCCACTCAAGTCTTTACTTTCAAGACCGATTTCAGAAGAACAAAAGCAGTTTGAATTATCTTGGAGCAGTGTGTTAGAACGCTCCCACATGATCGGGAGATGGTGAGTTCAAATCCCACTCAAGTCTTTACTTTCAAGACCGATTTCAGAAGAAGAAAACCAACAAAAAAGCAGTTGAATTATCTGGAACCAGTGGCGCAGTGTGTTAGGACACTGCCACATGATCGGGAGATGGTGAGTTCAAACCCCACTCAAGTCTTTCGATTAAAGAAGAAGAAAACCAACGACCTATCAACCAACACATTCAAAGGCATATCAATCCCATGAATCCGTTTTCTTATCAAGTTGAAGGCATCCCGGATTTTGTTGAGGGTGGGTTGGGTGTTTCACGGTTTCTCATCAACTCCATGTTAAATCACCCAATTACCCCCCAACGGACACTAGCCATAACCCTAACCCTAACCCTAACCCTAGTTGTCTGGTACCAGATTGCTTACCATATGGTACCAGAACAAAACAAACAAAAAAGCAGTGTGAATTGTCTGGAACCAGTGGCGCAGTGTGTTAGAACGCTGCCACATGATCGGGAGATGGTGAGTTCAAACCCCACTCAAGTCTTTACTTTCAAGACCGATTTCAGAAGAACAAAAGCAGTTTGAATTATCTTGGAGCAGTGTGTTAGAACGCTCCCACATGATCGGGAGATGGTGAGTTCAAATCCCACTCAAGTCTTTACTTTCAAGACCGATTTCAGAAGAAGAAAACCAACAAAAAAGCAGTTGAATTATCTGGAACCAGTGGCGCAGTGTGTTAGGACACTGCCACATGATCGGGAGATGGTGAGTTCAAACCCCAGTCCAGTCTTTACTTTCAAGACCTATTAAAGAAGAAGAAAACCGACGACCTATCAACCAACACATTCAAAGGCATATCAATCCCATTAATCCGTTTTCTTATCAAGTTGAAGGCATCCTGGATTTTGTTGAGGGTGGGTTGGGTGTTTCACGGTTTCTCATCAACTCCATGTTAAATCACCCAATTACCCCCCAACGGACACTAGCCATAACCCTAACCCTAACCCTAACCCTAACCCTAGTTGTCTGGTACCAGATTGCTAACCATATGGTACCAGAACAAAACAAACAAAAAAGCAGTGTGAATTGTCTGGAACCAGTGGCGCAGTGTGTTAGAACGCTGCCACATGATCGGGAGATGGTGAGTTCAAACCCCACTCAAGTCTTTACTTTCAAGACCGATTTCAGAAGAAGAAAACCAACATAAAAGCAGTTGAATTATCTGGAACCAGTGGCGCAGTGTGTTAGGACACTGCCACATGATCGGGAGATGGTGAGTTCAAACCCCACTCAAGTCTTTACTTTCAAGACCGATTAAAGAAGAAGAAAACCAACGACCTATCAACCAACACATTCAAAGGCATATCAATCCCATTAATCCGTTTTCTTATCAAGTTGGAGGCATCCCGGATTTTGTTGAGGGTGGGTTGGGTGTTTCACGGTTTCTCATCAACTCCATGTTAAATCACCCAATTACCCCCCAACGGACACTAGCCATAACCCTAACCCTAGTTGTCTGGTACCAGATTGCTTACCAAAAGGTACCAGAACAAAACAAACAAAAAAGCAGTGTGAATTGTCTGGAACCAGTGGCGCAGTGTGTTAGAACGCTGCCACATGATCGGGAGATGGTGAGATCAATCCCCACTCAAGTCTTTACTTTCAAGACCGATTTCAGAAGAACAAAAGCAGTTTGAACTAGAAACAAATTTCAGGAAATTTGACTGGGTGCCTGCAGCTCGCCAAGTCTGTGCAGCATTTGAGCCACGGACCACCATTTGATGACATTTAGCCTCTCAGACCCTGTAAGGGTCCATTTGGTTGACTTTCAATGGGGTATTTTGTCTAAGTTTATTGCACATTATGTTGCCACCAACATTCTAATGCTAACATGCTAACATGCTAATACTAACATGCTAATGCTAACATGCTAATGCTAACATGCTAAAATGCTATTGCTAACATGCTAATGCTAATATGCTAATGCTAACATGCTAATATGCTAATGCTAACATGCTAATGCTAACATGCTAATGCTAACATGCTAATGCTAACATGCTAATATACTAATGCTAACATGCTAATGCTAACATGCTAATGCTAACATGCTAATGCTAACATGCTAATGCTAACATGCTAATGCTAACATGCTAACATGCTAATGCTAACATGCTAATGCTAACATGCTAATGCTAACATGCTAATGCTAACATGCTAACATGCTAATGCTAACATGCTAACATGCTAACATGCTAACATGCTAATGCTAACATGCTAACATGCTAACATGCTAAGGGGTCCATTTGGTTTCGCTCAGGGGGGCGGCCCGGTTCTGGCGAGCCGCCCCGCGTCCGAAACGGTTGAGAAATGACAGAGTTACGTGTTTCCCCGAATTTCTCTATTGACTTTCAATGTGTGTGTGTGCGTGCACATGTGTGCATGTGCGTGCATGTGCGTGTGTGCGCGCGTGTGTGAGAGTTGGTCAGGTGACCTTGAATCATTAACAAAGTATCATTTTCACCTGGGCTAGTCTATGCAATGCAAACAGTATTGAAAGGTAAAGCACACTGACTCTCTATGAGAGATCGTATGTCCGAACAAATTGCTCTATCGCAAAAAGTAAAAGTCGAATGCGATTTTTGTTTTCGCCGTGAGTGACCCGAGGCATTGAGGTACGCCGTGTGCGATCGTGGTATTGGTGCGATAAAAAACGTGGTTATAAGAGCGAGTTAAGAATTGTGCTTGTGATGAAAAAATTGCTGACTCATTCAGGTATTTAACATGGAGTTTATGACACATTATGATGGTACACCTGTCGCTTTCAGGGCTGTAGTTCACGTACTGTATGTATCTGGGCTATGGTTGTGACATTGGGTGAAAGAGGACGAGTGTGGCTACAAAATTACCGAAACCCATGCATGTAAAGTGAATATTTTGGCCGTGAGGACGATTTGTTCGGAGAATTTCGGTATAGTCTTCACATTGGCTTCTCACTCTGATCCGCTCTCTCTCTGGGCGTGCGACACTCTGAGTCGAGAATATTGCTCAGACCACACACACTTTGAACTGCGATAGCGGGCAAACCGTGCAACGTATTCGAATTCCGTCTGAACCACCACAAAGTCGATGGCCTCGTGTGCTGTTTGACGTTTAAATCGTGTTTCTACGTACCAGTATGCCAGAGCAATGTGGCTCCAAAGTAACGTGTCGTTTTCTGTTTTCACCCGCGTCTCCCCATCGACTTTGAATGGGGCATTTTTCGCGTCGTTTATTGCGAATTACGTCGGCACGGTAACACGAATCGGAAAGAAAAGCACAAGCACACCATTCCCGGCCGAGCCGCACGTTTTCATGTATATATTGCGGGGCTTTGGCAAACCGTGCGGCCGGCCATAGACGTCGAAGTTTCGCGTATTGATAATTATTATTACGATTAAGTATGCGTTTTAGATTTCAATCTGTGTTTCTGCCATTGCATGGCAGGCACCCAGAATTATCTTGGAGCAGTGTGTTAGAACGCTCCCACATGATCGGGAGATGGTGAGTTCAAATCCCACTCAAGTCTTTACTTTCAAGACCGATTTCAGAAGAAGAAAACCAACAAAAAAGCAGTTGAATTATCTGGAACCAGTGGCGCAGTGTGTTAGGACACTGCCACATGATCGGGAGATGGTGAGTTCAAACCCCACTCAAGTCTTTACTTTCAAGACCTATTAAAGAAGAAGAAAACCGACGACCTATCAACCAACACATTCAAAGGCATATCAATCCCATTAATCCTTTTTCTTATCAAGTTGAAGGCATCCTGGATTTTGTTGAGGGTGGGTTGGGTGTTTCACGGTTTCTCATCAACTCCATGTTAAATCACCCAATTACCCCCCAACGGACACTAGCCATAACCCTAACCCTAACCCTAACCCTAACCCTAGTTGTCTGGTACCAGATTGCTTACCATATGGTACCAGAACAAAACAAACAAAAAAGCAGTGTGAATTGTCTGGAACCAGTGGCGCAGTGTGTTAGAACGCTGCCACATGATCGGGAGATGGTGAGTTCAAACCCCACTCAAGTCTTTACTTTCAAGACCGATTTCAGAAGAACAAAAGCAGTTTGAATTATCTTGGAGCAGTGTGTTAGAACGCTCCCACATGATCGGGAGATGGTGAGTTCAAACCACACTCAAGTCTTTACTTTCAAGACCGATTTCAGAAGAAGAAAACCAACATAAAAGCAGTTGAATTATCTGGAACCAGTGGCGCAGTGTGTTAGGACACTGCCACATGATCGGGAGATGGTGAGTTCAAACCCCACTCAAGTCTTTACTTTCAAGACCGATTAAAGAAGAAGAAAACCAACGACCTATCAACCAACACATTCAAAGGCATATCAATCCCATTAATCCGTTTTCTTATCAAGTTGAAGGCATCCCGGATTTTGTTGAGGGTGGGTTGGGTGTTTCACGGTTTCTCATCAACTCCATGTTAAATCACCCAATTACCCCCCAACGGACACTAGCCATAACCCTAACCCTAACCCTAACCCTAGTTGTCTGGTACCAGATTGCTTACCAAATGGTACCAGAACAAAACAAACAAAAAAGCAGTGTGAATTGTCTGGAACCAGTGGCGCAGTGTGTTAGAACGCTGCCACATGATCGGGAGATGGTGAGATCAATCCCCACTCAAGTCTTTACTTTCAAGACCAATTTCAGAAGAACAAAAGCAGTTTGAATTATCTTGGAGCAGTGTGTTAGAACGCTCCCACATGATCGGGAGATGGTGAGTTCAAATCCCACTCAAATCTTTACTTTCAAGACCGATTTCAGAAGAAGAAAACCAACAAAAAAGCAGTTAAATTATCTGGAACCAGTGGCGCAGTGTGTTAGGACACTGCCACATGATCGGGAGATGGTGAGTTCAAACCCCACTCAAGTCTTTACTTTCAAGACCGATTAAAGAAGAAGAAAACCAACGACCTATCAACCAACACATTCAAAGGCATATCAATCCCATTAATCCGTTTTCTTATCAAGTTGAAGGCATCCCGGATTTTGTTGAGGGTGGGTTGGGTGTTTCACGGTTTCTCATCAACTCCATGTTAAATCACCCAATTACCCCCCAACGGACACTAGCCATAACCCTAACCCTAACCCTAACCCTAGTTGTCTGGTACCAGATTGCTTACCATATGGTACCAGAACAAAACAAACAAAAAAGCAGTGTGAATTGCCTGGAACCAGTGGCGCAGTGTGTTAGAACGCTGCCACATGATCGGGAGATGGTGAGTTCAAACCCCACTCAAGTCTTTACTTTCAAGATCGATTTCAGAAGAACAAAAGCAGTTTGAATTATCTTGGAGCAGTGTGTTAGAACGCTCCCACATGATCGGGAGATGGTGAGTTCAAATCCCACTCAAATCTTTACTTTCAAGACCGATTTCAGAAGAAGAAAACCAACAAAAAAGCAGTTGAATTATCTGGAACCAGTGGCGCAGTGTGTTAGGACACTGCCACATGATCGGGAGATGGTGAGTTCAAACCCCACTCAAGTCTTTACTTTCAAGACCGATTAAAGAAGAAGAAAACCAACGACCTATCAACCAACACATTCAAAGGCATATCAATCCCATTAATCCGTTTTCTTATCAAGTTGAAGGCATCCCGGATTTTGTTGAGGGTGGGTTGGGTGTTTCACGGTTTCTCATCAACTCCATGTTAAATCACCCAATTACCCCCCAACGGACACTAGCCATAACCCTAACCCTAACCCTAACCCTAGTTGTCTGGTACCAGATTGCTTACCATATGGTACCAGAACAAAACAAACAAAAAAGCAGTGTGAATTGCCTGGAACCAGTGGCGCAGTGTGTTAGAACGCTGCCACATGATCGGGAGATGGTGAGTTCAAACCCCACTCAAGTCTTTACTTTCAAGATCGATTTCAGAAGAACAAAAGCAGTTTGAATTATCTTGGAGCAGTGTGTTAGAACGCTCCCACATGATCGGGAGATGGTGAGTTCAAATCCCACTCAAGTCTTTACTTTCAAGACCGATTTCAGAAGAAGAAAACCAACAAAAAAGCAGTTGAATTATCTGGAACCAGTGGCGCAGTGTGTTAGGACACTGCCACATGATCGGGAGATGGTGAGTTCAAACCCCACTCAAGTCTTTCGATTAAAGAAGAAGAAAAACAACGACCTATCAACCAACACATTCAAAGGCATATCAATCCCATTAATCCGTTTTCTTATCAAGTTGAAGGCATCCCGGATTTTGTTGAGGGTGGGTTGGGTGTTTCACGGTTTCTCATCAACTCCATGTTAAATCACCCAATTACCCCCCAACGGACACTAGCCATAACCCTAACCCTAACCCTAACCCTAGTTGTCTGGTACCAGATTGCTTACCATATGGTACCAGAACAAAACAAACAAAAAAGCAGTGTGAATTGTCTGGAACCAGTGGCGCAGTGTGTTAGAACGCTGCCACATGATCGGGAGATGGTGAGTTCAAACCCCACTCAAGTCTTTACTTTCAAGACCGATTTCAGAAGAACAAAAGCAGTTTGAATTATCTTGGAGCAGTGTGTTAGAACGCTCCCACATGATCGGGAGATGGTGAGTTCAAACCCCACTCAAGTCTTTACTTTCAAGACCGATTTCAGAAGAAGAAAACCAACATAAAAGCAGTTGAATTATCTGGAACCAGTGGCGCAGTGTGTTAGGACACTGCCACATGATCGGGAGATGGTGAGTTCAAACCCCACTCAAGTCTTTACTTTCAAGACCGATTAAAGAAGAAGAAAACCAACGACCTATCAACCAACACATTCAAAGGCATATCAATCCCATTAATCCGTTTTCTTATCAAGTTGAAGGCATCCCGGATTTTGTTGAGGGTGGGTTGGGTGTTTCACGGTTTCTCATCAACTCCATGTTAAATCACCCAATTACCCCCCAACGGACACTAGCCATAACCCTAACCCTAACCCTAACCCTAGTTGTCTGGTACCAGATTGCTTACCAAATGGTACCAGAACAAAACAAACAAAAAAGCAGTGTGAATTGTCTGGAACCAGTGGCGCAGTGTGTTAGAACGCTGCCACATGATCGGGAGATGGTGAGATCAATCCCCACTCAAGTCTTTACTTTCAAGACCGATTTCAGAAGAACAAAAGCAGTTTGAATTATCTTGGAGCAGTGTGTTAGAACGCTCCCACATGATCGGGAGATGGTGAGTTCAAATCCCACTCAAATCTTTACTTTCAAGACCGATTTCAGAAGAAGAAAACCAACAAAAAAGCAGTTGAATTATCTGGAACCAGTGGCGCAGTGTGTTAGGACACTGCCACATGATCGGGAGATGGTGAGTTCAAACCCCACTCAAGTCTTTACTTTCAAGACCGATTAAAGAAGAAGAAAACCAACGACCTATCAACCAACACATTCAAAGGCATATCAATCCCATTAATCCGTTTTCTTATCAAGTTGAAGGCATCCCGGATTTTGTTGAGGGTGGGTTGGGTGTTTCACGGTTTCTCATCAACTCCATGTTAAATCACCCAATTACCCCCCAACGGACACTAGCCATAACCCTAACCCTAACCCTAACCCTAGTTGTCTGGTACCAGATTGCTTACCATATGGTACCAGAACAAAACAAACAAAAAAGCAGTGTGAATTGTCTGGAACCAGTGGCGCAGTGTGTTAGAACGCTGCCACATGATCGGGAGATGGTGAGTTCAAACCCCACTCAAGTCTTTACTTTCAAGACCGATTTCAGAAGAACAAAAGCAGTTTGAATTATCTTGGAGCAGTGTGTTAGAACGCTCCCACATGATCGGGAGATGGTGAGTTCAAATCCCACTCACGTCTTTACTTTCAAGACCGATTTCAGAAGAAGAAAACCAACAAAAAAGCAGTTGAATTATCTGGAACCAGTGGCGCAGTGTGTTAGGACACTGCCACATGATCGGGAGATGGTGAGTTCAAACCCCACTCAAGTCTTTACTTTCAAGACCGATTAAAGAAGAAGAAAACCAACGACCTATCAACCAACACATTCAAAGGCATATCAATCCCATTAATCCGTTTTCTTATCAAGTTGAAGGCATCCCGGATTTTGTTGAGGGTGGGTTGGGTGTTTCACGGTTTCTCATCAACTCCATGTTAAATCACCCAATTACCCCCCAACGGACACTAGCCATAACCCTAACCCTAACCCTAACCCTAGTTGTCTGGTACCAGATTGCTTACCATATGGTACCAGAACAAAACAAACAAAAAAGCAGTGTGAATTGTCTGGAACCAGTGGCGCAGTGTGTTAGAACGCTGCCACATGATTGGGAGATGGTGAGTTCAAACCCCACTCAAGTCTTTACTTAAGACCGATTTCAGAAGAACAAAAGCAGTTTGAATTATCTTGGAGCAGTGTGTTAGAACGCTCCCACATGATCGGGAGATGGTGAGTTCAAATCCCACCCAAGTCTTTACTTTCAAGACCGATTTCAGAAGAAGAAAACCAACAAAAAAGCAGTTGAATTATCTGGAACCAGTGGCGCAGTGTGTTAGGACACTGCCACATGATCGGGAGATGGTGAGTTCAAACCCCACTCAAGTCTTTACTTTCAAGACCGATTTCAGAAGAACAAAAGCAGTTTGAATTATCTTGGAGCAGTGTGTTAGAACGCTCCCACATGATCGGGAGATGGTGAGTTCAAATCCCACTCAAATCTTTACTTTCAAGACCGATTTCAGAAGAAGAAAACCAACAAAAAAGCAGTTGAATTATCTGGAACCAGTGGCGCAGTGTGTTAGGACACTGCCACATGATCGGGAGATGGTGAGTTCAAACCCCACTCAAGTCTTTACTTTCAAGACCGATTAAAGAAGAAGAAAACCAACGACCTATCAACCAACACATTCAAAGGCATATCAATCCCATTAATCCGTTTCCTTATCAAGTTGAAGGCATCCCGGATTTTGTTGAGGGTGGGTTGGGTGTTTCACGGTTTCTCATCAACTCCATGTTAAATCACCCAATTACCCCCCAACGGACACTAGCCATAACCCTAACCCTAACCCTAACCCTAGTTGTCTGGTACCAGATTGCTTACCATATGGTACCAGAACAAAACAAACAAAAAAGCAGTGTGAATTGTCTGGAACCAGTGGCGCAGTGTGTTAGAACGCTGCCACATGATCGGGAGATTGTGAGTTCAAACCCCACTCAAGTCTTTACTTTCAAGACCGATTTCAGAAGAACAAAAGCAGTTTGAATTATCTTGGAGCAGTGTGTTAGAACGCTCCCACATGATCGGGAGATGGTGAGTTCAAATCCCACTCACGTCTTTACTTTCAAGACCGATTTCAGAAGAAGAAAACCAACAAAAAAGCAGTTGAATTATCTGGAACCAGTGGCGCAGTGTGTTAGGACACTGCCACATGATCGGGAGATGGTGAGTTCAAACCCCACTCAAGTCTTTACTTTCAAGACCGATTAAAGAAGAAGAAAACCAACGACCTATCAACCAACACATTCAAAGGCATGTCAATCCCATTAATCCGTTTTCTTATCAAGTTGAAGGCATCCCGGATTTTGTTGAGGGTGGGTTGGGTGTTTCACGGTTTCTCATCAACTCCATGTTAAATCACCCAATTACCCCCCAACGGACACTAGCCATAACCCTAACCCTAACCCTAACCCTAACCCTAGTTGTCTGGTACCAGATTGCTTACCATATGGTACCAGAACAAAACAAACAAAAAAGCAGTGTGAATTGTCTGGAACCAGTGGCGCAGTGTGTTAGAAAGCTGCCACATGATCGGGAGATGGTGAGTTCAAACCCCACTCAAGTCTTTACTTAAGACCGATTTCAGAAGAACAAAAGCAGTTTGAATTATCTTGGAGCAGTGTGTTAGAACGCTCCCACATGATCGGGAGATGGTGAGTTCAAATCCCACTCAAGTCTTTACTTTCAAGACCGATTTCAGAAGAAGAAAACCAACAAAAAAGCAGTTGAATTATCTGGAACCAGTGGCGCAGTGTGTTAGGACACTGCCACATGATCGGGAGATGGTGAGTTCAAACCCCACTCAAGTCTTTACTTTCAAGACCTATTAAAGAAGAAGAAAACCGACGACCTATCAACCAACACATTCAAAGGCATATCAATCCCATTAATCCGTTTTCTTATCAAGTTGAAGGCATCCTGGATTTTGTTGAGGGTGGGTTGGGTGTTTCACGGTTTCTCATCAACTCCATGTTAAATCACCCAATTACCCCCCAACGGACACTAGCCATAACCCTAACCCTAACCCTAACCCTAACCCTAGTTGTCTGGTACCAGATTGCTTACCATATGGTACCAGAACAAAACAAACAAAAAAGCAGTGTGAATTGTCTGGAACCAGTGGCGCAGTGTGTTAGAACGCTGCCACATGATCGGGAGATGGTGAGTTCAAACCCCACTCAAGTCTTTACTTTCAAGACCGATTTCAGAAGAACAAAAACAGTTTGAATTATCTTGGAGCAGTGTGTTAGAACGCTCCCACATGATCGGGAGATGGTGAGTTCAAATCCCACTCAAGTCTTTACTTTCAAGACCGATTTCAGAAGAAGAAAACCAACATAAAAGCAGTTGAATTATCTGGAACCAGTGGCGCAGTGTGTTAGGACACTGTTACATGATCGGTAGATGGTGAGTTCAAACCCCACTCAGGTCTTTACTTTCAAGACCGATTAAAGAAGAAGAAAACCAACACATTCAAAGGCATATCAATCCCATTAATCCGTTTTCTTATCAAGTTGAAGGCATCCCGGATTTTGTTGAGGGTGGTTTGGGTGTTTCACGGTTTCTCATCAACTCCATGTTAAATGACCCAATTACCCCCCAACGGACACTAGCCATAACCCTAACCCTAACCCTAGTTGTCTTGTACCAGATTGCTTACCATATGGTACCAGAACAAAACAAACAAAAAAGCAGTGTGAATTGTCTGGAACCAGTGGCGCAGTGTGTTAGAACGCTGCCACATGATCGGGAGATGGTGAGTTCAAACCCCACTCAAGTCTTTACTTTCAAGACTGATTTCAGAAGAACAAAAGCAGTTTGAATTATCTTGGAGCAGTGTGTTAGAACGCTCCCACATGATCGGGAGATGGTGAGTTCAAATCCCACTCAAGTCTTTACTTTCAAGACCGATTTCAGAAGAAGAAAACCAACATAAAAGCAGTTGAATTATCTGGAACCAGTGGCGCAGTGTGTTAGGACACTGCCACATGATCGGGAGATGGTGAGTTCAAACCCCACTCAAGTCTTTACTTTCAAGACCGATTAAAGAAGAAGAAAACCAAGGACCTATCAACCAACACATTCAAAGGCATATCAATCCCATTAATCCGTTTTCTTATCAAGTTGAAGGCATCCCGGATTTTGTTGAGGGTGGGTTGGGTGTTTCACGGTTTCTCATCAACTCCATGTTAAATCACCCAATTACCCCCCAACGGACACTAGCCATAACCCTAACCCTAACCCTAACCCTAACCCTAGTTGTCTGGTACCAGATTGCTTACCATATGGTACCAGAACAAAACAAACAAAAAAGCAGTGTGAATTGTCTGGAACCAGTGGCGCAGTGTGTTAGAACGCTGCCACATGATCGGGAGATGGTGAGTTCAAACCCCACTCAAGTCTTTACTTAAGACCGATTTCAGAAGAACAAAAGCAGTTTGAATTATCTTGGAGCAGTGTGTTAGAACGCTCCCACATGATCGGGAGATGGTGAGTTCAAATCCCACTCAAGTCTTTACTTTCAAGACCGATTTCAGAAGAAGAAAACCAACAAAAAAGCAGTTGAATTATCTGGAACCAGTGGCGCAGTGTGTTAGGACACTGCCACATGATCGGGAGATGGTGAGTTCAAACCCCACTCAAGTCTTTACTTTCAAGACCTATTAAAGAAGAAGAAAACCGACGACCTATCAACCAACACATTCAAAGGCATATCAATCCCATTAATCCGTTTTCTTATCAAGTTGAAGGCATCCTGGATTTTGTTGAGGGTGGGTTGGGTGTTTCACGGTTTCTCATCAACTCCATGTTAAATCACCCAATTACCCCCCAACGGACACTAGCCATAACCCTAACCCTAAACCTAACCCTAACCCTAGTTGTCTGGTACCAGATTGCTTACCAAATGGTACCAGAACAAAACAAACAAAAAAGCAGTGTGAATTGTCTGGAACCAGTGGCGCAGTGTGTTAGAACGCTTCCACATGATCGGGAGATGGTGAGATCAATCCCCACTCAAGTCTTTACTTTCAAGACCGATTTCAGAAGAACAAAAGCAGTTTGAATTATCTTGGAGCAGTGTGTTAGAACGCTCCCACATGATCGGGAGATGGTGAGTTCAAATCCCACTCAAATCTTTACTTTCAAGACCGATTTCAGAAGAAGAAAACCAACAAAAAAGCAGTTGAATTATCTGGAACCAGTGGCGCAGTGTGTTAGGACACTGCCACATGATCGGGAGATGGTGAGTTCAAACCCCACTCAAGTCTTTACTTTCAAGACCGATTAAAGAAGAAGAAAACCAACGACCTATCAACCAACACATTCAAAGGCATATCAATCCCATTAATCCGTTTTCTTATCAAGTTGAAGGCATCCCGGATTTTGTTGAGCGTGGGTTGGGTGTTTCACGGTTTCTCATCAACTCCATGTTAAATCACCCAATTACCCCCCAACGGACACTAGCCATAACCCTAACCCTAACCCTAGTTGTCTGGTACCAGATTGCTTACCATATGGTACCAGAACAAAACAAACAAAAAAGCATTGTGAATTGTCTGGAACCAGTGGCGCAGTGTGTTAGAACGCTGCCACATGATCGGGAGATGGTGAGTTCAAACCCCACTCAAGTCTTTACTTTCAAGATCGATTTCAGAAGAACAAAAGCAGTTTGAATTATCTTGGAGCAGTGTGTTAGAACGCTCCCACATGATCGGGAGATGGTGAGTTCAAATCCCACTCAAGTCTTTACTTTCAAGACCGATTTCAGAAGAAGAAAACCAACAAAAAAGCAGTTGAATTATCTGGAACCAGTGGCGCAGTGTGTTAGGACACTGCCACATGATCGGGAGATGGTGAGTTCAAACCCCACTCAAGTCTTTCGATTAAAGAAGAAGAAAAACAACGACCTATCAACCAACACATTCAAAGGCATATCAATCCCATTAATCCGTTTTCTTATCAAGTTGAAGGCATCCCGGATTTTGTTGAGGGTGGGTTGGGTGTTTCACGGTTTCTCATCAACTCCATGTTAAATCACCCAATTACCCCCCAACGGACACTAGCCATAACCCTAACCCTAACCCTAACCCTAACCCTAACCCTAGTTGTCTGGTACCAGATTGCTTACCATATGGTACCAGAACAAAACAAACAAAAAAGCAGTGTGAATTGTCTGGAACCAGTGGCGCAGTGTGTTAGAACGCTGCCACATGATCGGGAGATGGTGAGTTCAAACCCCACTCAAGTCTTTACTTAAGACCGATTTCAGAAGAACAAAAGCAGTTTGAATTATCTTGGAGCAGTGTGTTAGAACGCTCCCACATGATCGGGAGATGGTGAGTTCAAATCCCACTCAAGTCTTTACTTTCAAGACCGATTTCAGAAGAAGAAAACCAACAAAAAAGCAGTTGAATTATCTGGAACCAGTGGCGCAGTGTGTTAGGACACTGCCACATGATCGGGAGATGGTGAGTTCAAACCCCACTCAAGTCTTTACTTTCAAGACCGATTAAAGAAGAAGAAAACCAACGACCTATCAACCAACACATTCAAAGGCATATCAATCCCATTAATCCGTTTTCTTATCAAGTTGAAGGCATCCCGGATTTTGTTGAGGGTGGGTTGGGTGTTTCACGGTTTCTCATCAACTCCATGTTAAATCACCCAATTACCCCCCAACGGACACTAGCCATAACCCTAACCCTAACCCTAGTTGTCTGGTACCAGATTGCTTACCATATGGTACCAGAACAAAACAAACAAAAAAGCAGTGTGAATTGTCTGGAACCAGTGGCGCAGTGTGTTAGAACGCTGCCACATGATCGGGAGATGGTGAGTTCAAACCCCACTCAAGTCTTTACTTTCAAGATCGATTTCAGAAGAACAAAAGCAGTTTGAATTATCTTGGAGCAGTGTGTTAGAACGCTCCCACATGATCGGGAGATGGTGAGTTCAAATCCCACTCAAGTCTTTACTTTCAAGACCGATTTCAGAAGAAGAAAACCAACAAAAAAGCAGTTGAATTATCTGGAACCAGTGGCGCAGTGTGTTAGGACACTGCCACATGATCGGGAGATGGTGAGTTCAAACCCCACTCAAGTCTTTCGATTAAAGAAGAAGAAAAACAACGACCTATCAACCAACACATTCAAAGGCATATCAATCCCATTAATCCGTTTTCTTATCAAGTTGAAGGCATCCCGGATTTTGTTGAGGGTGGGTTGGGTGTTTCACGGTTTCTCATCAACTCCATGTTAAATCACCCAATTACCCCCCAACGGACACTAGCCATAACCCTAACCCTAACCCTAACCCTAACCCTAACCCTAGTTGTCTGGTACCAGATTGCTTACCATATGGTACCAGAACAAAACAAACAAAAAAGCAGTGTGAATTGTCTGGAACCAGTGGCGCAGTGTGTTAGAACGCTGCCACATGATCGGGAGATGGTGAGTTCAAACCCCACTCAAGTCTTTACTTAAGACCGATTTCAGAAGAACAAAAGCAGTTTGAATTATCTTGGAGCAGTGTGTTAGAACGCTCCCACATGATCGGGAGATGGTGAGTTCAAATCCCACTCAAGTCTTTACTTTCAAGACCGATTTCAGAAGAAGAAAACCAACAAAAAAGCAGTTGAATTATCTGGAACCAGTGGCGCAGTGTGTTAGGACACTGCCACATGATCGGGAGATGGTGAGTTCAAACCCCACTCAAGTCTTTACTTTCAAGACCGATTAAAGAAGAAGAAAACCAACGACCTATCAACCAACACATTCAAAGGCATATCAATCCCATTAATCCGTTTTCTTATCAAGTTGAAGGCATCCCGGATTTTGTTGAGGGTGGGTTGGGTGTTTCACGGTTTCTCATCAACTCCATGTTAAATCACCCAATTACCCCCCAACGGACACTAGCCATAACCCTAACCCTAACCCTAGTTGTCTGGTACCAGATTGCTTACCATATGGTACCAGAACAAAACAAACAAAAAAGCAGTGTGAATTGTCTGGAACCAGTGGCGCAGTGTGTTAGAACGCTGCCACATGATCGGGAGATGGTGAGTTCAAACCCCACTCAAGTCTTTACTTTCAAGACCGATTTCAGAAGAACAAAAGCAGTTTGAATTATCTTGGAGCAGTGTGTTAGAACGCTCCCACATGATCGGGAGATGGTGAGTTCAAACCACACTCAAGTCTTTACTTTCAAGACCGATTTCAGAAGAAGAAAACCAACATAAAAGCAGTTGAATTATCTGGAACCAGTGGCGCAGTGTGTTAGGACACTGCCACATGATCGGGAGATGGTGAGTTCAAACCCCACTCAAGTCTTTACTTTCAAGACCGATTAAAGAAGAAGAAAACCAACGACCTATCAACCAACACATTCAAAGGCATATCAATCCCATTAATCCGTTTTCTTATCAAGTTGAAGGCATCCCGGATTTTGTTGAGGGTGGGTTGGGTGTTTCACGGTTTCTCATCAACTCCATGTTAAATCACCCAATTACCCCCCAACGGACACTAGCCATAACCCTAACCCTAACCCTAACCCTAGTTGTCTGGTACCAGATTGCTTACCAAATGGTACCAGAACAAAACAAACAAAAAAGCAGTGTGAATTGTCTGGAACCAGTGGCGCAGTGTGTTAGAACGCTGCCACATGATCGGGAGATGGTGAGATCAATCCCCACTCAAGTCTTTACTTTCAAGACCAATTTCAGAAGAACAAAAGCAGTTTGAATTATCTTGGAGCAGTGTGTTAGAACGCTCCCACATGATCGGGAGATGGTGAGTTCAAATCCCACTCAAATCTTTACTTTCAAGACCGATTTCAGAAGAAGAAAACCAACAAAAAAGCAGTTAAATTATCTGGAACCAGTGGCGCAGTGTGTTAGGACACTGCCACATGATCGGGAGATGGTGAGTTCAAACCCCACTCAAGTCTTTACTTTCAAGACCGATTAAAGAAGAAGAAAACCAACGACCTATCAACCAACACATTCAAAGGCATATCAATCCCATTAATCCGTTTTCTTATCAAGTTGAAGGCATCCCGGATTTTGTTGAGGGTGGGTTGGGTGTTTCACGGTTTCTCATCAACTCCATGTTAAATCACCCAATTACCCCCCAACGGACACTAGCCATAACCCTAACCCTAACCCTAACCCTAGTTGTCTGGTACCAGATTGCTTACCATATGGTACCAGAACAAAACAAACAAAAAAGCAGTGTGAATTGCCTGGAACCAGTGGCGCAGTGTGTTAGAACGCTGCCACATGATCGGGAGATGGTGAGTTCAAACCCCACTCAAGTCTTTACTTTCAAGATCGATTTCAGAAGAACAAAAGCAGTTTGAATTATCTTGGAGCAGTGTGTTAGAACGCTCCCACATGATCGGGAGATGGTGAGTTCAAATCCCACTCAAATCTTTACTTTCAAGACCGATTTCAGAAGAAGAAAACCAACAAAAAAGCAGTTGAATTATCTGGAACCAGTGGCGCAGTGTGTTAGGACACTGCCACATGATCGGGAGATGGTGAGTTCAAACCCCACTCAAGTCTTTACTTTCAAGACCGATTAAAGAAGAAGAAAACCAACGACCTATCAACCAACACATTCAAAGGCATATCAATCCCATTAATCCGTTTTCTTATCAAGTTGAAGGCATCCCGGATTTTGTTGAGGGTGGGTTGGGTGTTTCACGGTTTCTCATCAACTCCATGTTAAATCACCCAATTACCCCCCAACGGACACTAGCCATAACCCTAACCCTAACCCTAACCCTAGTTGTCTGGTACCAGATTGCTTACCATATGGTACCAGAACAAAACAAACAAAAAAGCAGTGTGAATTGCCTGGAACCAGTGGCGCAGTGTGTTAGAACGCTGCCACATGATCGGGAGATGGTGAGTTCAAACCCCACTCAAGTCTTTACTTTCAAGATCGATTTCAGAAGAACAAAAGCAGTTTGAATTATCTTGGAGCAGTGTGTTAGAACGCTCCCACATGATCGGGAGATGGTGAGTTCAAATCCCACTCAAGTCTTTACTTTCAAGACCGATTTCAGAAGAAGAAAACCAACAAAAAAGCAGTTGAATTATCTGGAACCAGTGGCGCAGTGTGTTAGGACACTGCCACATGATCGGGAGATGGTGAGTTCAAACCCCACTCAAGTCTTTCGATTAAAGAAGAAGAAAAACAACGACCTATCAACCAACACATTCAAAGGCATATCAATCCCATTAATCCGTTTTCTTATCAAGTTGAAGGCATCCCGGATTTTGTTGAGGGTGGGTTGGGTGTTTCACGGTTTCTCATCAACTCCATGTTAAATCACCCAATTACCCCCCAACGGACACTAGCCATAACCCTAACCCTAACCCTAACCCTAGTTGTCTGGTACCAGATTGCTTACCATATGGTACCAGAACAAAACAAACAAAAAAGCAGTGTGAATTGTCTGGAACCAGTGGCGCAGTGTGTTAGAACGCTGCCACATGATCGGGAGATGGTGAGTTCAAACCCCACTCAAGTCTTTACTTTCAAGACCGATTTCAGAAGAACAAAAGCAGTTTGAATTATCTTGGAGCAGTGTGTTAGAACGCTCCCACATGATCGGGAGATGGTGAGTTCAAACCCCACTCAAGTCTTTACTTTCAAGACCGATTTCAGAAGAAGAAAACCAACATAAAAGCAGTTGAATTATCTGGAACCAGTGGCGCAGTGTGTTAGGACACTGCCACATGATCGGGAGATGGTGAGTTCAAACCCCACTCAAGTCTTTACTTTCAAGACCGATTAAAGAAGAAGAAAACCAACGACCTATCAACCAACACATTCAAAGGCATATCAATCCCATTAATCCGTTTTCTTATCAAGTTGAAGGCATCCCGGATTTTGTTGAGGGTGGGTTGGGTGTTTCACGGTTTCTCATCAACTCCATGTTAAATCACCCAATTACCCCCCAACGGACACTAGCCATAACCCTAACCCTAACCCTAACCCTAGTTGTCTGGTACCAGATTGCTTACCAAATGGTACCAGAACAAAACAAACAAAAAAGCAGTGTGAATTGTCTGGAACCAGTGGCGCAGTGTGTTAGAACGCTGCCACATGATCGGGAGATGGTGAGATCAATCCCCACTCAAGTCTTTACTTTCAAGACCGATTTCAGAAGAACAAAAGCAGTTTGAATTATCTTGGAGCAGTGTGTTAGAACGCTCCCACATGATCGGGAGATGGTGAGTTCAAATCCCACTCAAATCTTTACTTTCAAGACCGATTTCAGAAGAAGAAAACCAACAAAAAAGCAGTTGAATTATCTGGAACCAGTGGCGCAGTGTGTTAGGACACTGCCACATGATCGGGAGATGGTGAGTTCAAACCCCACTCAAGTCTTTACTTTCAAGACCGATTAAAGAAGAAGAAAACCAACGACCTATCAACCAACACATTCAAAGGCATATCAATCCCATTAATCCGTTTTCTTATCAAGTTGAAGGCATCCCGGATTTTGTTGAGGGTGGGTTGGGTGTTTCACGGTTTCTCATCAACTCCATGTTAAATCACCCAATTACCCCCCAACGGACACTAGCCATAACCCTAACCCTAACCCTAACCCTAGTTGTCTGGTACCAGATTGCTTACCATATGGTACCAGAACAAAACAAACAAAAAAGCAGTGTGAATTGTCTGGAACCAGTGGCGCAGTGTGTTAGAACGCTGCCACATGATTGGGAGATGGTGAGTTCAAACCCCACTCAAGTCTTTACTTAAGACCGATTTCAGAAGAACAAAAGCAGTTTGAATTATCTTGGAGCAGTGTGTTAGAACGCTCCCACATGATCGGGAGATGGTGAGTTCAAATCCCACCCAATTCTTTACTTTCAAGACCGATTTCAGAAGAAGAAAACCAACAAAAAAGCAGTTGAATTATCTGGAACCAGTGGCGCAGTGTGTTAGGACACTGCCACATGATCGGGAGATGGTGAGTTCAAACCCCACTCAAGTCTTTACTTTCAAGACCGATTTCAGAAGAACAAAAGCAGTTTGAATTATCTTGGAGCAGTGTGTTAGAACGCTCCCACATGATCGGGAGATGGTGAGTTCAAATCCCACTCAAATCTTTACTTTCAAGACCGATTTCAGAAGAAGAAAACCAACAAAAAAGCAGTTGAATTATCTGGAACCAGTGGCGCAGTGTGTTAGGACACTGCCACATGATCGGGAGATGGTGAGTTCAAACCCCACTCAAGTCTTTACTTTCAAGACCGATTAAAGAAGAAGAAAACCAACGACCTATCAACCAACACATTCAAAGGCATATCAATCCCATTAATCCGTTTCCTTATCAAGTTGAAGGCATCCCGGATTTTGTTGAGGGTGGGTTGGGTGTTTCACGGTTTCTCATCAACTCCATGTTAAATCACCCAATTACCCCCCAACGGACACTAGCCATAACCCTAACCCTAACCCTAACCCTAGTTGTCTGGTACCAGATTGCTTACCATATGGTACCAGAACAAAACAAACAAAAAAGCAGTGTGAATTGTCTGGAACCAGTGGCGCAGTGTGTTAGAACGCTGCCACATGATCGGGAGATTGTGAGTTCAAACCCCACTCAAGTCTTTACTTTCAAGACCGATTTCAGAAGAACAAAAGCAGTTTGAATTATCTTGGAGCAGTGTGTTAGAACGCTCCCACATGATCGGGAGATGGTGAGTTCAAATCCCACTCACGTCTTTACTTTCAAGACCGATTTCAGAAGAAGAAAACCAACAAAAAAGCAGTTGAATTATCTGGAACCAGTGGCGCAGTGTGTTAGGACACTGCCACATGATCGGGAGATGGTGAGTTCAAACCCCACTCAAGTCTTTACTTTCAAGACCGATTAAAGAAGAAGAAAACCAACGACCTATCAACCAACACATTCAAAGGCATGTCAATCCCATTAATCCGTTTTCTTATCAAGTTGAAGGCATCCCGGATTTTGTTGAGGGTGGGTTGGGTGTTTCACGGTTTCTCATCAACTCCATGTTAAATCACCCAATTACCCCCCAACGGACACTAGCCATAACCCTAACCCTAACCCTAACCCTAACCCTAGTTGTCTGGTACCAGATTGCTTACCATATGGTACCAGAACAAAACAAACAAAAAAGCAGTGTGAATTGTCTGGAACCAGTGGCGCAGTGTGTTAGAAAGCTGCCACATGATCGGGAGATGGTGAGTTCAAACCCCACTCAAGTCTTTACTTAAGACCGATTTCAGAAGAACAAAAGCAGTTTGAATTATCTTGGAGCAGTGTGTTAGAACGCTCCCACATGATCGGGAGATGGTGAGTTCAAATCCCACTCAAGTCTTTACTTTCAAGACCGATTTCAGAAGAAGAAAACCAACAAAAAAGCAGTTGAATTATCTGGAACCAGTGGCGCAGTGTGTTAGGACACTGCCACATGATCGGGAGATGGTGAGTTCAAACCCCACTCAAGTCTTTACTTTCAAGACCTATTAAAGAAGAAGAAAACCGACGACCTATCAACCAACACATTCAAAGGCATATCAATCCCATTAATCCGTTTTCTTATCAAGTTGAAGGCATCCTGGATTTTGTTGAGGGTGGGTTGGGTGTTTCACGGTTTCTCATCAACTCCATGTTAAATCACCCAATTACCCCCCAACGGACACTAGCCATAACCCTAACCCTAACCCTAACCCTAACCCTAGTTGTCTGGTACCAGATTGCTTACCATATGGTACCAGAACAAAACAAACAAAAAAGCAGTGTGAATTGTCTGGAACCAGTGGCGCAGTGTGTTAGAACGCTGCCACATGATCGGGAGATGGTGAGTTCAAACCCCACTCAAGTCTTTACTTTCAAGACCGATTTCAGAAGAACAAAAGCAGTTTGAATTATCTTGGAGCAGTGTGTTAGAACGCTCCCACATGATCGGGAGATGGTGAGTTCAAATCCCACTCAAGTCTTTACTTTCAAGACCGATTTCAGAAGAAGAAAACCAACATAAAAGCAGTTGAATTATCTGGAACCAGTGGCGCAGTGTGTTAGGACACTGTTACATGATCGGTAGATGGTGAGTTCAAACCCCACTCAGGTCTTTACTTTCAAGACCGATTAAAGAAGAAGAAAACCAACACATTCAAAGGCATATCAATCCCATTAATCCGTTTTCTTATCAAGTTGAAGGCATCCCGGATTTTGTTGAGGGTGGTTTGGGTGTTTCACGGTTTCTCATCAACTCCATGTTAAATGACCCAATTACCCCCCAACGGACACTAGCCATAACCCTAACCCTAACCCTAGTTGTCTGGTACCAGATTGCTTACCATATGGTACCAGAACAAAACAAACAAAAAAGCAGTGTGAATTGTCTGGAACCAGTGGCGCAGTGTGTTAGAACGCTGCCACATGATCGGGAGATGGTGAGTTCAAACCCCACTCAAGTCTTTACTTTCAAGACTGATTTCAGAAGAACAAAAGCAGTTTGAATTATCTTGGAGCAGTGTGTTAGAACGCTCCCACATGATCGGGAGATGGTGAGTTCAAATCCCACTCAAGTCTTTACTTTCAAGACCGATTTCAGAAGAAGAAAACCAACATAAAAGCAGTTGAATTATCTGGAACCAGTGGCGCAGTGTGTTAGGACACTGCCACATGATCGGGAGATGGTGAGTTCAAACCCCACTCAAGTCTTTACTTTCAAGACCGATTAAAGAAGAAGAAAACCAAGGACCTATCAACCAACACATTCAAAGGCATATCAATCCCATTAATCCGTTTTCTTATCAAGTTGAAGGCATCCCGGATTTTGTTGAGGGTGGGTTGGGTGTTTCACGGTTTCTCATCAACTCCATGTTAAATCACCCAATTACCCCCCAACGGACACTAGCCATAACCCTAACCCTAACCCTAACCCTAACCCTAGTTGTCTGGTACCAGATTGCTTACCATATGGTACCAGAACAAAACAAACAAAAAAGCAGTGTGAATTGTCTGGAACCAGTGGCGCAGTGTGTTAGAACGCTGCCACATGATCGGGAGATGGTGAGTTCAAACCCCACTCAAGTCTTTACTTAAGACCGATTTCAGAAGAACAAAAGCAGTTTGAATTATCTTGGAGCAGTGTGTTAGAACGCTCCCACATGATCGGGAGATGGTGAGTTCAAATCCCACTCAAGTCTTTACTTTCAAGACCGATTTCAGAAGAAGAAAACCAACAAAAAAGCAGTTGAATTATCTGGAACCAGTGGCGCAGTGTGTTAGGACACTGCCACATGATCGGGAGATGGTGAGTTCAAACCCCACTCAAGTCTTTACTTTCAAGACCTATTAAAGAAGAAGAAAACCGACGACCTATCAACCAACACATTCAAAGGCATATCAATCCCATTAATCCGTTTTCTTATCAAGTTGAAGGCATCCTGGATTTTGTTGAGGGTGGGTTGGGTGTTTCACGGTTTCTCATCAACTCCATGTTAAATCACCCAATTACCCCCCAACGGACACTAGCCATAACCCTAACCCTAAACCTAACCCTAACCCTAGTTGTCTGGTACCAGATTGCTTACCAAATGGTACCAGAACAAAACAAACAAAAAAGCAGTGTGAATTGTCTGGAACCAGTGGCGCAGTGTGTTAGAACGCTTCCACATGATCGGGAGATGGTGAGATCAATCCCCACTCAAGTCTTTACTTTCAAGACCGATTTCAGAAGAACAAAAGCAGTTTGAATTATCTTGGAGCAGTGTGTTAGAACGCTCCCACATGATCGGGAGATGGTGAGTTCAAATCCCACTCAAATCTTTACTTTCAAGACCGATTTCAGAAGAAGAAAACCAACAAAAAAGCAGTTGAATTATCTGGAACCAGTGGCGCAGTGTGTTAGGACACTGCCACATGATCGGGAGATGGTGAGTTCAAACCCCACTCAAGTCTTTACTTTCAAGACCGATTAAAGAAGAAGAAAACCAACGACCTATCAACCAACACATTCAAAGGCATATCAATCCCATTAATCCGTTTTCTTATCAAGTTGAAGGCATCCCGGATTTTGTTGAGGGTGGGTTGGGTGTTTCACGGTTTCTCATCAACTCCATGTTAAATCACCCAATTACCCCCCAACGGACACTAGCCATAACCCTAACCCTAACCCTAGTTGTCTGGTACCAGATTGCTTACCATATGGTACCAGAACAAAACAAACAAAAAAGCATTGTGAATTGTCTGGAACCAGTGGCGCAGTGTGTTAGAACGCTGCCACATGATCGGGAGATGGTGAGTTCAAACCCCACTCAAGTCTTTACTTTCAAGATCGATTTCAGAAGAACAAAAGCAGTTTGAATTATCTTGGAGCATTGTGTTAGAACGCTCCCACATGATCGGGAGATGGTGAGTTCAAATCCCACTCAAGTCTTTACTTTCAAGACCGATTTCAGAAGAAGAAAACCAACAAAAAAGCAGTTGAATTATCTGGAACCAGTGGCGCAGTGTGTTAGGACACTGCCACATGATCGGGAGATGGTGAGTTCAAACCCCACTCAAGTCTTTCGATTAAAGAAGAAGAAAAACAACGACCTATCAACCAACACATTCAAAGGCATATCAATCCCATTAATCCGTTTTCTTATCAAGTTGAAGGCATCCCGGATTTTGTTGAGGGTGGGTTGGGTGTTTCACGGTTTCTCATCAACTCCATGTTAAATCACCCAATTACCCCCCAACGGACACTAGCCATAACCCTAACCCTAACCCTAACCCTAACCCTAACCCTAGTTGTCTGGTACCAGATTGCTTACCATATGGTACCAGAACAAAACAAACAAAAAAGCAGTGTGAATTGTCTGGAACCAGTGGCGCAGTGTGTTAGAACGCTGCCACATGATCGGGAGATGGTGAGTTCAAACCCCACTCAAGTCTTTACTTAAGACCGATTTCAGAAGAACAAAAGCAGTTTGAATTATCTTGGAGCAGTGTGTTAGAACGCTCCCACATGATCGGGAGATGGTGAGTTCAAATCCCACTCAAGTCTTTACTTTCAAGACCGATTTCAGAAGAAGAAAACCAACAAAAAAGCAGTTGAATTATCTGGAACCAGTGGCGCAGTGTGTTAGGACACTGCCACATGATCGGGAGATGGTGAGTTCAAACCCCACTCAAGTCTTTACTTTCAAGACCGATTAAAGAAGAAGAAAACCAACGACCTATCAACCAACACATTCAAAGGCATATCAATCCCATTAATCCGTTTTCTTATCAAGTTGAAGGCATCCCGGATTTTGTTGAGGGTGGGTTGGGTGTTTCACGGTTTCTCATCAACTCCATGTTAAATCACCCAATTACCCCCCAACGGACACTAGCCATAACCCTAACCCTAACCCTAGTTGTCTGGTACCAGATTGCTTACCATATGGTACCAGAACAAAACAAACAAAAAAGCAGTGTGAATTGTCTGGAACCAGTGGCGCAGTGTGTTAGAACGCTGCCACATGATCGGGAGATGGTGAGTTCAAACCCCACTCAAGTCTTTACTTTCAAGATCGATTTCAGAAGAACAAAAGCAGTTTGAATTATCTTGGAGCAGTGTGTTAGAACGCTCCCACATGATCGGGAGATGGTGAGTTCAAATCCCACTCAAGTCTTTACTTTCAAGACCGATTTCAGAAGAAGAAAACCAACAAAAAAGCAGTTGAATTATCTGGAACCAGTGGCGCAGTGTGTTAGGACACTGCCACATGATCGGGAGATGGTGAGTTCAAACCCCACTCAAGTCTTTCGATTAAAGAAGAAGAAAAACAACGACCTATCAACCAACACATTCAAAGGCATATCAATCCCATTAATCCGTTTTCTTATCAAGTTGAAGGCATCCCGGATTTTGTTGAGGGTGGGTTGGGTGTTTCACGGTTTCTCATCAACTCCATGTTAAATCACCCAATTACCCCCCAACGGACACTAGCCATAACCCTAACCCTAACCCTAACCCTAACCCTAACCCTAGTTGTCTGGTACCAGATTGCTTACCATATGGTACCAGAACAAAACAAACAAAAAAGCAGTGTGAATTGTCTGGAACCAGTGGCGCAGTGTGTTAGAACGCTGCCACATGATCGGGAGATGGTGAGTTCAAACCCCACTCAAGTCTTTACTTAAGACCGATTTCAGAAGAACAAAAGCAGTTTGAATTATCTTGGAGCAGTGTGTTAGAACGCTCCCACATGATCGGGAGATGGTGAGTTCAAATCCCACTCAAGTCTTTACTTTCAAGACCGATTTCAGAAGAAGAAAACCAACAAAAAAGCAGTTGAATTATCTGGAACCAGTGGCGCAGTGTGTTAGGACACTGCCACATGATCGGGAGATGGTGAGTTCAAACCCCACTCAAGTCTTTACTTTCAAGACCGATTAAAGAAGAAGAAAACCAACGACCTATCAACCAACACATTCAAAGGCATATCAATCCCATTAATCCGTTTTCTTATCAAGTTGAAGGCATCCCGGATTTTGTTGAGGGTGGGTTGGGTGTTTCACGGTTTCTCATCAACTCCATGTTAAATCACCCAATTACCCCCCAACGGACACTAGCCATAACCCTAACCCTAACCCTAGTTGTCTGGTACCAGATTGCTTACCATATGGTACCAGAACAAAACAAACAAAAAAGCAGTGTGAATTGTCTGGAACCAGTGGCGCAGTGTGTTAGAACGCTGCCACATGATCGGGAGATGGTGAGTTCAAACCCCACTCAAGTCTTTACTTTCAGGATCGATTTCAGAAGAACAAAAGCAGTTTGAATTATCTTGGAGCAGTGTGTTAGAACGCTCCCACATGATCGGGAGATGGTGAGTTCAAATCCCACTCAAGTCTTTACTTTCAAGACCGATTTCAGAAGAAGAAAACCAACAAAAAAGCAGTTGAATTATCTGGAACCAGTGGCGCAGTGTGTTAGGACACTGCCACATGATCGGGAGATGGTGAGTTCAAACCCCACTCAAGTCTTTACTTTCAAGACCTATTAAAGAAGAAGAAAACCGACGACCTATCAACCAACACATTCAAAGGCATATCAATCCCATTAATCCGTTTTCTTATCAAGTTGAAGGCATCCTGGATTTTGTTGAGGGTGGGTTGGGTGTTTCACGGTTTCTCATCAACTCCATGTTAAATCACCCAATTACCCCCCAACGGACACTAGCCATAACCCTAACCCTAACCCTAACCCTAACCCTAGTTGTCTGGTACCAGATTGCTTACCATATGGTACCAGAACAAAACAAACAAAAAAGCAGTGTGAATTGTCTGGAACCAGTGGCGCAGTGTGTTAGAACGCTGCCACATGATCGGGAGATGGTGAGTTCAAACCCCACTCAAGTCTTTACTTTCAAGACCGATTTCAGAAGAACAAAAGCAGTTTGAATTATCTTGGAGCAGTGTGTTAGAACGCTCCCACATGATCGGGAGATGGTGAGTTCAAATCCCACTCAAGTCTTTACTTTCAAGACCGATTTCAGAAGAAGAAAACCAACATAAAAGCAGTTGAATTATCTGGAACCAGTGGCGCAGTGTGTTAGGACACTGTTACATGATCGGTAGATGGTGAGTTCAAACCCCACTCAGGTCTTTACTTTCAAGACCGATTAAAGAAGAAGAAAACCAACACATTCAAAGGCATATCAATCCCATTAATCCGTTTTCTTATCAAGTTGAAGGCATCCCGGATTTTGTTGAGGGTGGTTTGGGTGTTTCACGGTTTCTCATCAACTCCATGTTAAATGACCCAATTACCCCCCAACGGACACTAGCCATAACCCTAACCCTAACCCTAGTTGTCTGGTACCAGATTGCTTACCATATGGTACCAGAACAAAACAAACAAAAAAGCAGTGTGTATTGTCTGGAACCAGTGGCGCAGTGTGTTAGAACGCTGCCACATGATCGGGAGATGGTGAGTTCAAACCCCACTCAAGTCTTTACTTTCAAGACTGATTTCAGAAGAACAAAAGCAGTTTGAATTATCTTGGAGCAGTGTGTTAGAACGCTCCCACATGATCGGGAGATGGTGAGTTCAAATCCCACTCAAGTCTTTACTTTCAAGACCGATTTCAGAAGAAGAAAACCAACATAAAAGCAGTTGAATTATCTGGAACCAGTGGCGCAGTGTGTTAGGACACTGCCACATGATCGGGAGATGGTGAGTTCAAACCCCACTCAAGTCTTTACTTTCAAGACCTATTAAAGAAGAAGAAAACCGACGACCTATCAACCAACACATTCAAAGGCATATCAATCCCATTAATCCGTTTTCTTATCAAGTTGAAGGCATCCTGGATTTTGTTGAGGGTGGGTTGGGTGTTTCACGGTTTCTCATCAACTCCATGTTAAATCACCCAATTACCCCCCAACGGACACTAGCCATAACCCTAACCCTAACCCTAACCCTAACCCTAGTTGTCTGGTACCAGATTGCTTACCAAATGGTACCAGAACAAAACAAACAAAAAAGCAGTGTGAATTGTCTGGAACCAGTGGCGCAGTGTGTTAGAACGCTGCCACATGATCGGGAGATGGTGAGATCAATCCCCACTCAAGTCTTTACTTTCAAGACCGATTTCAGAAGAACAAAAGCAGTTTGAATTATCTTGGAGCAGTGTGTTAGAACGCTCCCACATGATCGGGAGATGGTGAGTTCAAATCCCACTCAAATCTTTACTTTCAAGACCGATTTCAGAAGAAGAAAACCAACAAAAAAGCAGTTGAATTATCTGGAACCAGTGGCGCAGTGTGTTAGGACACTGCCACATGATCGGGAGATGGTGAGTTCAAACCCCACTCAAGTCTTTACTTTCAAGACCGATTAAAGAAGAAGAAAACCAACGACCTATCAACCAACACATTCAAAGGCATATCAAACCCATTAATCCGTTTTCTTATCAAGTTGAAGGCATCCCGGATTTTGTTGAGGGTGGGTTGGGTGTTTCACGGTTTCTCATCAACTCCATGTTAAATCACCCAATTACCCCCCAACGGACACTAGCCATAACCCTAACCCTAACCCTAGTTGTCTGGTACCAGATTGCTTACCATATGGTACCAGAACAAAACAAACAAAAAAGCAGTGTGAATTGTCTGGAACCAGTGGCGCAGTGTGTTAGAACGCTGCCACATGATCGGGAGATGGTGAGTTCAAACCCCACTCAAGTCTTTACTTTCAAGATCGATTTCAGAAGAACAAAAGCAGTTTGAATTATCTTGGAGCAGTGTGTTAGAACGCTCCCACATGATCGGGAGATGGTGAGTTCAAATCCCACTCAAGTCTTTACTTTCAAGACCGATTTCAGAAGAAGAAAACCAACAAAAAAGCAGTTGAATTATCTGGAACCAGTGGCGCAGTGTGTTAGGACACTGCCACATGATCGGGAGATGGTGAGTTCAAACCCCACTCAAGTCTTTCGATTAAAGAAGAAGAAAAACAACGACCTATCAACCAACACATTCAAAGGCATATCAATCCCATTAATCCGTTTTCTTATCAAGTTGAAGGCATCCTAAATTTTGTTGAGGGTGGGTTGGGTGTTTCACGGTTTCTCATCAACTCCATGTTAAATCACCCAATTACCCCCCAACGGACACTAGCCATAACCCTAACCCTAACCCTAACCCTAACCCTAGTTGTCTGGTACCAGATTGCTTACCATATGGTACCAGAACAAAACAAACAAAAAAGCAGTGTGAATTGTCTGGAACCAGTGGCGCAGTGTGTTAGAACGCTGCCACATGATCGGGAGATGGTGAGTTCAAACCCCACTCAAGTCTTTACTTAAGACCGATTTCAGAAGAACAAAAGCAGTTTGAATTATCTTGGAGCAGTGTGTTAGAACGCTCCCACATGATCGGGAGATGGTGAGTTCAAATCCCACTCAAGTCTTTACTTTCAAGACCGATTTCAGAAGAAGAAAACCAACAAAAAAGCAGTTGAATTATCTGGAACCAGTGGCGCAGTGTGTTAGGACACTGCCACATGATCGGGAGATGGTGAGTTCAAACCCCACTCAAGTCTTTACTTTCAAGACCGATTAAAGAAGAAGAAAACCAACGACCTATCAACCAACACATTCAAAGGCATATCAATCCCATTAATCCGTTTTCTTATCAAGTTGAAGGCATCCCGGATTTTGTTGAGGGTGGGTTGGGTGTTTCACGGTTTCTCATCAACTCCATGTTAAATCACCCAATTACCCCCCAACGGACACTAGCCATAACCCTAACCCTAACCCTAGTTGTCTGGTACCAGATTGCTTACCATATGGTACCAGAACAAAACAAACAAAAAAGCAGTGTGAATTGTCTGGAACCAGTGGCGCAGTGTGTTAGAACGCTGCCACATGATCGGGAGATGGTGAGTTCAAACCCCACTCAAGTCTTTACTTTCAGGATCGATTTCAGAAGAACAAAAGCAGTTTGAATTATCTTGGAGCAGTGTGTTAGAACGCTCCCACATGATCGGGAGATGGTGAGTTCAAATCCCACTCAAGTCTTTACTTTCAAGACCGATTTCAGAAGAAGAAAACCAACAAAAAAGCAGTTGAATTATCTGGAACCAGTGGCGCAGTGTGTTAGGACACTGCCACATGATCGGGAGATGGTGAGTTCAAACCCCACTCAAGTCTTTCGATTAAAGAAGAAGAAAAACAACGACCTATCAACCAACACATTCAAAGGCATATCAATCCCATTAATCCGTTTTCTTATCAAGTTGAAGGCATCCCGGATTTTGTTGAGGGTGGGTTGGGTGTTTCACGGTTTCTCATCAACTCCATGTTAAATCACCCAATTACCCCCCAACGGACACTAGCCATAACCCTAACCCTAACCCTAACCCTAACCCTAACCCTAGTTGTCTGGTACCAGATTGCTTACCATATGGTACCAGAACAAAACAAACAAAAAAGCAGTGTGAATTGTCTGGAACCAGTGGCGCAGTGTGTTAGAACGCTGCCACATGATCGGGAGATGGTGAGTTCAAACCCCACTCAAGTCTTTACTTAAGACCGATTTCAGAAGAACAAAAGCAGTTTGAATTATCTTGGAGCAGTGTGTTAGAACGCTCCCACATGATCGGGAGATGGTGAGTTCAAATCCCACTCAAGTCTGTACTTTCAAGACCGATTTCAGAAGAAGAAAACCAACAAAAAAGCAGTTGAATTATCTGGAACCAGTGGCGCAGTGTGTTAGGACACTGCCACATGATCGGGAGATGGTGAGTTCAAACCCCACTCAAGTCTTTACTTTCAAGACCTATTAAAGAAGAAGAAAACCGACGACCTATCAACCAACACATTCAAAGGCATATCAATCCCATTAATCCGTTTTCTTATCAAGTTGAAGGCATCCTGGATTTTGTTGAGGGTGGGTTGGGTGTTTCACGGTTTCTCATCAACTCCATGTTAAATAACCCAATTACCCCCCAACGGACACTAGCCATAACCCTAACCCTAACCCTAACCCTAACCCTAGTTGTCTGGTACCAGATTGCTTACCATATGGTACCAGAACAAAACAAACAAAAAAGCAGTGTGAATTGTCTGGAACCAGTGGCGCAGTGTGTTAGAACGCTGCCACATGATCGGGAGATGTTGAGTTCAAACCCCACTCAAGTCTTTACTTTCAAGACCGATTTCAGAAGAACAAAAGCAGTTTGAATTATCTTGGAGCAGTGTGTTAGAACGCTCCCACATGATCGGGAGATGGTGAGTTCAAATCCCACTCAAGTCTTTACTTTCAAGACCGATTTCAGAAGAAGAAAACCAACATAAAAGCAGTTGAATTATCTGGAACCAGTGGCGCAGTGTGTTAGGACACTGTTACATGATCGGTAGATGGTGAGTTCAAACCCCACTCAGGTCTATACTTTCAAGACCGATTAAAGAAGAAGAAAACCAACACATTCAAAGGCATATCAATCCCATTAATCCGTTTTCTTATCAAGTTGAAGGCATCCCGGATTTTGTTGAGGGTGGTTTGGGTGTTTCACGGTTTCTCATCAACTCCATGTTAAATCACCCAATTACCCCCCAACGGACACTAGCCATAACCCTAACCCTAACCCTAACCCTAGTTGTCTGGTACCAGATTGCTTACCAAATGGTACCAGAACAAAACAAACAAAAAAGCAGTGTGAATTGTCTGGAACCATTGGCGCAGTGTGTTAGAACGCTGCCACATGATCGGGAGATGGTGAGATCAATCCCCACTCAAGTCTTTACTTTCAAGACCGATTTCAGAAGAACAAAAGCAGTTTGAATTATCTTGGAGCAGTGTGTTAGAACGCTCCCACATGATCGGGAGATGGTGAGTTCAAATCCCACTCAAATCTTTACTTTCAAGACCGATTTCAGAAGAAGAAAACCAACAAAAAAGCAGTTGAATTATCTGGAACCAGTGGCGCAGTGTGTTAGGACACTGCCACATGATCGGGAGATGGTGAGTTCAAACCCCACCCAAGTCTTTACTTTCAAGACCGATTAAAGAAGAAGAAAACCAACGACCTATCAACCAACACATTCAAAGGCATATCAATCCCATTAATCCGTTTTCTTATCAAGTTGAAGGCATCCCGGATTTTGTTGAGGGTGGGTTGGGTGTTTCACGGTTTCTCATCAACTCCATGTTAAATCACCCAATTACCCCCCAACGGACACTAGCCATAACCCTAACCCTAACCCTAACCCTAGTTGTCTGGTACCAGATTGCTTACCATATGGTACCAGAACAAAACAAACAAAAAAGCAGTGTGAATTGTCTGGAACCAGTGGCGCAGTGTGTTAGAACGCTGCCACATGATCGCGAGATGGTGAGTTCAAACCCCACTCAAGTCTTTACTTTCAAGACCGATTTCAGAAGAACAAAAGCAGTTTGAATTATCTTGGAGCAGTGTGTTAGAACGCTCCCACATGATCGGGAGATGGTGAGTTCAAATCCCACTCAAGTCTTTACTTTCAAGACCGATTTCAGAAGAAGAAAACCAACAAAAAAGCAGTTGAATTATCTGGAACCAGTGGCGCAGTGTGTTAGGACACTGCCACATGATCGGGAGATGGTGAGTTCAAACCCCACTCAAGTCTTTACTTTCAAGACCGATTAAAGAAGAAGAAAACCAACGACCTATCAACCAACACATTCAAAGGCATATCAATCCCATTAATCCGTTTTCTTATCAAGTTGAAGCCATCCCGGATTTTGTTGAGGGTGGGTTGGGTGTTTCACGGTTTCTCATCAACTCCATGTTAAATCACCCAATTACCCCCCAACGGACACTAGCCATAACCCTAACCCTAACCCTAACCCTAACCCTAGTTGTCTGGTACCAGATTGCTTACCATATGGTACCAGAACAAAACAAACAAAAAAGCAGTGTGAATTGTCTGGAACCAGTGGCGCAGTGTGTTAGAACGCTGCCACATGATCGGGAGATGGTGAGTTCAAACCCCGCTCAAGTCTTTACTTTCAAGACCGATTTCAGAAGAACAAAAGCAGTTTGAATTATCTTGGAGCAGTGTGTTAGAACGCTCCCTCATGATCGGGAGATGGTGAGTTCAAATCCCACTCAAGTCTTTACTTTCAAGACCGATTTCAGAAGAAGAAAACCAACAAAAAAGCAGTTGAATTATCTGGAACCAGTGGCGCAGTGTGTTAGGACACTGCCACATGATCGGGAGATGGTGAGTTCAAACCCCACTCAAGTCTTTACTTTCAAGACCTATTAAAGAAGAAGAAAACCAACGACCTATCAACCAACACATTCAAAGGCATATCAATCCCATTAATCCGTTTTCTTATCAAGTTGAAGGCATCCCGGATTTTGTTGAGGGTGGGTTGGGTGTTTCACGGTTTCTCATCAACTCCATGTTAAATCACCCAATTACCCCCCAACGGACACTAGCCCTAACCCTAACCCTAACCCTAACCCTAACCCTAGTTGTCTGGTACCAGATTGCTTACCATATGGTACCAGAACAAAATAAACAAAAAAGCAGTGTGAATTGTCTGGAACCAGTGGCGCAGTGTGTTAGAACGCTGCCACATGATCGGGAGATGGTGAGTTCAAACCCAACTCAAGTCTTTACTTTCAAGACCGATTTCAGAAGAAGAAAAGCAACACAAAAGCAGTTTGAATTATCTTGGAGCAGTGTGTTAGAACGCTCCCACATGATCGGGAGATGGTGAGTTCAAATCCCACTCAAGTCTTTACTTTCAAGACTGATTTCAGAAGAAGAAAACCAACAAAAAAGCAGTTGAATTGTATGGAACCAGTGGCGCAGTGTGTTAGGACACTGCCACATGATCGGGACATGGTGAGTTCAAACCCCACTCAAGTCTTTACTTTCAAGACCGATTTCAGAAGAAGAAAACCAACAAAAAAGCAGTTTGAATTGTCTGGACCCAGTGGCTCAGTGTGTTAGGACGCTGCCACATGATCAGGAGATGGTGGGTTCAAACCCCACTCAAGTTCAAACAAAAAAATAAAGGTCCACGGTGCAATCCCACCCCAGTCTTTACTGTGACACTTTGCTTTCCACACTGACATCAAGTAGCACAGAAAAGCTGTGTTGTAGTAACCATCAGTTAGCTCAGTGTGATGAGAGGCTGTCCTTGGGAGCCACAGGTCCAGGGTTCAAATCCCACATTAGGCATAACTGTGACACTTTGCTTTGCACACTGATTTCCTGAAGGACAACTTTAAAGCAGCCCAGAAATTCACCATGATTGTGTGCCGGTAAGTGGCCCAGCGGATAAGTCAGATGATATCCGTAGTATACCTAGTAGAAGTGTGCCGGTTCAAACCCGACATACTCCTAGTAGGCGGTGATGGTTCAAATCACTGACACCTAGAGTAGGAGTGGCCCTGTGGATAAATCAGATGATATCCGTAGAATACCTAGTAGAAGTATGCCGGCCGACATACTTCTACTAGGATGGTGCTAGTTCAAATCACCAACACCTACAGTAAGTAGGAGTGTGTGCAGTTAAGTGGCCTGGTGGATAAATCAGATAATATCCATAGAATACCTAGTAGAAGTCTGCCGGTTCAAACCCGACAGAGGATGGGGCTGGTTCAAATCACCATCACCTAGAGTAGGTAGGACCGTGTGCCGTTAATTGGCCCGGTGGTTAAATCAGATAATATCTGTAGAATACCAAGTGGGATGGTGCTGGTTCAAATCACCGTCACCTAGAGTAGGTAGGACCGTGTGCCGTTAATTGGCCCGGTGGTTAAATCAGATAATATCCGTAGAATACCTAGTGGGATGGTGCTGGTTCAAATCACCATCACCTAGAGTAGGTAGGACCGTGTGCCGTTAATTGGCCCGGTGGTTAAATCAGATAATATCCATAGAATACCTAGTGGGATGGTGCTGGTTCAAATCACCATCACCTAGAGTAGGTAGGGGGTCAGGTAAGAGTATGTAGGGGCAGAGTAGGTTGAGGTGTAGATAGGGGGAGAGTAGGCGAGGGTTGGTCAGTTAGGTGGAGGAGTAGGTGAGGGGGGTCAGTTAGGTGGAGAGTAGGCGAGGGGGGGGGGGGCAGGCAGGGGAAGAGTAGGCGAGGGGGTGGCAGGCAGGGAGAGAGTAGGCGAGGGGGGCCAGGCAGGGGATGAGTAGGCGAGGGGGTGGCAGGCAGGGAGAGAGTAGGCGAGGGGAGCCAGGCAGGGGGAGAGTAGGATTGGTGGGAGGCCAGGAAGGGGGAGAGTAGGAGAGGGGAGAGGCCAGGCAGGGGGAGAGTAGGCGAGGGGGGAGGCCAGGCAGGGGGAGAGGGGGGAGGCCAGGCAGGGGGAGAGTAGGAGAGGGGGAGGCCAGGGGAGAGTCGGAGAGGAGGGAGGCCAGGGGAGAGTCGGAGAGGAGAGGAGGCCAGGCAGGGTGAGAGTAGGCGAGGGGGGAGGCCAGGCAGGGGGAGAGTAGGAGAGGGGGAGGCCAGGGAAGAGTAGGAGAGGAGGGAGGCCAGGGGAGAGTCGGAGAGGAGAGGAGGCCAGGCAGGGTGAGAGTAGGCGAGGGGGGAGGCCAGGCAGGGGGAGAGTAGGAGAGGGGGAGGCCAGGGAAGAGTCGGAGAGGAGAGGAGGCCAGGCAGGGGGAGAGCAGGCAGGGGGGCTCTTCCTAAAAAAAATAATAATAATTTTAGAAAAAATAAAGAAATTATAATAGAAGTATTTATAATATTTTTATAAAAAAATATTTTTTTAAAATTATTTACTAATTATAAAAAAATGACTCTCCCCTTGCCTGGCCTCCCTCCTCTCCTACTCTCCCCCTGCCTGCCACCCCCTCACCTACTCTTCCCCTGCCTGGCCCCCCCCCCTCACCTACTCTGCACCTCGCCTGCCGCCCCCCCCTCACCTAATCTCCCCCTACCTTACCCCCCTCACCTACTCCTCCCCCTAACTGACCAACCCTCGCCTACTCTCCCCCTATCTACACCTCAACCTACTCTGCCCCTACATACTCTTACCTGACCACCTACCTACTCTAGGTGATGGTGATTTGAACCAGCACCATCCCACTAGGTATTCTACGGATATGATCTGATTTATCCACCGGGCCAATTAACGGCACACGGTCCTACCTACTCTAGGTGATGGTGATTTGAACCAGCACCATCCCACTAGGTATTCTACGGATATTATCTGATTTATCCACCGGGCCAATTAACGGCACACGGTCCTACCTACTCTAGGTGATGGTGATTTGAACCAGCACCATCCCACTAGGTATTCTACGGATATTATCTGATTTATCCACCGGGCCAATTAACGGCACACGGTCCTACCTACTCTAGGTGATGGTGATTTGAACCAGCACCATCCCACAAGGTATTCTACGGATATTATCTGATTTATCCACCGGGCCAATTAACAGCACATGGTCCTATCTACTAGGTGATGGTGATTTGAACCAGCACCATCCTATGTCAGGTTTTAACCGTCAGACTTCTACTAGGTATTCTATGGATATTATCTGATTTATCCACCAGGCCACTTAACTGCACACACTCCTACTTACTGTAGGTGTTGGTGATTTGAACTAGCACCATCCTACTAGGAGTATGTCGGCCGGCATACTTCTACTAGGTATTCTACGGATATTATCTGATTTATCCACTGGGCCACTCCTACTCTAGGTGTCAGTGATTTGAACCATCACTGCCTACTAGGAGTATGTCGGGTTTGAAACGGCACACTTCTACTAGGTATACTACGGATATCATCTGACTTATCCGCTGGGCCACTTAACGGCACACAATCAGGGTGAATTTCTGGGCTGCTTTAAAGTTGTCCTTCTGGAAATCAGTGTGCAAAGCAAAGTGTCACAATTATGACTAATGTGGGATTTGAACCCTGGACCTGTGGCTCCCAAGGACAGCCTCTCATCACACTGAGCTAACTGATGGTTACTACAACACAGCTTTTCTGTGCTACTTGATGTGAGTGTGGAAAGCAAAGTGTCACAGTAAATACTAGGGTGGGATTGCACCCTGGAACTTTATTTTTTTGTTTGAACTTGAGTGAGGTTTGAACCCACCATCTCCTGATCATGTGGCAGCGTCCTAACACACTGAGCTACTGGGTACAGACAATTCACACTGCTTTTTTGTTGGTTTTCTTCTTCTGAAATCGGTCTTGAAAGTAAAGACTTGAGTGGGGTTTGAACTCACCAGCTCCCAATCTTGTGGCAGCGTCCTAACACACTGTGCCACTGGGTCGAGACAATTCACTCTGCTTTTTTGTTGGTTTTCTTCTTCTGAAATCGGTCTTGAAAGTAAAGACTTGAGTAGGGTTTGAACTCACCATCTCCCGATCATGTGGCAGCGTCCTAACACACTGCGCCACTGGTTCCAGACAATTCAACTGCTTTTTTGTTGGTTTTCTTCTTCTGAAATCGGTCTTGAAAGTAAAGACTTGAGTGAGGTTTGAACTCATCATCTCCAGGTCATGTCGGAGCGTTCTAACACACTGCGCCACTGGTTCCAGACAATTCACACTGCTTTTTTGTTGGTTTTCTTCTTCTGAAATCGGCCCCTAAAGTAAAGACTTGAGTGGGGTTTGAACTCACCATCTCCCGATCATGGGGCAGCGTTCTAACACTCTGCGCCACTGGTTCCAGACAATTCACACTGCTTTCTTGTTTGTTTTGTTCTGGTACCATATGGTAACCAATCTGGTAACAGACAACTAGGGTTAGGGTTAGGGTTAGGGTTAGGGTTAGGGTTAGGGTTAGGGTTAGGGTTAGGGCTAGTGTCCGTTGGGGGGTAATTGTGTGATTTAACATGGAGTTGATGAGAAACCGTGAAACACCCAACCCACCCTCAAAGAAATCCGGGATGCCTTCAACTTGATAAGAAAATGGATTAATGGGATTGATATGCCTTTGAATGTGTTGGTTGATATGTCGTTGGTTTTCTTCTTCTGAAATCGATCTTGAAAGTAAAGACTTGAGTGGGGTTTGAACTCAACATCTCCCGATCATGTGGCAGCGTCCTAACACACTGTGCCACTGGTTCCAGACAACTCAACTGCTTTTTTGTTGGTTTTCTTCTTCTGAAATCGGTCTTGAAAGTAAAGACTTGAGTGGGGTTTGAACTCATCATCTCCAGGTCATGTCGGAGCGTTCTAACACACTGCGCCACTGGTTCCAGACAATTCAGACTGCTTTTTTGTTGGTTTTCTTCTTCTGAAATCGGCCCCTAAAGTAAAGACGTGAGTGGGGTTTGAACTCACCATCTCCCGATCATGTGGCAGCGTCCTAACACACTGCGCCACTGGTTCCAGATAATTCAACTGCTTTTTTGTTGGTTTTCTTCTTCTGAAATCGGTCTTGAAAGTAAAGACTTGAGTGGGGTTTGAACTCCCCATCTCCCTATCATGTGGCAGCGTCCTAACACACTGCACCACTGGTTCCAGACAAATCAACTGCTTTTTTGTTGGTTTTCTTCTTCTGAAATCGGTCTTGAAAGTAAAGACTTCAGTGGGGTTTGAACTCACCATCTCCCGATCATGTGGCAGGGTCCTAACACACTGAGCTACTGGGTCCAGACAATTCACACTGCTTTTTTGTTGGTTTTCTTCTTCTGAAATCGGTCTTGAAAGTAAAGACTTGAGTGGGGTTTGAACTCACCATCTCCCAATCTTGTGGCAGCGTGCTAACACACTGTGCCACTGGGTCGAGACAATTCACTCTGCTTTTTTGTTGGTTTTCTTCTTCTGAAATCGGTCTTGAAAGTAAAGACTTGAGTAGGGTTTGAACTCACCATCTCCCGATCATGTGGCAGCGTCCTAACACACTGCGCCACTGGTTCCAGACAATTCAACTGCTTTTTTGTTGGTTTTCTTCTTCTGAAATCGGTCTTGAAAGTAAAGACTTGAGTGAGGTTTGAACTCATCATCTCCAGGTCATGTCGGAGCGTTCTAACACACTGCGCCACTGGTTCCAGACAATTCACACTGCTTTCTTGTTTGTTTTGTTCTGGTACCATATGGTAACCAATCTGGTAACAGACAACTAGGGTTAGGGTTAGGGTTAGGGTTAGGGTTAGGGCTAGTGTCCGTTGGGGGGTAATTGTGTGATTTAACATGGAGTTGATGAGAAACCGTGAAACACCCAACCCACCCTCAAAGAAATCCGGGATGCCTTCAACTTGATAAGAAAATGGATTAATGGGATTGATATGCCTTTGAATGTGTTGGTTGATATGTCGTTGGTTTTCTTCTTCTGAAATCGGTCTTGAAAGTAAAGACTTGAGTGGGGTTTGAACTCAACATCTCCCGATCATGTGGCAGCGTCCTAACACACTGTGCCACTGGTTCCAGACAACTCAACTGCTTTTTTGTTGGTTTTCTTCTTCTGAAATCGGTCTTGAAAGTAAAGACTTGAGTGGGGTTTGAACTCATCATCTCCAGGTCATGTCGGAGCTTTCTAACACACTGCGCCACTGGTTCCAGACAATTCAGACTGCTTTTTTGTTGGTTTTCTTCTTCTGAAATCGGCCCCTAAAGTAAAGACGTGAGTGGGGTTTGAACTCACCATCTCCAGATCATGTGGCAGCGTCCTAACACACTGCGCCACTGGTTCCAGATAATTCAACTGCTTTTTTGTTGGTTTTCTTCTTCTGAAATCGGTCTTGAAAGTAAAGACTTGAGTGGGGTTTGAACTCCCCATCTCCCTATCATGTGGCAGCGTCCTAACACACTGCACCACTGGTTCCAGACAAATCAACTGCTTTTTTGTTGGTTTTCTTCTTCTGAAATCGGTCTTGAAAGTAAAGACTTCAGTGGGGTTTGAACTCACCATCTCTCGATCATGTGGCAGGGTCCTAACACACTGCGCCACTGGTTCCAGACAATTCACAATACTTTTTTGTTGGTTTTCTTCTTCTGAAATCGGTCTTGAAAGTAAAGACTTGAGTGGGGTTTGAACTCACCAGCTCCTGATAATGTGGGAGTGTTCTAACACACTGCACCACTGGTTCCAGACCATTCACACTGCTTTCTTGTTTGTTTTGTTCTGGTACCATATGGTAACCAATCTGGTAAAAGACAACTAGGGTTAGGGTTAGGGATAGTGTCCGTTGGCGGGTAATTGGGTGATTTAACATGGAGTTGATGAGAAACCGTGAAACACCCAACCCACCCTCAACAAAATCCGGGATGCCTTCAACTTGATAAGAAAAAGGATTAATGGGATTGATATGCCTTTGAATGTGTTGGTTGATAGGTCGTTGGTTTTCTTCTTCTGAAATCGGCCTTGAAAGTAATGACTTGAGTGGGGTTTGAACTCACCATCTCCCGATCATGTGGCAGTGTCCTAAGACACTGCACCACTGGTTCCAGACAATTCAACTGCTTTTTTGTTGGTTTTGTTCTGGTACCATATGGTAACCAATCTGGTACCAGACAACTAGGGTTAGCGTTAGGGTTAGGGTTAGGTGATGGACAAGATGGAAGTGATGATGAATGATAATTTTAACTGACAAGAAAGGAAACGGGTAACAATCAGTAGTGCAAAAAAACCAAAGGCATAATCAAGCAGCTTCTTGCTTCGTGCTCCCATGTTATCTCTATGTATACCAGCTTTTTAGTTTTGAAGCTTGGAATGAACAGCTTTTTTTTGCGTGCTTTTTTTTCTCCTGAAAACTCAACTTTGAGGCAGCTTTTAAAAGCTGGGTTTTGGCTTCGAGTTTTCACATTTTTCAAATCTGAACAAAAAAAGGAAAAAAATAGAAATTTGATTTTTGCTGGATTAAATTGAACAAACATACTTATACTAAGGTCCCTTGACCAGTTTTTGTGATTTTTCGTTTAGCGTTTTCCCATTTTTCAATTCTGAACAAAAAAAGGAAAAACTAGCAAATTTCTGTTTGCTGGAATCAAATTAAACGAACAAAAATCACAAATATGTTTTTGATATGTTGGATTCAGATTCAAATAAGGCAATTATACTAAGGTCCCCTGACCGTTCAAGTCCTGGCTCTGACATAGTGTCCCAAAATCATGAAAATATGACAAAATATATTATGCCGTCCCAAACCATGGACTATAGTATGTCGTTTTTTCATGATTTTCATCTTTTTTTCAAATCCTCCAAAATCATAAAAAACGACATGCTATAGTATGCCGTCCGAAGCCATGAACTATAGTATGTCGTTTTTTCATGATTTTCATCTTTTTTTCAAATAGTCCAAAATCACGAAAAACGACATGCTATAGTATGCCGTCCGAAAAAAATTATAACTTTGGCATGCTACTAGTCCTACATACTTACACCTAGAATCCCCATTCAAACCTATTTAGGTTCATCTTACGGTGGACATGTTTGCCTGAAAAGGAATCTTTGAAATGTTTCATAGTTTTAGAAATATAGTGCTTTCAATTTGAGAAATTTACAATGGCAGATAGTGGCACGTCAAAAATTCATTCACCTAGAAACTCAATTCACAATTTTTATAATTCAGCTTTCTGTGGAGACACATGCTGGAACTTTTTACTTTGAAATGTTTTGTAGTTTCTGAGTTATTTAAGTTAAACGCCCAATGCATTCCCAATGGCAATAGCACAAACTTTGGCATGCTACTAGTCCTACATACTTACACCTAGAAACCCCATTCAAACCTATTTAGGTTCATCTTACGGTGGACATGTTTGCCTGAAAAGGAATCTTTGAAATGTTTCATCGTTTTAGAAATATAGTGCTTTTACATTTGAGAAATTCAGAATGGGGGTCAATGGCAGATTTTGGCAAGTAAAGATTTGAGTGGGGTTTGAACCCACAATCTCCAGATCATGCAGCCAGTGTGCTAATTCACTGATCTTCTTGCTATCTGCCACAACACAGTCTGCTGTTCCCGTTGAGTACAACATTGATACAAAAATAAAATACAAAAAATAAAATAATTTTGCTGTTTATCTCTAGACGTTGGAATGTTTATGAACCACAATGGAAACAAGTCTCTGGCTCTTCTCTCATTATCTATTCGGCCTTTTAAGAACAGCATGCACAGTGGCTCACTGGGTACAGAGCCTGCCTGGGAATCAGGAGGCTGCAGGTTCAAGTCCTGGCTCTGACATAGTGTCCCGAAAATATGACAAAATATATTATGCCGTCCCAAACCATGGACTATAGTATGTCGTTTTTTCATGATTTTCATATTTTTTTCAAATCCTCCAAAATCATGAAAAACGACATGCTATAGTATGCCGTCCGAAGCCATGAACTATAGTATGTCGTTTTTTCATGATTTTCATCTTTTTTTCAAATAGTCCAAAATCACGAAAAACGACATGCTATAGTATGCCGTCCGAAAACAATTATAACTTTGGCATGCTACTAGTCCTACATACTTACACCTAGAATCCCCATTCAAACATATTTAGGTTCATCTTACGGTGGACATGTTTGCCTGAAAAGGAATCTTTGAAAGGTTTCATAGTTTTAGAAATATAGTGCTTTCAATTTGAGAAATTTACAATGGCAGATAGTGGCACGTCAAAAATTCATTCACCTAGAAACTCCATTCACACTTTTTATAATTCAGCTTTCTGTGGAGACACATGCTGGAACTTTTTACTTTGAAATGTTTTGTAGTTTCTGAGTTATTTAAGTTAAACGCCCAATGCATTCCCAATGGCAATAGCACAAACTTTGGCATGCTACTAGTCCTACATACTTACACCTAGAAACCCCATTCAAACCTATTTAGGTTCATCTTACGGTGGACATGTTTGCCTGAAAAGGAATCTTTGAAATGTTTCATCGTTTTAGAAATATAGTGCTTTTAAATTTGGGACATTTATAGTGGGGCTCAATGGCAGCTCTATGGCACGTCAAAGAGTCACTTTCACCTAGAAACTCCATTCACACTTTTTATAATTCAGCTTACTGTGGGCACACATGCTGGAACTTTTTACTTTGAAATGTTTTGTAGTTTCTGAGTTATTTAACTTAAACACCCAATGCATTCTCAATGGCAAAAGCACAAACTTTGGCATGCTACTAGTCCTACATTCTTACACCTAGAAACCCCATTCAAACCTATTTAGGTTCATCTTACGGTGGACATGTTTGCCTGAAAAGGAATCTTTGAAATGTTTCATAGTTTTAGAATTATAGTGCTTTCAAATTTGAGACATTTATAATGGGGCTCAATGGCAGCTCTATGGCACGTCAAAAAGTCACTTCCACCTAGAAACTCCATTCACACTTTTTATAATTCAGCTTACTGTGGGCACACATGCTGGAACTTTTTACTTTGAAATGTTTTGTAGTTTCTGAGTTATTTAACTTAAACGCCCAATGCATTCTCAATGGCAATAGCACAAACTTTCTTACACCTAGAAACCCCATTCAAACCTATTTAGGTTCATCTTACGGTGGACATGTTTGCCTGAAAAGGAATCTTTGAAATGTTTCAGTTTTAGAAATATAGTGCTTTCAAATGTATAATGGCGGTCAATGGCAGATTTTGGCACATCAAATAATCACACTACTAATGCGTGTGAGCATTAGTAGTGTGATTATTTGATCGATGGTTTATTTACAAACCTAACACGTTGATTGAAACGTCAAGGTATCCTGTGGTGTCCCGTTTGACTAGCCCACTGTGCCATTGGTACCAGTCAATTCATGCTACTTTTTTAGTTTTGAAGTTGTACTTCTAGAAATCGGTCTTGAAAGTAAAGACTTGAGTGGGGTTTGAACCCATACCTCCAGATCATGTAACAGTGTGCTAACTCACTGAGCTACTTGCTACCTACCTCAAATTTCTTTAGTGTTGCAACCACTCCTTACGGAGCTATGTGTGTGGGTGCCTGCCTGGGTATAGCATGTTTTTTTTTCCAACACCTGTGCGCAACCTAACAGTAACACACACACTCAAACACACACGCACATATTAACTGTATGATTTTGGGTGTGCCAGTACAGTACAGTGACAGTACAGTAGAGGGACCCCCACACGGTAACTGTCATTTCTCTACCGTTTCGGGCGTGGGGCAGCTCGCCGGAACCGGGCCGGCACCCTGGCCATGATCCTGTTGGTCTGGAATCCCCCGGGGACCCCCCACATGGAGTTGCACCACTCACTTCACACAGGTGTGATTTCATTAGATGTCCCGATACTGTATCCGTATCGGAAAATATATTTGGTCATATCGGTAAATATGCCAGTCTAACCACCAATCCGACACAGGGGTAAGGGGTTGACACCATCTATGGCAGGTAAATTAAATGTTGAGGCATGTGTAGTTTGCATTTGAGTTGCCCAAACTGCAAGTGCACATTTGAGTGAGGAGTCTGCTATAAACACAACACAAGATATAGATAGCTATAAACACTATTCCCGGTCGTAGTCGGTGGACTTCAAAATAAGATTTTTTATTATAAATATTCTCTGGTATCGGTATTGGCTAACACAGAAATTGTGGTATCTGGATCGGATCAGAAACGAAAAAAGTGTATCGGGTCATCCCTAGTAACTACTTGAGTATTTCCCATTTCTAATACTTTCACTTCTACTTCACTACATTTCAGAGGCAAATATTGTACTTTTACTCCACTACATTTATTTGAAAACTTTAGTTACTTTGTAGATTTTGATTATTAATACAATTATTTAAAAAAACATAAACTGTGAAAACATACTGTAATCTAAGGCCTTCGGCCCGGTGGAGATTACAAGGCAAATACAAAAGTGCATGCAAGATGCAAGAAAACAAATCTATATTTATTTTTACATTCACTTCATATTAACTTCACATTATGACATTCAAGAATGATGCGACCAGAACAATCTTACTCAATCTTCTACAATATACTTCACATCATTACAAATACAATCACTGATGCATATAATACACAGTTCATTATGTGCATACTGGCCTGTACGAGTACAAATCACATCGTTTAGTCAACAATAATCAATAACTGGATTACATGCACGTCATCCACAAGACGGCCGATTACGTTTATAATAAACATGGAATGAGTTCTGCTCACTAATCAACTAAGAACTGAAAATGGTTTTGTATCTACAATGTACATAATTAACCACTTTCACCCTGACATTGGCCCGGTTTCCCAAAGGACACATGGTGTAAGAGGTATGGCGTGGCACATGCTCAGATGCCCTCTAGGCCGCACACAGAAGCCTGTGAACAGACATTCCGTGCATAGATGTGCCACACAATGGTAGGCCTAATACTAATACGTGGACTGCTGACAGTAGTCTCTCTCTCTCTCCACCCACACACACACACACACACACACACACACACACACACACACACACACACACACACACACACACACACACACACACACACACACACACACACACACACACACACACACACACACACACACACACACACACACACACACACACACACACACACACACACACACACACACACACACACACACACACACACACACACACACACAGTCAGCTGTCCAAATATTATTAAATTACATTTCAGAATGGTAGACCTGAGGCCTACCATACCAGGCCTCAGGCCTGAGGCCTACCATTGCGTGGCACATCTATGCACAAAATGTCCATGTTCACAGGCTTCTGTGTGCGGCCTAGAGGGCATCTGAGCATGTGCAACACCATACCTCTTACACCATGTCTCCTTTGGGAAACCGGGCAATGTTATTTGGGCATGCCATAATAGGCAAGTGTTTTCCAAGACATTCCAAAACAATTTGGTCTACAAGCTCCCAATAGGCTTGTACATTGACAATGTTTGGAAAGTTTTCTTTTTAATGGTTAAAGAAGAACAAAAACTAACATGATACTAGATTGCTGGTTCAACACTGAGTGTTCCATTTGTACACACTCAGTTATTGAATAAGGCCAGTTTTATATGGTTGAATGTACAGTATGTCAAACTAGTTGGCCCTTGGAATGAAAAACAACAAAAAAACAAAGATACTCTTTGGTTAATTAGTGAGAGAACTACCTTCAATGACATGTGCAAATCCTCCTAATGCCTCGATCCCAGAGTCACACCCAAAGAAAACCACACTAAAATGTCAAAACATTAAAACCATTGCAACATCAACACATTTAAACTAGGGCTGTTAGGGGCCACTCACAGGTTGTCTTTCCGTCTCGTTTTGAATCAGTGTGTGGATTGCGTTAACTTTTTTTTGTTTAAATAAAATTCATTCTATAAATGAATTACCTTGGTTATTTTGACAGCCCAAATTAAAACATTAAAAACATGAAACATTGGCACAGGAAGGAACAGGGGTCAAGTTTCAGCTGTGATTCTGTTCGAAGGCGAGGGAACAATTCATTATGATTAAACATAAATCATTAATTAATTCATGATCATTAGCAGGGTACAGGCTTTAGTTCCAGCATACTATCAATCCCGACTGTCATTAGACCGACAACCTACCCCAAACCCCAACCTAAGCCTAACTGCAAGCACAGAGCAACGCATGTCGGAAGCGACGGGTGATTTCAGCATGCTGGAATTTGGTGTGTCGGATAAGCGTGCGCAGCCTCATTAGCATACAACAGTGGTTCTCAACCAGTGGTCCTTGAGGGGGTTCCAGGTGGTCCCCAGCTAAATGATGGATTTGGTAACCAAATGGATCCTTATAGAGCTTTAAAGGGATAGTTCAGATTTTTTGAACTTAAGTTGTATGAAATACTTGCCATTAATATAGTGGTTGCAACTGTATTAATTGATTGCCAGAGTCCCGTGGTGGGAGTTCTGCTCTGGTTTTGGTCAATATTAAGTAGTTCCGGTCATTTTGTGGGGGGCACTGGGGCCACGCAGTAAAAGTAAATGAATCCACAAAACGAACGTAATTTGTATTGTTGACCTATTTCTAAAATATTAGCGTGACTTTCGTTCAACTTTGACCCCTCTATCACATGGAACTATTTTTTGGGCGTAGTGATATGGACACAAAAAACATAGTTCTGTGTGATAGAGGGGTAAAAAAAATCAATTAATACAGTTGCAACCACTATATTAATGGCAAGTGTTTCATAAAACTTAAGTTAAAAAAATCTGAACTATCCCTTTAACTCTTGAGCGAAATATTCCAAACAAATGGACCCATGAGGGTCCATTTACTCTCAAGAGTTACATTATTGTTAAAGATCTGCATTACTTTATTTACAAGACATTTACACAATTAGAGAATGTAAAGTAATTGTTATTTTGCCTGTTATCAATTCACTGAATACAGCATGGAATTGCATGAAATCAACAACTGAGAGGCTAAATCTCAACAAATGGTGGTCCATGCGGCTCAAATTCTGAATAAATAATGGACCTGGGGTTGAAAAACCACTGGTATACATTATGATGTATTATTTACCACATTCCCCCTGGGTGCCTCATTGTGGTCATGTCATTGTAGGCAACAACAAAACACCTCCAAAATGGCCTGTGTGCCTCTCTCCACCGCTGGATTTCCACCGACAAGCATGTTCCACAGGAGTTCATAATCCACAGGATCAGAAGAACAGTTTCTAAGACTCTCATCTTACACATTCCTACATAATCCCCAACGATTTACGTACATATCGACGCTACAAATAAATCAAGATATTAAAAAGGCACGTGAGGGGCAGTGTAGCCCGCCGAGCAGCGCACCGGAAGGGTGAAAGTTTTGAACTGGAATGAGCGAGGAGTCATGTTCTCATAGGTGAATGCATGAGCTGCACGCCAGAAGATTGTGCTTCAGTGTGAGAGGTTGAATCTGTGGAGGACAAATCAGAATCCATTTTGATTTTATTTTAATTATTAGACGTCATGATGAAAAGAAAAACACGAGCTTACGTGCTTCTCAAGGAAATGTCATGGATTAAAAAAAGAAAAACACAAGAAAGTCAGTGACTTATTTCCATGGTTGTCCTCGCTCTGAGACAAGCAGGACATTACAACACAGAACTGGCAGAATGCAACCAGGGCCAAATTAAACATTGGCTGTTGATTTTGTTGAATTTAGGTCAAAAAGAACACACATAGGACCACAATAAAAACAAGTCTTCAAAAACTCAGTTGTTTAGACAGACACCAGGCTTGATGTTTACCTGGTATCTTAGTAACTCTAAAGCATTGTTTTCTTTGTGGTCTAGTTATGCGACAGTGACACTGCAAGCTGTCTGTGATCAAACTGTCACCAGACACACCACACCCATGTGTTCCACACATGTGCGGAGGGGTAAAAAGTGTTGATTTAACTGTGAGAGACTACAAATCCATTTGTACACTTTCACAGATAAGTGTTAGGCTTCTTTTTATTTAGGGTTGTCAACTTGTCACGATTCCAGTTAACGATTCCCTCTTAGTGGTCTGATTCCTTAACGGTTTAATGATTCCTATATTTTAAAGAATATAATTTATTTTACTTATATATATATCATATATGATGATAAACTTTATTTCAGACACAATAGTTCCATATACAACTCAAAGATACAGAATAGATAATGAAACACAGAGATGGCCTATTTTCAGTTCAGTCCAAAGTCAGAGTCGTACGATTAGTCACACAGGTTACTGCAGTGAAATTTGTTCTCCGCATTTGACCCATCTCTTGGAGCGGTGAGCCGCAGCATGCGCCGCACTCGGGAATCATTAGTTGATTTGACCCCCAATCCAACCCATTGATGCGGAGTGCCTAGCAGGGAGGCATTGGGTCCCATTTTTATAGTCTTTGGTATGACCCGTCCGGGGACCCAATGTATATTGTAAAAACCAAGTTAATTTAACTCTGAGAGTGTACAAACGGAACCAAATGGACCTGTTAGGGTCCATTTGGTTCCATTTGTACACTCAGAGTTACAGACCCATAAGGGTCCATTTGGTTCTTAATTATCATTTAGCTGGGGACCCCTTGGAACTCCCTCAAGGACTTTGGGAACCACTGGTATAGCAGACGTGAAGTCCACATAGCGGCTCTGACAGTGTGATCAAACTGGCTCCAGAAACGGTTCCAAATGTGATGGAAACCGAATCCGGTTCCTCAATGTTGGATCCGGTTCCGGATCCCAACTTTATTCACAGTATATAAACACTGTATGTTACAGTGTCTACAGCCATGGTTAATAAAACGTTACCATACCTCCATAGTTCCTCATCTTCCTGGCAAAGGCATCAGAGTTGGTCTGTTCTGATATCTGGATATTAGGGTTGGATTTGTAGTCATCTGGCAGAAGCACAATACAAAATAAAAAACAGGGACGTTATGGGCATTGTGGGATTTGTAGTCATCTGATATCCTTATGTCTAACTGCTTGTGGAAACCTGCTGCTACGTATGTGGACATACTATATAAATATAAATATAGCTATTTGTATTGATGTATTCAACTACCGTATTCATGTGTTAATATTCTATGCTCCGTCGATGAACGCTTGTACATCCGATACCAGCTCATATCGCTCTGCACTACGAGCTTGTAGATCTGCTTTTTGATCGTGCAAATGTGTGCAAATCTTTGAATACATTACTTTTAAAACAAACATTTTTGCTTCTGGAGGTCCCTGAAACATTACAATTTTTGGAGTTTTTCGGCAAACCGTCAGGATTTAGAAGACATGTGCAGAATCGGCCTCAGGTCTTAACCCGTTTTGGGGCGGGAACCCCTTTTGGTGTTTTAAGCATTATTTAAACTTTTAAAAAAAATAGCAGATCTACAAGCTCATAGCACGGCACCGAGTGCCACGCTACAAGCTTGTAGGTCTGCTATTTTTTTTAAATCTTTGAATATATATTCTTTCAGAGTGAACGTTTTTAACTCAAATCTGCTTCTGAGGGGTCCCCGGAACCACATATTTTCAGATGAGGGTCGGCGGCCAATTACATAAAAATGTTGGGGTCCTTGACATGCAATATTGAGCACTGAGATATAAACATAGGTATTTCAGAAAACTTCTATGATTTAGAATCAGGCCTAAATGGGTTAAATTGGTTTAAACTCACTGTTGTTGCTGAACGAGACGGAGTCGCTGCCCCTCATGGTCTCGTTGCCGCTGTCCGACAGCGTCCGCTCGCTGCACGGCGGGGGCGCCGGTCTCCTCTTCTTGCTCTTGCGGGTGCTGATGCGGATGATGCCGCGCACCAGGCGGCACTCGGCCTCCTGCTGGTCCAGCTGGTGCTCCTCCGCCAGGGAGTTGATCAGCTGGTTGATGTCGGAGGTCTTCTTCAGGAACACAGACTCAGACGTGTCCCTGGGACACATAGGAGGAGGCATGGTGGGTTATCGTTCAATGGTGGCGCATTTACTTGACTTTACTTGCCAAGGAGGAGTTGAACAAGTTACTGTATTTTCCCAATGACGGCATGTGCGTGTGTGCGCGCTGCTTTTGGTCCACTGTGTTTCATCAAGTCCTGAGTCAACACAGCCAGAGATTTTAGAGCACTTTGTGCTTCTGTACATTGATAAGATTTCCTTTTCCAGCGGCACCTGCCCACAGAGCCAAAACACAAAGACTGTCAGTGTACCAGCCACTCGATGCTGATGAATCTCCATGTAAATATTAACCCATTAACACAATGCACGCGAACGGCTCTCGCAGTCTGATTAGGCCTGACGCTACGCTGATAGCATTGGATGACCAACCTTTTCCAAGACCGACAGCAAATGTTCTCTTATAGCGAGAAGTACACCGCATACCTCAAAAGAAAGCTTAATTTGTCCACTCCAATTAAAAAAGAAATGATTTTACCATCTTCCATTCTGGAGATATTTACCTTTATGTAACACCTGCTTTTGTAGTAACGTGCTCTTCTTGAACAGAAAGCCTAGTTAGGGACTGTTTTATGTCAAGACGTTGACAGGCAGTTATAAAAATGAACACAGAAAATATCCTATACATACTATACATCGAATGAAAGCCCTGAATGTCTACTTTTACGAGGAAAAAAGTACACATTGATCCCATTTACCCTTCGTCTGTAATTGGCTTTTGTATGAGCTGAAGAATGTCAATATGTCACAAAAAGCTATGCTCCAGACATCCCAAAACAAACTGATTTGAGTTTGACAACTATTGTTGCTAAATTAGTGGCTCTCAAACTTTATGTCAAGGACAACTGAAAATGATCAGTTTCAGGGACCCCCAGAAGCAAAGATTTGATAAAAAAATTGTCAAATATTTGCACAACTTTTCATGTTTTTTCACTGTACCTCTGTGCTGTTCATATTAAGTATTCAGTCAATCAATTAAATCGTGTGTTGAGTGAAGAGTTACCTGGCCAGCTCCTCTATCTGGTACTCGGAGTAGAGCTCCAGAAGCTTCTTGGTGATCAGGGAGTCCACGCCCTCTCCACCGTCATCCCACTCGTCATCGTACATCGAGTCGTAGAAGGACGACGGGCTGGTGAAACACTGGCCTCCGGGTGGCGCTGCTGAACACAAAGAAGGTTTATTACAGTCAAATAAAACTAACAAAATAACTAAAGCTAGGAGGAAAGAAAAACATTTTAGTTAAAATAAAGGAAATTCGGCTTTCTAACTAACAATAACTAACAAAGCAGAGACAATCATTAGTCTTAGTCTGTCAATATTTCATAAAATGTGTTAACATCGTTTTTTAAATATTCAAAAATGTTCCAGTTGAAATACAGATCTACAAGCTCACGTGTTGTCATGTTGTGAGCTTGTACTGTACATCTGGAAATGAACACAAAAACAAATAAAATAAACCTAAGCCTTTTCACAAAATAAGAACTAAACTACCGGTAGTAGCCCCGCTTTGAAAAATGTATCAAAACTAAACTGAAATTTAAAACTAAACACAAATAAAAGCTAATACAAATTCTAAACTATAATAACCTTGGTAGGAAGGAACATCGTTTGAAACGACCAGATCCTGCCTGTGACCGTACACTTTGACTCCGCCTATGTGGAGGTCTTCTAGCCAATCAGCCGTGTCCTCCTCTCCGTTCGGACCGGGGTTCGACCCGGTACGGAGGCTGATCTTCTCCGGTTCGTCCGTGGAGGTGTGGTCACCGCTGGGCGCCAAGCACGGTGCCAGGATGGTACGTTGGCACAACCTGTAAACACAAGAGTTGCTCCAATCTGCACAAAACTGGCTACAATATAAACACTTGGGGGGTGGGGGGGGTAAAACAACAAAAAGCAAAGTAAGGAATCATATTGCAGGTGCCTAAGTGGATATGTTGATGTAGATGAGATGGACCGCATTGGTCTCTCTCATTGCCGCAATATAGTGGCCTCAAAATCTACTTTTCAAAAACTGCAGAATTTGGAGATCTACAAGCTATCACACATAGCCTAATAGAATGAAGGCAGTGCAGATTATTGGACAGTTGGAGCCTTTATTGATAGGGTGCAAGGATGAAATGACAATTTCGATGTAACTACACCATCCTCAGGTCATCTGATGTAGCCTGGAAACCAGACGAATCTGTCACAGGGAAAAAAGATCCCTGGGGAGATTGGTCTGGCACTCCTGTTTGAATTTCATTCTGTTCACCCCAGAGTTGTGGGTGACCAATCAGAGCCCACTTTGCTTTTATATGAAATATCTGAGACTATTAAGATTTTATGGAAGACGCTTCTGAACATATTGCTTGTTTGACCACTTCAATTGCTATAATCTGAAAATAATAACCAAAATTTCGGCTATATTTGCTGTGCAACATGCTTCCATAAAAGAGGCTGGTTTCTATGGAATCTAAAAAACTTTAATCCCTGTGAATATAGCTTGTTTTGGCCATAGCACATTATTTATTTTGATTACAAATGTTTATATTTTTATTTATTAACACAATAAAAATTAGTCAAATCACAATTATTTGTAAAACGACAAATTCATGCTGGTGACACAGCCCTACCTGTAGAGGCTGCGCACCAGGCTCCTGCAGGCCCCTGTGGCCCCACAGGGCCCACAAGTCTGGGGGGCCCCAGAGCCGGCAGGTTCAGCCGTGCCCGGGATGAAGCCGATGGTCTCGGACCCCTGTCCATTGGCGTCTTTAGGGTGGGCTTTATGAACACTGTGCGCTGTCCTGCTTTGGGTGCAGTCATCTTGTAGCGCTGCAGGATTATGGCCCAATGATTAGCAAGATTACTTTTTATCAATATTGAGATCACAATAATTAGGATTATTTGGGCTTTTTACCCCTATTCCTCCCCCATTTAGTCGTTATACCAATCGATTCCTCCTCACACACATTTGTGTGTTGTCACTGCTGCTGCCAGTGAGGAGCTCCAACCGGAGGACGTAGAAGCCTTCGTCCTACTACTCCCGCCCAACACTCCCTGCCGCCGCCCCATGCAGCGATACCACCCTCCCTCCCCGAACACCGGCCAATTGTGTTCGTGTAGAGTAGATGATCAGATGCACCACGGAGAATTTGTGGGCAGGCACTTGACTACTGCGACACCCGAACGGCCGAGATCACAATTATTTTTCATGACAAAAAAAAATATTGTTATTGTCACAAACGTAACACTACTTTCACATTCATGTTGTGCTACTACATTCCTGTTAATGTATGGATTTTTGAATCAAAATACATACAAATAATTGTATTTATTTATTTGTATTTATTTATTTGACAGGGACAATGCTCATTAATCAACATGTCAGTTTTCACATCCATGTAAATGGGTCCGAGTTAGCCATAAGCTTACATCTGTAGTCCCCGAGCAGGCTCTTACAAATGGTAGTAAAACTATACATACAAAAACACATACAGTACAATACAATACAAGAACAATAAAACATTGCACAGGGGACAAAACAACCGCAGAGTGAATTGAGAAATTATCCGAGAGCTGATAATTACTCATGATTACAGATTTCATTTGTTTTTAGCCACCTCTTCAGGTTGAATTTGAAGGTCAAATAGTTTGAGGTCTCTCTCACTTCTGTAGGGAGACTGTTCCAGTGATGGGAGGCTCTAACAGAGAAGACTGTTTTACCAAACACACTGATTGGCACACTGATTGGCACTTCACAGTCTCCTCTGGTAGTTGCCCTTGTTGCTCTATCACCACTGTCACTTCGATCTATGAACTGTTTCAGTGATGGAGGTGCAAGTCCATTTAAGATCTTAAAAATGAGACAAGCATCTGCAAAATGTTTGAAGCTGTCAAAAGTAAATAAGTTGTAATAATTCTGTAAATTATGACGCTTTATTAAAACAGACATGTGCTACTTTGTGCTATATTCCTGCTGATAAATATATCATATACATCAATAATCGGACAATAATGTTAATTTCATATGCACAGCTGCCATATTGGAAAGAAATTGTGTACAGATGCACACACTCCATTTGTACACTCTCAAGTTACACACCCCTAAGGTCCATTTGGAACCCCCTCAATGAACCATGAGGTCCACACTTTGAGACCCACTGGTGTAACAGAGTGTTTCCAGTGAGCCACAGTGATGCACAATATCATTCAGCACCCTGACTGGAATGAAACAAAACCTTAGTAATAGTATCATTGGTAACACCTTTCTTTCCTAATTCCAATGCATAGAGCATAGAGTATTAAAAGGATAGAGACTGAACCGGAACGATAGCCCCGCCCGCCCGCTATTCATTTCAGTGGAAGTTGCTCAGTGGTGTTTTGAAGCACCCAGAAGAACCATCTACTTCCGCATATTTTCGATTTGGGCACCAAAATTTGGTGCCCAAAATGCAGAAGTGCAAACGGGCGCTCAACGTTAAAGCCCAGCTGCATGGGGTTTCCTCGTCAAAACTCCACGGGTCCGCCTGCAGTCCCACTAGGGCTGAGTGCTTCAACGTTGGAGAGCCTCACTGGGCCCTTGGTATAGAGCCTATTGTGGGAAGCCATGATTACAAATTTGACTAATTGTCAAAGTAGGCCCTACCGTCTTCTGGCGGGTCCACACATCTCTCCTGGTACGAGGACCGCTGGCTGCTCATGTGGGACAGGCTGGGGTCATCATCGGGCCCCGGGGAGCAGTGTGTCTTGGGCCCGGTGGCGCTGCCTGACATGGTTCACCGTTCACACACAGTCCCAAGGTCTGAAACAAAGTGTATGATGGAAGGAAATCAGTTGAAATGTATGTCAAGTTACAGCGTTGCAATCAAAGAGCAAAACAATTGATTATATTGTTCTCGGCTATTGTAGTCATCTAGTATGATATCATATAGATAGAATAGAGCAGTTGTTCCCAAGGTGGGGCCCGGGGACCCTAACGGGTCCATTTGGTTTAATTTGTACACTGTTAAATTAACATTGATTTTACAATATAAATTGGGGGTCCCAGAGATAGAAATGCCATTAAATGGGGGGTCCGTAGCCTAATGCAAGTCAAACTTGGGGTCCTTGAAATTAAACGGGTTGAGAATCACTGCTAGAGCCTTAAAAATCTTCTCTTATGGGGGTCCCCGGTATATCTCTTCAAATGGGGGTCCGCTGGCTAATGAGTGTCAATTTGGGGGTCCTTGACATGAAAAAGTTTGGTAACCACTGGAATAGAGAGCATGCACATGCATCACTTTTCCACCGGGACCCCCCCCCCCCCCCTCCTCCTCCTCATATAGACTGAGTGGCTGAGCAGCATGGAGCATTGGAGTTGTAGGAAACGCTTGTTTTGATTGATTGATTGAAGAATGTATTAACAGTTTGCAGAATTACAGTACATTTCAAGCACAAACTCAATACAAAGGCTGTTAACTGTGAGTGGACGACACAATTAAGCATTACACTTGTTTCCAATAGGGTCCACCATGTTCAAATCATCAAAACATTTAGAGACGTACAAATAGACACTTCTATAGACAGAACAGTAAATCAGTAAATCACTCAACGAGTCAACGGTCTGCATACCCGTTTCTAAATTCCACATAATGCAGCAGGAGGCAGCACTGCAGCAGGACAGTGCAATATTGAAAACTAGCACTTCCAAACTGTGACATTTAGAAAAGTAATCACCTGCATGGATTACTGCCCCAAACAACAACTTTATATCCACCAAGGATACGTCTGTTGCACACGGAAATATTGTGACAAATACCCCCACCCCACCCCAGGTATCTAGAGGCAAAGTCATCAAACTGGTTCTTCTGTTCAACATGTCACTATTAAAAGTAATCTGATATCACCCCCCTTTCTGGATAATTTTATATTGTCATGTTTGTTTTTAGCCATCACTTGCAATTAAACATTAAAAAGGTGTTTGTTTGAAACATAACAATATCACTTACACCAGTAGGCCTATATCCAGTCATTTTGGGGCATAAACAAATTGAAGGATAATGAAGGAAATTAAGTCTGACAATGATGTAATGGGCATGATCATCGTCATATACACTCACCATTAAATTAGACCTATTTGTTGCTTTTTACATTTTGGACAAAATAGCCGATTTTACATCGATATGCCCAGATGTAGGCCTACTCTTCCCCACCTACCCTGAACATGCTCTAAGAGCATGTTTAGAGCATGTTTACATGGGGTTTAGACTATAGTCTAAACCCAATGTAATTAGCTGATCTGGGACCAGCAGGGCTACTCGTTTTAGTCCCGTTTGTACACCGTTTAAATTAACAGTGTATATTGGGGTCCCTGCAGTAGGCTACCATTGTTGGGGGTCTACGGACCAATGCATATCAAACTGGCATTGACATTAAAAAGGGTAAAACATATATCATATCACGGTGAACATGCATGCACGAAAAGTTGCAAACAAACAAAGGCCCAGCTAGGTTCTGAAATCAATGTTTACATTAGAAACACTGGCGTTTAAAAAGAACAAAACGTGTCTTTTTCAAACCACCCAAATCGAATTAACCAAGTCACTGGCAAACTGCGTCGGGGGATGATTAGTTACCGATAAATAAAATACTTGTCTACTTCTCTTAAACTCTGCATATAATTTGACTTGAGTAGATTTACTTACAGCTGCAGCAGTGCAGCCAGGTCGCAACATCCGCAGGTTAGATTACCTTCCTTCCTTCCGGGTGTTATTAAACAATCCTTCACGTGAACGTCAACATTTTAATCCCTTAAATGTGCGATCTTTAAGGCCAGATGATTAAATTCAAACTGCTCCAAAACTTATACAACTTTAGACAGAAATCGAGAAATGTACCTTGAAAGGCTGGAACATCAATGGACGTCACTGTTCCAACACACAGGTGACCGTCCGGGGGTGGCCGGTGGCGTCGTCACTTTTTAAAGGCAAATGTCCATCCTTGCAGTAGTCAATGATTATTAACAGCCGTTAAATATCTGAAACGGTTTTTTAATGAGTTTAAACTAAAGTTAAGACATCTACCGTCTCCCTCTCTTCACGCAACTGACTTTATAGAAAAACAGCCGTTCTAGGAAATGTTGTGATGCACTGCTCTGAACAGTAGATGGCGCCAACTCGTGGTAAAATGGGAAAGTATAGAGTTGGAGGGGGTAAAGCATTGCGCAGGCTAATGGGGTATAAAGATTTGATGTTCCCCACATGTATATCTATGAATTGATACATAGTTATGACTATTTAGTATTATATTGCATTTAATTGGATTAATGTCTATAAATGTTAGACACATATTCAATATCAATATAATGGTAAAAAAAAAAAAAAATAGTACACTCATGAGTTACAGACCCATAAGGGTGCATTTGGTTCCTATATGATTTAGCTGTGGTCTCCAAAGAACTAAGAATCAATGTTATAAACAGTGGTTCCCATTTTCAGGCTGTGACACCCCCAGATAAGCACTCAGAGTAGTAGTTGAAGCAGTCAACTCTCGCTGCCCCAGAAACTGGAATAGCAAATCTACAAGCTCACAAGTTAGAGCTCCAATTTTCACCTTACAATTCTTAAAGTATAGTTTGTTGATTACTTTTGATGCAGTAATGGACTCTTTAGATAAGTCTTAGTCCTTAAAGTGTCACTTCACGTCATCTGGGGACCCCCAGAAATGTGGGGACCCCCTGGGGATATGGACCCACAGGTTGTGAACCACCAGACAACTAAAGTGAATTGACATTTACCCTCCCTACAACCATTAATGGTACCAACTCCACTATCAACTGCTCAATTCAGTGCAGGAAAGAATGACCAAATATCATAGGCTATGCCTGCATTCAGAATATGAAATAAGGGGGGGGAAAAAAAAAAGTGTATGTTTTGTAATCTAAATCTGCCAAGTAACTAAAGCTGTCAAATAGGTGTGTGAGAGTATGCTATAACAGAGATGTAGTAGAGGCAAATATGTCAATTGTATCAATAGAAATAGGTTAATCAAGCCATTAGACCTAAAAAAAAAAAAAAAAAAAAAAAGTACATACTGTACTTGAGTGCAATTACCTAGTTACTTCCACCAGTGAATAAAAACAAGTCACAAGTTTTCAAATATTAGATTTTTATTCAATATAAAAGATTCTCCTGTCCTCAGGGAAATGTTGCACCTATGGAAAAGAGAATGAAGCAGTTAATAATAGCATCAAATTAAAAAGTATAATCTGGAGCAGTGGTTCTCAAAAAAGGGAGCCTTTAAGGGGTTCCCAGCATAATCATTAGCTTTATACTTTAGCCATCTACAAGATCTGCCTTTCTTTTTTTAACAAAGACATTGTAGAATAATTTAGTAAGTGGTTTAACACATCTCTTCCAAAAAAAAAAGATCTCAGACATTTGAAAATGTTAAGATCTCATATGGGGGTCCCTGGCACAATCTATTTTCAAAATAGGGGGTGGGGGGTGTCCGCAAGCAGATACATTTGGGGGTCCTTGACATGAAAATGTTTGAGACCCACAGACCTGGGGAAAAAAAAAAAAAAAAGCCATTCAAGCTTACCAAACGGACGTTGTATTGTGAACCATTTAGGCCCCTGCTGTTCTTGAGGTCTGGCGGTTGTGAACCATTTAAGACTCTGTTGTTGAGGTCTGGGGGTTGAAAATGAGTCATTACAGTTAACTAAAAACCAGTGGTGGAAAAGCAAAGTAAATATACTCAAGTACAATTTTGAGGTACTTTAAATAAAATGACACCTAAACTGGCAAACATACATTAAAAACCAATTAAACTAAACTGAAGAAGTCAATGCTAAATACATTTAAAATAACTAATAACCTAGGTCTGCTGGGGATGGGTCGAGATGGTGGAGGTGTGGGGGTGGTCATGTAGCGGGTTCTTGTAGCTTGTGGCCAATCAGTGCCTCTGGCCTGAGTCTCCAGCCATAACTTCATCCGTTCACTGTTCTGAGGAGGTCTGTTGAGGTTCTGGCCGGTCACCCAAGCTCTCCGGGTGGGTTCAGGTGGTGGAGGCGTGGGGGGGTTTATGTAGAGAGCTCTTGTAGGTTGTGGCATACCAGCGTCTCTGGCCTCAGTGACCGGTCGCGGCCATACAGTCATCCAGTCACTGTTCGGATGGTCCCTGCGTGGTGGTGGTGGTCCCTGCATGGCGGCAGGTCTCGTGGGTTGCGGTTTATTTTCACTGGCCCTTCTTATAGCAACGCCTCCCAAATTCTTGGGGACGTTATGGACAACGGCTGGGGCCGGGCCACGCCTGGGGGGAAGGAGGTCTGCACTCCGGACGAAGTTGATCTGTCCTGAGCTGACAGTGTATTCCTCAGCCTTTAAGGCTCTCTGAGCTGCTAGGCGGCGGATTGGTGGCACAGGATACAGACCGCTTGCTAGGCGGCGGATTTGTGGCACAGGATACAGACCGCTTGCTAGGCGGCGGATTGGTGGCACAGGATACAGACCGCTAGCGGACATAGTTTGGGACATTTGAGAGGAGCCCTGCTGTGATGGCACCCTCTGGCCAGCGACTTTGACCGACGACGTACCCCAAGAAACGGTATCGTCTTCTCCTGACGTGATCCTCTCTCCGGGGAAGGACCGAGGAGCAGCGTTAACAGATTGTTCTCTGAAGGAGCGAGGAGCCACTTTGACATCAGCAACGGAGGAGGTGGAGGGGGGAGGACGGCGCACGTCTGTGGAAAAGTCACCTTGAAACAGGCCGGCCGGCTTCCTACCAGAGTTGGCTGGAGGTCCGGTCCTGATGAGAGCAGGATGGACGGCTTTTGTTTTCTCCTGAGCTGGAGGCTGGTGGGAGGCTGACAAAACACAAGGGGGAGAAATTTCATTAGTCTGGTTCAACAGTGCGTTCCAACAAGCCAGTGAACTCCTCGAATGTTGGCAGCAGTGGTGGACAGTAACTAGGTAGATTTACTTAACCACACAAGGGAAAACCAGAGGAAAATAGCAGATCTACAAGCATACAAGTCAAACAAGATGTAAGCTTGCAGATCTGCTAATTTCCTGCGAAGACATTTAATGTACAGTAGAGCAAAACCAGAAAATACACTTACAGCCTTGAGGGACTCCGCACAACCATGTAGGGTTTAAGTGGTTGTACATTATTTACGTGGTTGAATTATACTGTAGTGAAAGTCATAACGCATCTAATAAAAATGTACAAAGACAAATATTGCACTTGTGACTACTACATATTTCTAGGCAGGGAGTGTAGTACTTTAGCCCCATTTCAAGTCATGAAAATAGCAGACCTACAAGCTCACATCATGTCACATGTTGTAAAGCTTGTAGATCTGCCCTTTTCACAACATATCTGGAAAATCTTTGAGTTTGGGGAAAATGTATTTAACTGCAGCAATTGTACTTTTTTTGAATACTAGTAGAGTCGATTATAGACACTGCCGATCAAATATTACTCGAGTATTGCAGTTGAGTACTTTGTCCAGTGTTTGGCACCGCTCAGCTCTCCAGCAGGACAGAGTGGGGGGAGGGGGGGGGGAATTCACTAGAAGAGAAATAAATGTTGTTCCTCCACTGAACGAGCCATGGGGAATATTGTCACCAACAAGACGTGTGTCACCTTGAAAGAGCTGGGATGAGCTGGATGCCAGTCCTTCTGATGCGTGTGCTGATCTTTCCCTGGAAGAGGATTCCAACACAGGCTTATTATAGTTAACCAAATGTTAATGAAACACGCACACTCCATCTCTATATTCAAACTTTGCCTTTTGTAAATTAACACCCTACATTATCATACTACACACTACAGGGTCACACAAGCAGCAAAGTAGCAGTTTACAAAACAAAAAATGCCCATTCAGAGAATATATTTAACATAGGCCTATAGTGAAAACAAGACAATGCAATAGTATAGAGCCCTGATGGACTCCGCTCAACCAAGTACAAGTATATAGGCTTTAAGTGGATAATAACCTTGTGATCAGATTACATATTCCCTTCCCATAAGGCTTAAGTGGAGTGAATCCATTCCGCCGTTGGAGTTTGGCGCCTCGGGTCTTAGCTCCACTGCCGATGTCCGTAGAGAGCCCAAACCCAAACCTCTTCCAGTGGTGGCCTTTCGCCTAAGGGTGGTCACCAGAAGAAACGGTCCAATAATTGTCATACAAATACATTTTTTGAACCCATTAAAACCAGGAAAGCATCCGTGTAGCCATTTACCACTAGCTTATACTTTGGATTCGACAATTTGTGCAAATTATTTTATATTATTATTTGTCTCCTCCCCTCTCCAGAAAACAGTTTAGAAGACATTTTGTAGAATCTGCCTCAGGTACAAATAGACTTTGATCCAAGAAGCTCATAATGTGTACCTTGTGTGGCCGTAACTTGGCTGCGCTCCCTCGGTGAATGCTGCCGCCAGTCGCTGCATCCCCTCGGTGAATGCTGCCGCCAGTCGCTGCGTCCCCTCGGTGAATGCTGCCGCCAGTCGCTGCGTCCCCTCGGTAAATGCTGCCGCCAGTCGCTGCGTCCCCTCGGTAAATGCTGCCGCCAGTCGCTGCGTCCCCTCGGTGAATGCTGCCGCCAGTCGCTGCGTCCCCTCGGTGAATGCTGCCGCCAGTCGCTGCGTCCCCTCGGTGAATGCTGCCGCTGCCTTCCCTCTGGGCCCTGCCCGGAGCGGATACTATGGAGGCTGCTCTGAATTGATTCTGGGCGAGGCCGCCGTCGCCATGTCCCCCGTTGTCACCAACGCGTGCCCCCGCGCCCTGTTGTTGTGATAAGCCAGCATATCGGTAGATGCCCCGTCCTTTGGAAACCGACTCACTTGCTGCAACACAATAGTTAAAAATGTATAATGGTTTAGTCACTGCATGAACCCCAGCATCCCTAATCTGGATATGTCACTCATTGAAGGTAACAGGCATGCATTCCGCAAAACAGCAGATCTACAAGCTCACATCATGTCACGTGATCAGTGACATCACGAAGATTTACTTTGCAAGCCTAAAGCCAAATTCCATACGCCACTCGCTCACACCAGCATGGTGGCGTTAGAAAGACATCACATAATGTCAGGGTCTGAATGCAAATCGTTGCAGTTTGTTCATTAGCAGAGTTCAACCTAGCAGTATTCAGGCCACATATTTAAAGACCTCCGTTGTGTGAAGTCCACAAGATGGTAACATATTTCAGCAGGTCACCAATTTCACCATAATTGCCATGCTGGAGTGACTGAGTGTGAGTGAGCAAGTGGCAGAGATTTTGGGTATTGGAATTGGGCTAAAGAGTACATCTTCGTGATGTCATTGATCACAGGTTCTAGACCTGATCCAGTTCTAGGCTAAACAGAACAGGGGGCATTATCATTTCCACACAACAACTCTAAGGTATATTAATGACATAGTTCAATGTTGAAAATGAGTGGTAGGGTTAGGCACATTTTCAGCTCACCTTGATTCCATGAACAGCCGATATGTTCTGCTTGTACCAGCAGACAAAGTAGCACAGTCCTGTAATGTAGTACACACAAAATACTACAGTCAAACGACACAGGACAACATTTGTATTACCTGCTACTTTTTGCTAACCTGACTCCGCCAGATGGGGCAGCAGAGAGTACACTGGGTTCCCCCTCCTGCTCCCATCTGGGAACTCTCAGGCAGACTTGATGCCCGGCCACAAAACAGCCTGGCCAAGCAGCAGCAGCTATAGGCAGGATAGCTGCTGCTTTTTGCACCTTGTCCAAACTCCTGGAGATACCTAGCCACAATTATTAACTCTTAACTAAGATCTAGAGTTGCAATACCAACTCTTGACAGTGAGCCCATACAGCCAAACAACGTCAGCAACATTGAAGTTGTACAGAAAGTTTCATAAAAATACACCATAGACATGGTATGGGCACTTTCGGTCAATAAATTCCATGTCCGAGTTTGGAAGCGGTCTGCTGCTTCCTACATTGTGCAATTTTGAAACAGGCCTACAGTATACAAAGGACCGTTGATTTTCAGCAAGTGCTTCCAAACTCTCAACACTTACAAAAGTATCACCGGCACAGAATTTATTGACAAAGTACCTCATAACATCTATTTTTAATCAAAACTTTACAGATGGGATAATCCAAGCATACAACCAGATTTCTCTGTCAGGTGGATATTGTAACTCTCAATTCCATATTTAAAAATAAATAACCACACCCATGTGAAGTGAGGGGCACTAATATATTAATGTCTAACTCATGTTGATTTAGGTGATGTAAAACAAACAGTGCAAACAAACATTAAACACCATTAACAATAAAGAGACAATATGATGTAAATGGCACATTAAAACATAAAATGTCCCTTCATTGTCAATGGCATTTACAAAACAAACATTGAACTAAAGACAAACATTAAACCTGTGTATAGGAGGGGCTAGCACCCTTAGAGCTAGGACCTCTCAAAGAACAGGGAAAAGAAAGTGGGCGAGGGGTGCTCTTATCATCATGTCATTCCAGCCAATCACAATTTGCATCCTCACCTTCAAGGTTTTAAAATTGACAAAGTAAATTGTCCAGTCATTGTCAATGGGAATTTAAATAATGTTTGTGTAGGACAGTTTGTGGACACACTAAAAGCTGGACATAGGACAGGCTATAGCCCCTCACTTGGAGGTGGAAACTGGTCCACCTTTTAGTATTTCTAAAAATGTAAGAAATACTAAATAGTAAAAAAAATAAAGTAAATCTACAAGCTCACGTCACAACACATCGCAATGCATCGAGCATGGAGCATGAGCTTATTTCACTAAATTATGTTTGACACTCTTGCATGATTAAGTATATTGATTTACAAAAAAAACACAAGTTCACAAATAGGACTGGACAAACGATGCCTTCACCCACTTTCAAAAACCTGTGGTCTGACAATGAAGCAGGTTATGATTCTGAATGCAGACTTGCATGGCTATACCTCTCTGGTCCATAGTGTTGAGGCATTAGAGCTATGGACCAGAACTAGCTATACCTCAGACTAGAGCAAAACTCACCCCAAATGAATTCCAAAAGCCATTATTTCCATGCAATTAAAACATCAACAGATTAAAGATCAACCTTCCAGACCAACACCTACAGACTAGATAAAGCAATAGTTGCACACAACACTCTCTCCGCTTGCACTGCAGTGTGTGTCTGTCTGTTTCTCTCGGTAACAAATAACCTGCATGCCTGCACTAGTTATAGGCATAGCAGCAACCTGCACGCAATCACACTGCAATTAGATGAGGGCCTGCAGCTGCGTGTGGTTGCTGCAGAGTTGCCAGATTATGCGAGAGTATTAAGAAACCAAGGTCTTTGAAAACGAGCCCAAAAGGACTAGGCTCACGTGACACTTTAAACCTGTATCTCAGCTATTTGAAGATAGACGATCTACAAGTTCACAGCGTGTCACAATGTTGCGTTGTTAGCTTGCAGATCGGCTATTTTCAAAATAAATCTTGAAAGAAAAGAAAGATATTTTGTGAAACATTTTAACAACACAAATCTCTGTTACAGGGGGCACAACATCCTACCAGACGGGGGTCCACAGATTCATTTGGGGGTCCTTGACATGAAAATGTTTGAGCAAGACCAAAAAAGCAGCTACACACAAAACAAGCCCAACTTTACAGGAAAAACAAGTCACTTACAATAAGCAGACATGGCAACACTAGAGCTGTGCTGTATAGAGCTACTCCCAGACAGTGCTTCAAGAAGATGCAAGATTCAGCTTACAGCAGGCATCTCTTGCTGGTGGAAATGACGCTCGTGTGTGGCTGCAACTTGACGCGTCGGCAAAAAAAACAGAAACGCTTTGCCGACGCTGCAAGTTGAAGCCACGAGCGAGCTTCATTTCCATCCACCAGCTGTTTAAAAACCCGGAAGAGACGCCTGCTGTAAGCTACATCTTGCATTGTCTGTCTGGGAGTAGCCTATCAGTACTCCCACTCCAGACAGTAGCATCACGAAGATTTAAGATGCAGCTGAGAGCCTGTTTAAAAACTGGTGTAGGCGTTTCTTGACGCAGGCCCACTCTACGGAGGTTGTTGTCCTTCCGGGTTAAACAGGAAGGTGGGGGCCTCCGGAAGGGGAACAACACCACTGGCATTAGCCCACAGCCTTTAGCTAGCAGTACAAGCAGCTACATTTTCTCAGCGATGCGATACAAAATGCACCATGGACAGCTCTCAAACCTTTGGAGATACGGCGCTTTGAAAATCAGGTTATAATGGAGACACAACGGAGCTGGATTTAAAAATCGCATCGCTGGTGGTGACGGAGGTCTATACTAGCTGGAGCAATGTTACAAGGTAAACTGACGGACGCGTGTTCATATATGGATTAAACGGTTGTCTGCGCTTATAAGCGTAGCTGGCATAGATAGGTCCCAATAGCCTAGCTACGTTTATAAGCGTAGATGGCAATACAATAATTAAGTGTGCTTACACCCTATGGGCAGGGATGAATTATGGCTTGTGCCAAGTGTGCACATGCACAGGGGCCTTGCCGATCTACAAGCTCAGTACAGTGGTTCTCAAAAATGTTCAAGTCAAAGATCCGCAGACCCCATCTGAAAAGATCTTGTGCCAGGGACCCCCATACAATTTGTGTTGTTAAAATGTTTCAAACATAATATATCACATTCAAATTTCTTTCAAGATTGTTTTGAAAATAGAAAATATTAAAGTAGTTAAACTGGTTTTGATACTATTAACTCATTTAGCTGGGGACCCCCTGGAACCCACACCAAGGACCCCGCTTTTAGAGAACCACCTGTATAAGGTGAACAGGCCTTGCAGACAGACAGACAGACAGACAGACAGACAGACAGACAGACAGACAGACAGACAGACAGACAGACAGACAGACACTGCATCGGTCTGACGGTACACACACAAACAAACACACACGCACACACAACGACATTATGGTCCTGATGCCCTTGTACACATTATTAATGATTTCTCTCCTCCCCTCCTCTCCTCGCATGCTCTCTCCTCCCCTATCCTGCCCTGTCCTATATCTGCCCTCTCCTCCCCCGTCCTATCCTGCCCTCTCCTCACCTCCCCTCTCCTCTCCTGCCCTCTCCTCCCCTGTCCTCTCTTGCCCTCTCCTCCCCTGTCCTCTCTTGCCCTCTCCTGCCCTCTCCTCCCCTGTCCTCTCCTGCCTTCTCCTCTCCTCTGGATGCTGTGTGGACATATGTTCTCAGCAGCACACTGTTCTCAGCATGCTGTTGACCTAGCCCTGACATACAACACATCATTCAACACACTCACACCAGCCACAGACTGCAAACATAGCAATAGGACTACCATACACCAACCAGAGCCCTGAGATACCATACACCAACCAGAGCCCTGAGATACCATACACCAACCAGAGCCCTGAGATACCATACACCAACCAGAGCCCTGAGGTCGGCTGACCAGTCGCTCCTGGCTGTGTCTGATATAGGCAGAAGTGTTGATTTTGACAGCAGAGTTTGATTTAGGTCTTTTGAATATTATGGTCATCTGAAATGTTTTAGGGTTAGTGTGTTAGTGAACCAGTCTCTGGAATGCCCTGCCACTCTGCTTGGTCATTGACAGTTTTCAAAACCTTAATAAAGACAAACGTTTTCTTCCTTTCAATGTGTAATTAGTTTACCCTGGCCCTCACAGCCTACCTTTGATGTGCTTGCATATATTAGTATGTGTTTCTCTTCTTTTTGTTTTCCTCTGTTTTTTCCTGCTTGTATGCTCTGTGAAGCACTTCATTTGTTTCGTTGGAAATGATATTTGATTTGATAATTGTGTCTTGTATATGTGTGCAAAAAAAAGTCATATAATCGTATACAAGTGGCTATCCAGCCACCAGTTAACCAGCTCAGTGGCCTTATGGCTTGAGTGTCCGCCCTGGGACTGGGAGGTTGGTAGACTCTAAAAATGGCTGCCTCCCTGCTTGGCACTCAGCATCAACGGTTGTATTGGGGCAAGTCCCTGCAACATACTAACGTCATGATCAGGGGGTGTACTTGTACATCAAGCTGCCTCATGCAGTCACGCTACAGAAACAGGAGATAGACTCCTGCCTCTATGGGCCTCATGGCTTATACTTATGCAAGTGGCATTATACTACAAACCAATCAACAGGGGTCTGGGACCCCTAGGCCTAGGGGGTCCTCAGAGTTAATAATGGGGGGCAGCCAAATTGTTGTATGATAGGGAAATTCTCTCTCTCTCTCCTTTTTTGAGCGCTGCTAACCGCTCCAACGTGTGACTATTCCTTATTATTCCACCCCCTGTGACGTCATTTGGGTCAATACATCATCATCAGACATCATCACCACACGCCGTCATCAAGGCACCGCTCACTTCACACTGGGTGTGATTATTACATTAACCTCTTATAAATGGTGCATTTATATAGCGCCTTTATCCAAGGCGCTTTACATAGATTGTGCATTACATTCACCCATTCACACACACATTCATACACCGATTGCGGCGGAAGCCATGCAAGGTACCAACCAGCACATCGGGAGCAATTTGGGGTTCAGTGTCTTGCCCAAGGACACTTCGACATGTAGACAGGAGGAGCCGGGATTCGAACCGCCGACCCATGGATCATTGGACGACCTGCTCTACCTCTTGAGCCACAGTCGCCACCTCTTGAACTGTAGCATCACCTATATTGGGGGGAACTAATCAGATCTAAACTTATATGCCTATATGTTTGCGCAACGAGCATTGTGCCGTGCATCGGAAAACAACCAATCTACAAGCTCACAATGCATGACATATATAACTCTACTCCCTACAGTAGTAGCTATAAATCAGGCCATAAATCAGTGTGATGTCACAGTGACCTGGTCATGTGTGCATGGTGTGTGTCTGCGTGACCATGACTCAATCTGTCACTGTGGGATAAATATTGTCGCTGTTGGGCAGAAACCTCTTATCTCCATAGTCTTACTACGTTGTGTTTTCTGGTAAATGAAGGGCTCTACTTGATCATATGACAGCGTCACTCAAAAGCATCATAAGTAGCAAATCTACAAGCTTCAAATGTGACTCTAAATAACACATTTTGAGCTTTTATATCTGCTACTTTTGCTCCTTAGGATTTTGAATGTTGAAAAGTAACAGTTTATGAGGTTTCCACCCGACACAGACGATATGCTGTGTATATGAAAGTACAAGGACACACACACACACACACACACACACATACACACACACACACACACACACACACACACACACACACACACACGCACGCACGCACGCACGCACGCACGCACACACACAGACACACACACAGACCCACTCAGCAGGGCCAGATTATCCATGGAAAGCATTGGTCGAGTGCTCTGGGGTACCAGCTAATGAGAGGGCACCAAGTGATGAACTACTATGGGTTATTACAGTTGGGTGCATTATTAGTGTGGTTGCTGAAGGCAAAACACACTATTGTTCTAGGTCTAGGTCCGAGAACTGTAACCCCAAAAATCTATTTTCTGTCCCTTTTCTGATTGGACAATATAATGTCCAATCAGACAGGAGTGACATCACAATATCTAATATAAATGGCAAGACAGAATACATTAATTCATTCCTTGTGGCTTGTGTTTCTAGTTGTGTGTATATACAGGGTTTTCAAGGAACCCAGAAAATTGCTTACACATTGAAATACATGGATTTACGACAACCCTAATGTTCCACTAATATTCAGAATGACAGCTCAAACAGAATAAATAAATAATCACACCCGTGTGAAGTGAGGGGCGCTCTTATCATCTTACAACATCAATTACAACATAATGTTTGTTTAAGCAACGGGTACTAATGTTTGTTTTAGTCCTCAAAACAAACTATTTTATTGTCTATGGCGTTTTCTTAAACAAGCATCGTTGAAAGACAAATATTAAAGCTGTATGTAGGAGGGGCTAGCACCCCTCAAAAATCACACCCGTGTGAAGTGTGGGGTGCTCTTATCATCGTACATTATTATGGATCATCTCATAATGCCTGTTGCCACAAATTTACGTCATATTTGGCGGACATTTGACCTAATTTCTGAGACATGTGGGGACAAGATGACGTAAATGTTCCCTTCATTGTCAATGGCATTTAATGTTTGTGTGAAGTGAGGGGCGCTCTTATCATTATACATCATCAATTCATCATACATCATCTCATGAACCTGAAACTGAATGTATGTGATTGGTTGGTTAAATCTACGTCATATTTAGCGGACATTTGACCTAATTTCTTCTTTCATTGTCAATGGCAAATATGAGACGTGTGGGGACAAGATTTAGCGGACATTTTACCTAATTTCTCCTTTCATTGTCAATGGCAAATATTGAGACGTGTGGGGACAAAAGCTGTATAGGAGGGGCTAGTGCCCCTCAAAAATCACACCTGCGTGAAGTGAGCCTTTTATCACGATGATCGTGTATGATGTATGATGTATGATGATGAAGTAATCAAGTGTCATCCAAGTTCTGTAAAAGGTCCATAGAACTAACTTGTGTCGTCACAGAGGGATCGAGGGAAATAACATACTGGGGCAATAACGGTTACGCAGGGCTCGCTGCCCACAGCTAGAAATTTGTCACGGTGAGTCAAGAAGGTAGGACCCAAATGCAGGACAGAGAGGCACAGAGGCAGAGCAGTCTAAATGCTGAAGATTTTATTTTATTTTATTTCCTGAAATCCAGGAACAAGCTTAAGCAAAACACTGTGACATTCAACAGATCTGACAAGGAACTGAAAAAACAGGGGAGTAGTTAAAGACACCTATTGGTTGACCCACATGATGTCACAGCCCAACAGGGCCAGGAATAAAGATGTACGATAACAATAGTGCATGTGCATACTTGAGCCCACATTAATGGAGTTAGGCAGGTCGCTGCTGCTGTGTATATGACCCACATGACGTCAAAGGGGGCGGAATAATAGCGAAGATAACATAGCTCGCTTCTAAAGCCCACAATAACAGTAATATAACCAATAAGACGCCCTGAGGGCAAGAAGCGACCTCGCAACGCATCCGCCTGGGTGACCACGGGCAGACTGCTGGGCAAGCGCTACAGTGACATCATTGTGATGTCATAACTGAATATATGTCCTGTCTTGAGCAGAGTGTTGGTATAGCTTCTCTCTTTAATGGCTGATTTAATGGCTTCCTGTTCCAGAAAGAGGAAACTGTCCTTTTCAGAGGCAGATTTTTCCTGTTCTGTGTGTCTTGACATATTTAAACATCCTGTTATCTTGTTATGTAGTCACAGCTTCTGTAAAGCCTGTCTGCAGGAATGTTGGAAACATAAGTACACAAAGGAATGTCCAGTTTGTAAGAAAATATCTTTAATGGATGATCCACCCTGTAACCTGGCTCTGAAGAACCTGTGTGAGACCTTTGTTGAAGAGAAACATCGGAAAATGGATCCCAAGGAGGCAGCCGAGGAATCACTGACGATCTTACAGGAGAAACTAAAGGTCTTTAATGACGTTAAAACAAAGTGTGACCAAGCAGCAGAACACATTGAGGTCCAGACCCAGAACACAGAGAGGAGGATTAAGGAACAGTTTAAGAAGCTTCATCAGTTTCTGCAAGAGGAAGAGGAGGCTAGGATCACTGCACTGAGGGAGGAAGAGGAGCAGAAGAGTCATATGATGAAGGAGAAGATTGAGGGTCTGAACAGAGAAATATCAACCATTTCAAACACAATCGGAGCCATAGAGGAGGAGCTGAGAGCTGAACATGTCTCATCCCTGAAGAACTATAAGGCCACAGTGGAAAGAGTCCGACTCACACTGCAGGACCCACAGCTGGTCTCGGGAGCACTGATCGACCAGGCCAAACACCTGGGAAACCTGGCCTTCAGAGTCTGGGACAAGATGAAGCACATTGTCTCCTACACTCCTGTCATTCTGGACCCCAACACTGCCTTTCCAAGTTACACCCTGTCTGATGATCTGACCAGTGCGACTCATGGAGATAAACAGCAGCTTCCTGACAACCCAGAGAGGTTTGACTTCTATGGTCACATCATGGGTTCTGAGGGCTTTAACTCAGGGACTCACAGCTGGGATGTCCAGGTTGGAGATAACGCGGACTGGACAGTAGGCGTGCTAGCAGAGTCTCACCAGAGGAAAGGACGCAATGGCGGTCCATGCTGGAGAATAGATTTAGATGAGGATGGTGAATATAGAGCAGAATCCTTCTCAGGGTCAATCACTCTTCTCTCCGTGAATCAGAAACCCTGGAGGATCAGAGTCCAACTGGACTGGAACAGAGGAGAGCTGTCCTTCTCTGATCCTGATACTAACACACACCTGCACACCTTCACACACACCTTCACTGAGAGACTCTTTCCATACATTTATAATGATGACGATACTGTTCCTCTGAAGATGTTACCCAGGACGATCAGTGTCAATACATAAGATGATGATGAGCCACATGGGGCTCTTAAAAGGGAACGGCACTACATTCTAGAATCCATGTGATGTTGTCAACATGAACTAGTGTCTCCAAAACACACTCTAACCTGTGATGTCATCAACATCATGTCTATAACGACATAAGGATTCAATACATTTTTCCATTAAAGGTGATTACAATAGCACATCTCCCAGCTCCAAGCGTATTGATCAAATGATATTTGGGGCGTGACACCATCGTACAACGCAGCCCAATTCCAATCGGCTCCCTCACTCTCACAGGGGTCCGAATATGTTAGTAGATGGCAGAAAAGATCTCCATATGTGGAGACATTTCCATGTCCAAAACTGTTACTTTTCAACAAATGGAAAAAAGAACCTGAGCTCACAGTGGTGACCTAGCATGACCCGTCTCACTGTGCAGCTGCCGTGAATCTGTCTATCTCTTAACGACACGCTGATCAATGGAGATGATTAATGACCCATCAATAGATGTTATTAATGACACCATGCAACAGCCTGGCAGGGGAAATGGTGGATGGTGGATTCCTTCCATTAGGACATTGCTCACAACCGCTGTCCGACTAGGCTCAATAACATCAGGCCAGACCCTACCCACCCACATCATCATGGACTATTCACTCTGTTGCCCTCTGGCAAAAGGTTCCGAAGCATGGGGAGCATTTCTTTCCCCAAGCTATCAGACTTTAAAAAAATCACACCCGTGTGAACTGAGTGACGTCACACACTAACCATAGCAACCATGCTCACCCGTGTGTGGGGCCACGTACAGGTACACACATACACAGATACAGACAAAGCTGGTTGTTGGAGTGGTTTGCACCACTCAAAAAAAAGAAAAATCAAGTGTGAAGTGAGGGGCGACCATTGTATTTACATCAGCCTCGTGATGTCTTACGTTGTCATTTAGTGCCCTAAACAAACATTAAAGTCCATAGACTTGGCTGGCAATCAAATTACGTCATAAGTGCTCTAAACAAACTTTCAAAAGTCATAGTTTTGGATTATAATAAGCCAGTGGAACGAAATTTTGTTCAATTCTGCATTTCATGTATTGTTGAATGACAATAACGATGGATCAGACGGAGCAAGAGAACGAGACAGGTTCACCAGGAGACCCATAGCCTCGTGGACCGCAGGCGTTTACTTTATAAATATAAAAATCGTGTGAAGTGGGGGGCGCTCTTATCACCATACATTATCTCATTCCGGCCAATCACAATTTGCGTCCTCACTTTTGTCTTCAATGTTTGTGTTTACACAATGTTTGTAGACATTCAAAGCTGCCCATTCATTGTCAATGGCATTCAATGTTTGTGTTACAATTACAATTACAATTTAAACCCTCAAAGCTGGACATAGGAGGGGCTAGCGCCCCTCAAAATAATGAATGAATCGCATAATTGTTAAGCACAATTATCTGGGCCACAATAATCGACAATTGAATTCCCGTTTCTCATGTCTGTCAAGTGGTTCACACCAGTGTTCAGCTCACGCCTGCCATATCTGTATCCGTGTGCATGTGTGTGCATGTGTGTGTGTGCGTGCGTGCGTGCGTGCGTGCGTGCGTGCGTGCGTGCGTGCGTGCGTGCGTGTGTGTGCGTGCGTGCGTGCGTGCATGTGTGTGTCAGTGTCACACAGCAGCCAGTGCGAGGCCAGCTGTCCCTCGACACAGCAGGCGGAGGGGACAGGCTTATCATGCCACCACCAGACTTCACATCAAAGTACCACATCCTTCTGCCCCTCCTCGCTCAATTCTTTCCGTCACGTGCGCACGAAGCGGCACACGGGGAAAAAAGGGCAAGAGAAAGTCCTCAACTGACAGCACAAACCATGTGACACCGGTCATTTATCGTTACTGTCGGGCAGAAACCTAGTATCTCCATGTTTCAACTTTCTTTTGGTTCGCACGCCTTACAAAAACAGCAAAACACGGCATCTACCAGCTCACGCCACGCTGTGATGCCCTGTGAGCTTGTACCACAGCTGTGCTATTTGTTTTTAGAGTGAAAGTGAAAGTGGTAAAGTGTGTCTGTATGTTTTATTTTATAAATATTGAACCAGTGAAAGTATTAACAAGAGCTTGTGACTAAATAGTAACTAAATGGTAAATGGTGCATTTATATAGCGCCTTTATCCAAGGCGCTTTACACACCGATGCCGGAGGAAACCATGCAAGGCACCTGCACATCAGGAGCAATTAGGGGTTCAGAGTCTTGCTCAAGGACACTTCGACACTAACTCTGGGGGAGCCCGGGTTCCAACTGGGAACATTGCAGTTCCCATCCGGTCCCTGAGCCACTGCCGCCCGACTACATTGGATCCATTGAAACACAACACAGGTTCTTTTTTTATAGGCTACATTTACTGAAACGTGACATACAAGTTTTCCACCTGATATCGACATCATATTATAGAGGGCCAAGCTTGGATAAAAAAAATATATCTTGCAGAAAAAGTGGAGGGGCATCATAAATCAAAGAGAAAATGAGCTCGATTCATCAAAGGAGGGTGACTCTGTTCTCCTGCATGGACCATGCTTTGCTTTCTATGCAGAATCTGCTCCCTTATGTTATTCTATTTTTATGTATTTATTTTACTTAAAGCTGCCCATATGTAACTTCCCTCTTCTATTCTGGATTTGAGTCTCGTGCATTGCTTGCTGCTTGCCCAGGGGTCAAAGTTTGTGTCAAGCCAGAAACAGGATCATGTAAAAGGTTGTGTCCAACCGACGTACAACCATCCCAACAGTATAAAGTATAAAGTAAGTTTAAAAGAGGGTGCATGGGGCGGGGCAAGGACCACCTTGACCCCCGCCTAGTCAAGATTTATTTTTGCAAAGGGCAACGACACTTTAAAGGGCTGACCCCTCTACTTATGCAAATGACCCCGCAAATGACCCCGCAAATGACCTCCCGCCGGGCCTGCTACTCAAGTAAAGGTACTTTGTTACAGTGTTATCACTGATTTCCAGTAAAGGTATACTTTGTTACCGTGTTACCACTGATTTCCAGTAAAGGTACTTTGTTACCGTGTTACCACTGATTTCCAGTAAAGGTACTTTGTTACCGTGTTACCTGCACTGATTTCCAGTAAAGGTACTTTGTTACCGTGTTACCACTGATTTCCAGTAAAGGTACTTTGTTACCGTGTTACCACTGATTTCCAGTAAAGGTACTTTGTTACCGTGTTACCTGCACTGATTTCCAGTAAAGGTACTTTGTTACCGTGTTACCACTGATTTCCAGTAAAGGTACTTTGTTACCGTGTTACCACTGATTTCCAGTAAAGGTACTTTGTTACCGTGTTACCACTGATTTCCAACGACCACGGGCAGCGGTTTTAATGAAGCAGAGACGCCGCAGCTGTCCTGTTGGAAAATGGAGAGAACACATTGGTTTTGGTGACATGCTGTCAGTGTTCAGCCATAATGGTCTCACTGCTGTGTATCATCACAGTCAGGTGGAAACCTCCTATGTCCACAAACTGTTCCTTTTCAGGAAATATAGAAGAAAAAATAAATAGCCTGCGTTCCGAATCACACATAGTTATTATTTACTTTTTGTTAATCCAAGCGGGAAATGATCTGCGTAAATTTATGCCGTGGCTATATTAAACAAGAATGACTCGTGTGTGCGTGTGTGTGTGTGTGCGCGTGCATGCGTGTGTGCGTGCGTGCGTGCGTGCGTGCGTGCGTGCGTGCGTGCGTGCGTGCGTGCGTGCGTGCGTGCGTGCGTGCGTGCGTGCGT